>NC_137978.1:35614123-36034956 GCF_963924665.1 Micromys minutus
GGCTCCAAGAAGCACAGAATCTGCTGTGCACAGAGGAGGTAACAGGATGAAGGGAGAACAGACAGCACAAGACTGAATCAATCAGCAACTTGGAGTAAATGACTTGCATGGAAACTCAGGGGTAGCAGAGACTCTCACAGGGGCACAGACCTTCCATGTAAAAGACTTAACTACAATAATGGAAGTCAAATCTGAGTTAGTCAGAGAGAAACTTGAGTAAGGTCATCAACAAGCTTGCCAAATCAATAGGAAGGCCCAAATTGAGTCATTAAAGTAGGCCGAAACCAAAGTAGACATGTGGCAAACTAGAGGAGTAGCCTAAAAGATGGTACCATGGCCATTGAGTACTGGGTGTGGCCACCTTACTCTATGGCCCAAAAAATGCTTCTACTGCTAGCACAGCTGGTTGTCAACTCTCTACTCTTTTTTAAGGTGATTTTGCAGATGGAAATATATAAATAGCTAAGCCTGGGTTGGTACCTGTGGTACTTTGAGGAAAATGGCCTCCATACAATCATCTATTTGAATGTCTAATTCATAGATGGTGGGCTGTTTATGGAAGGATTAGAAAGTGTGACCTTCAGTGATCTTCTAAGGTGTAGTTTGAATATGCTTGGCCCATGACAAGTGGCTCTATTAGGAGGTATGGCCTTTCTGGAGTAATTGTGGCCTTTGAGTAAGTATGTCGCTATGTGGGTAGTCTTTGAAATTCTATGCTGAAGAGTCTTCTCCTGGCTTCCTTCTGATCAAGATGTTGAACTCTCAGCTCTTTCAGCACCATGTCTACCTGGACACTGCCATTCTTTCCACCTTGATAATAATAGACTAAACCTCTGAATCTGTAAACCACCCACAATTAAATGTCCTTTATAAGAAAAAAAAAGTGTGACCTTGTTGGAGAAGGTGTGGCCTTGTGGGAAGAGGTGTATAACTGAGAGTAGTCTTTGAGACTTCAAAATATCTCTCTCTCTCTCTCTCTCTCTCTCTCTCTCTCTCTCTCTCTCTCTCTCTCTCCCCCCCCCCCCCGTCTCCTCTCCTTTCCTCTCCTCCTTTCAGATCAGGATGTAAAGCTCTCAGATAGTGCTCCAGCACCATGCCTGTCTGCTGCCACAGTCTCCGCCATGATAGTCATAGACTTACCCTCTGAAACTGTAAACAAGCCCCTAATTAAATGCTTCAGTCATTGTACCTCCCCACAAGCAATGGAACAGCAATTAAGATATTCCCCCATGGAATTCACCAGCAATATCTCTTAACTTTGGAGTTTGGGGAGTTGTTAGTTTTTTATCACTGTGACAAAATACATGACAAAAACAACAGATGGAAGAAAGATTTTTTTTTTTTTTTTTTGTCTCACAGCTTCAAAGGTTTTATTCCATGTTCATTTAGTTCTGCTGTTTCTGGGCCAGTAGAAGGAAGAACATCATGGCATAGTGAGAATCATGTGGTGGAGCATGATTCTCACCTCATGACACAGAGGGTATGAGAGAAAGGGCCCACAGATAAGGTAGGACATTCAAAAGCATCCTTCCGTGACACATTTCCTCTGTCTAGGTCCAAGTGCCCAATAAGCTGTCCTACTCTGAAATCAGCAGTGCATTAGTCATTTGTGTAGTTTGAGTCCTCAGTCTTAACATCTTTCCCACCATCTTGAGACAAGCCTTCAACATTTGAGCTTCCTTGGGGGCCTCTTCAAGCACAAACCATAACAAGGAGTTGGGGAGCAGCTTCCATTAATCCAAAGCATGGAAAACAGATATTGTACTGAGACTGAGATGAATATCAAGGTAAGGTCTAAAAGGATGAGTACAGGCTACTTTTGACCCACTAGCCACTGAAACCCTCTAAGTGTATACACCATCTGAACAATACAGAAAACATATTGTATCATGTTCAAGAGAGTCTGGGACCCTGTAAAAACACATCATGTCATAGAGCATTGGTAGGTCCTTGACCTCTAGTACGCTAAGAAATGGGTTGTTCTCCTTCTAAGTGACTTGACAATGAGGAGAGGATTTGAAGTCAGGGCTGTCTGACTTGGAAGTCTAACTTATCTGTACCATAATACTGCTTCTAGTTAGAGGCATAAAAGAAAAGAAAGAGAAAGGAAGGAAGGAAGAAAGGAAGGAAGGAAAGAAGGAAGGAAGGAAGGAAGAAAGGAAGGAAGGAAGGAAGGAAGGAAGGAAGGAAGGGGAAAGGAGGAGAAGGAGAAGAACAAGAACAAGAAGAAGCCTAAGATAAAAGAAGAAATTCCAGATTTTTGAGATCGGGTCTCATGGTATATCCCTGACTGGAATGAAACTCAAAGATCCACCTGACCTAACTGTGCTATAACCAAGTGCTGAGGTTAAAGGTGTGCAATGCCTTCCATAGCAAATAATCTAGAAAATTTTAAAGTTAATTGGACACACAGAAAAGATGAAGACCTGCCGTGCTTCCCAAAATTAAACCAACTCTCCATGTTGCTCCTAGGCTCTGGTTTCTGGATTTAATCCCAGAGTCTGGTTCATATTTTAAAATTCTCAGGGAACCAAGTACAGAAAGCCCATCCAGGTTCTAGGAAATGCTACACAAAACAATTAACTTTGCCCCCAGGAAACATATGAATAGGGAAGACTCTGGAAGTCTCTATAAACAAGTTAATGATTAGATCAATAAAAAACAGTCAAGAGAAACATTCTGTATTCAAATAGGCACCATGGTACAAATAAGGAAATGGGAGAGAAAGGAAATTCACAGTTCTGGAACACAGTGAAGCCACTGTCCAAACCCAGCCTGCTTCCTGCTTTCTTAGTTCTGCAGCCAACTCTCAAAGTTCTCCAATTGGGCTAAGCAGCAAAGTTTAGCCATTCTCAATCTTTATCAGCCCAATCCCCTCTGAGTCTCCAGGGTACAAATGGTTCACTGTGTCAGAAAAGTGTAAAATTGTCTATAGCAAGTCCATTTGCCAACAGCACACACAATCTTCCAGTCATATCCTTTTCATCTGTATGAGTGACCCTCACATGCCCTCTCAGGAGGGTACTAGCTTTGTCCTTTCTTTGGTGATGAGGAAAACTGAGACACAGAGAAAAAAATAGTAATTTTCATTGCCTTGGTCACTGTTCCATTGTAGTGAAGAGACACCATGACCAAGGCAACTCTTATAAAAGAAAACATTTGACTGGGCCTTGCTCACAGTTTCAGAAGTTAAGTCTATTGACATCATGGAGCCACACATGGTGCTAGAACAGTAGCTGAAAGCTATATTATGGTTTGCTGGCTGAGAAAGGGAAACTGGGCCTAGCATGAGCTTTTGGTATCTGGAAGCCCATCCCCAGTGACACACTTCTTTCAACAACACCACACTTCCTAACCTTCTAATACTTTCAGAGTTCTGATCCTTGGTGACTAAGTATACAAATGCATTAGCCTATGGCTACCCTCATCGAAACTACTACATTCACCAAGCTACATAGTAAGAATAGAGTGGCATTATAGTTCAAGCCAGATACTTATCTGTAAAATCTAATCCTAATCATAATTGTGATATATATATATATATATATATATATATATATATATTTAAAGATATCAATTATAGTAATAAAAATAATAACAACAAGCTGAGTATGGTGACACATGCCCTTCATCTCAGCACTCAGGCAGCAGAAGTAAGTGGATCCCTGAATTCTTGGCCAGCCTGGTCTACAGAGCAAGTTCCGGGACTGCCAGGGCTACACAGAGAAACCTTGTCTCAAACTAACAAACAAAATCCCTGTTCTTAGAGGCATTGCAGGTGTGGCTGCTGCCTCACACATGCATCAGAAGATGGCAGAGGGGAAAGAGGCTGTGTCTACACTTGGTGTTCTGACCTGTGAGTGTATGAGTGATTAGAAACCTAACACTCCCTGGGTAAAAGAGCCTGAGATGACCAGCAACCCAGCGCCACAGGGCCTAGACTGGGGGCTAGCCTGAGCTGATGACCAGTGCAGCACCTCAAAGGCTTGGTGGGGGTGGACGTAAAGGGGGCAGGTCATGCCCAACATGACACCTGCCTGGTGCCATAATGCCTGAGCAGGGCAGGGCACTCATGAGACCACTCTTAAGACAACCCCAGACTCTCAAAGACCCCAGGCACCACTAAGAGGAGCAAGTAAGTTACATGACCACCACAGCACCCCATGGACAGGACTCAGACCTTCCACAGGAATACAGTGCATGAGTTATTTCATCAGACTGTCTGAGAGCATCAGTCATAAAAGAGATGTAACTCTTTTGGGGAAGGGTTCTCTCCTGAATGGAAGCTGCTCTAGCCTAACGAGGTCACTTTCCTCTTCTGCCACCAAAGATCGACTCCTTCCCCTCCCCACTTCGGAGAACACAACTCTTTGGCCAGGCCAGAGCCCCACAGATCTCTACAGATAGTGTCTGGTACACAGACCAACAGTGGAGAAATGGAAGAGAAAGAGAAACAGAAGGAGGTGGGCAGATGAAGAGAAGCAGAGCTGGAGACTGGAAGGTAGTGAGGAACATCCCGATGTGAGTAACCAATGATTCCACCTGCAACCATGCTGGGCTTCTGGCCTGTGCTGTCACCAGGGGCCGTGTCTGGATTTGTAGTCCTGCAACAGCCAGTGTTGATCAACAGAGGCCAGGCAGCCGTCCAAGGTCTGGGCTGTCTCCTGGGTGTCTAAGGGCTGTGGCACATCCATCCTTCACCTGAACATCTTGGGAGAGCCAGCCCTGAGGGCATGAGAGAGGGAGGGTTACCACTGCCCCTAGCAAGCTGCAGTATTCTGGAGAGTGGACCCCACACATTGCCCAGGAAGTGCTGTAGAGCTGGCCCTGGTTGTGAGAGTTGTGGGTGAGCAGGCCCCAAGAATATGAGCACGGAAAAGTGGGCCCTGCTGCTCATCTCTGTGAAGTGGCATATAGAGATGCCCCCAGCACCACCCCCAATGCCACTCTAGGCACACAGAGAACCTGGTTTGGGATCATTACAGCAGGAGAGCTGTCCCTGCCCAGCAGGAGAGCAGGCCCCGTACCTCCTCCCCAGAGTGGCATAGTAGAGCTGGCCCTGGATGTGTCTGCTGTAGGTGAGCCAGCCTGAGGGTGTGAGCTTGGGAGAGCCAGCCCTGCCTCCTGTCTTCTGTGCAGTGGAGTCTCAGGAGACAGATTCCCCTTCCCTTCCCTTTCACCTTCACAGCCTGAAGCAGGAGAGAGAACTGGCTTGGCTGAGGTCAGGAAAGTCATCCCTGCCCCTCACCTGCTGCAGGACTCGAGAGGGAAGACCCTGCACCTTACCTAGAAAGCAGCACAGTAGAGCTGACCCTGGTGGTAGGGATACAGTGAGCCAGCCCAAGGGTGTGATCATGGGAGAACTGGACCCACAGCTTGTCTGTTGTTCATAGGCAAGGACAAGGGAAAGATGCCCTCCCCATGCTCTCCCTTTGCCTCCTGTGGCAGGCTGGAGAGCTGGCCCTGAACCTCACCTGAGCAGCACAGGAAAACTGGCCCTGGAGGTAGGGAATGTGGGTGAGCCAGCCCAAGGCCATGAGTGTGGAGAGCCAGCTCTGCCTTTTGTCTGCTGTGCAGTGTCCGAGACAAGGGAGAGATCCCCTCCTTCCTCACCACGTATAGCAGGGAGAACTGGCCCGTCCCCTTGCCTGCTGCAGCACTTGGGAGATAATACCCTCCCTGCACCTAACCTGGGCAGCACAGTAGAGCTGGCCCAGACGGTATGGGTGCAGATGAGCCAGTCCTGAAGGCATGAGCGCAGGAGACATGGCTCTGCTCCTTGCTAGCTGCAGCATCAAATGGGACAGCGATGGCAGGACGGGAGAGCTCACTCCAGTGGTGTGGATGTGAGAGAGCTGGTGGGCTGACCAGCTCAGATACCTCTCAGGCCCAGATCCAGAGCTCTGAGTTGACCCACCCCAGCATCTACCCCATTGATGAAGTGTTGGGGTGAGTAAAGGGGCTGGTTCTACAGATCTAAAACTGCAGGATTCCCAGGACACAGGGCAACGACAGCATAGCTAAGAGGAGTCCCGGTAAGGTTCAGTATTGATGGTGTAGCAGAAGCCAGAGGCCTCATGCTAGACCGATGACTCATTGCAATGAGCATTTGCAAGCAAAGCAGTGTGGGCAAAAGGGTGTGCTGTGCATATGCTGTGACAAAAACTTCTACAGTGAGATCTCTCTCTCTCTCTCTTTCTCTCTCTCTCTCTCTCTCTCTCTGTTGGAGAGGTGGTTGCAAGATACAGGTAAAGTACAAGGGGAGGGGAAGATGAGTGGAATTGGGATGTATGATGAGAAATTCACACACAAAAAAATAAAATAAAATAAAAAGTTAAAAGTACGTAGATAAAAAGATTAAAAACATGTGCTACCATAAAAAACAAAAAAGAAAGAAAAACCAAAATTAATAATAATAATAATAATAATAATAATAATATGTAACATAAACTTCTAGAATTCTGACAGTGGCATCAACAAAATTAGATAAAAATACCATATTCTCATTCCCGTAGAAGAGAAAACAACAGATTGACTAGAAATAGTATTTTGGGGGTGTTAGAAGAGTAAACAACAAATTGACTATAGCATTGGGGGGGGTTGCTAGAAGCCAGTAGAGACTTATAAAAAAAAAAAAAAAACAAGATGATAATCATGAAAAGGCAACAGCTTTGTATTCTTTTATTTTAATTTTTTATATTTGTTATTGGTTGGAAAAAAAATATGGTCTGTTTACAAATCTCTGGTTGTCCTGTATGTAGACCAGGCTTGCCTCGAGTTCACAGAGGTCAGCCTGCCTCTGACTCCCGGGGTGCTGAGATAAAGAGGCACACACCACCACACCCAGATATATTTGCTTATTTTTACTTTATGTGCATGGATATTTTACCTACGTGCCTGTATTACACCACATGCATGCCTATTAGATCCCTTGGGTTACAAACGGTTGTGAGCCACCATGTGGGTGCTGAGAATTAAGTTAAACCCAGTCCTCTGCGAGAGTGACAAGTGCTCTTAACCTCTGAACCAGCTCTCTAGCCCCAAAGCAACAGCTTCTTTAGTGGTAGGAAATTTTGTGACATTTTTATACACCTTTGTCTAAGACCTGTCTGGCACAGCATAATTTGGAAGCAGCCAAATCCTCCATTCCCCACCAGAGAGAAGAGGGAGTGAGTGCTATCGTCCGTGTGCTGGTTTGTCTGAATCACAGAAGGAACTGGTTTGGTCCTGTGTGACCCAGGGGTCAGACAGCAGCAGCAGTACCATTTGGGTGGAGCTGCTGCACAATGAAGGATGCATGACCTGTCCTTGGCTGGTGGCAGCCTGGGGCTACAGATGGCAGGAAGCAAAGCAACCATGGCTCTGAGGCCCTTGGGGAAAGCAAGACAGTCCAGAGGATCTGTTGGGACTGGGTATGAAAGCTCCACAGTTCAGAGCATGTGTGCAATCGTGGCAAAGAGGAGTTCATCACACATCTCAGATAACAAGCCAGGTATCCTGCACACACCTGTAACAGCAGCTGCACACACACACACACACACACACACACACACACACACACACACGGTAACATATACTGGAAGCCAAAAGACTCATATGCATATTTAAAAACACATTGTTTCTTTTTCTTTTGCAACAGCAACACTATAGAAAACAGTGTACAGGTTCTATATCATTTTTATCCAAATCCCAGTAGTTTTACAGAAATAGAAATATAAACCTCAAATACAGATGAATTCTCAGGGGAGTCTGAATAGCCACAACACTGAAAATCAAAATCCAGGGTTCCACACTTTATGTTTTTAAAATTCATACTGAGCTACAGCTATCAAAACAGTACTGGGCTGGTTGGACCTATGGACCACAGAGCAGGCCAGAAATAGCAAAAATAAATCCCTGAAGATGTGATTAAGTGGTTACATGAATTCCTTTTTTTAAATATTTATTTACATATATGAGTACACTGTAGCTGTCTTTAGACACACCAGAAAAGAGCATCAGATCTCATTACAGATGGTTGTGAGCCACCATGTGGTTGTTGGGAATTGAACTCAGGACCTCTGGAAGAGCAGCCAGTGCTCTCAACCGCTGAGCCATCTCTCTCCAGCCTGGTTACATGGATTTCAACAAGAAGACTGAGACTTTTCATGACTGGTGAGGAGCTAGCTGATTATCTGTGGGCAAAAGAATGAAATGGATCAGAGACCCAAACGTAAGACCCAAAACTGTGCAACCCTTGGAGGAAGCACCGGAATTGGGGAGCATCGAGGCACCAAGCTTTGTATATGGCACTGACACCATAGTCAGCAAAGGAAGAAATAGATACATCAGACCACCCCAAACTTCACTAGCTGAGCATAAGATGAGACACAGGACAGAGAGAAAGGCAGGCACAGAACTGGAAGAAATACTCATGTACCGTCTACCGGACAAAGGGTCTTACCCAGAAACACGAAGAGCCAGTGAGACAGCTCACCTGGTAAAGACCCCTGCCACCAAGCCTGGCAACCTGAGTTCAATCCCCAGGACCCACGTAGTAAAAGGAGAGAACCAACTCCTTCGGGTTCTCTGCTGGCCTTCACGCATGCACAACTGGAAAACAATGTTGGACCGAAGCAAAGTGCACAGACAAGCTCTCGCGGATGCAGGCTAGATTCACACCTACTAATCCATATTGGCTGCCTCAACCTTGAACTACCAACCTCTGCCAAGACAATCTGGTGCAGCACTGGAGAGAACGGTTAAGAGCACTGCTCTTCCAAAGGACCTGGGTTCAGTTTCCAGCACCCACATGGTGGCTCCAAACTCTGGCTCCAGGGGATCCAGTGCCGCCTTCTGACCTCTACAGGTAGGAGGCAGTCACATGGTACACATACACACATGCAAACAAAACCTGCATAGACACAAATGAATAAAATTTTTTTAGTAAAACAACAGTCAATACAGCACTTAGTAGAACTGAGTCGTAAGTCAGCCCTCAGTGAATCAGCCCCTGTGAGAACCAAGTCCTTTTTTTGAAAACCTTCCTTCGCCAGTCTGCACATGTGCCAGGTGGTGCACCACCTTCAATCCCAGCACTCTGGAGAGCTCAAGGTCAGCCTGGTCTACAGAGCAAGTTCCAGGACAGCCAGGACTACACAGAAAAAGAAAAAGAAAAAAAAACTGTCTGGGAAAAAAGAAAAAGAAAAGAACCCTTCCTTTGAGGAAAACATCTTTGTATGTAGCACAGAGATTTCAGGTTTCGTCTCACAGAGGGCTGCGTTTCTCTCAAAATTTACAGCCCTAGATCTGTTGTGTGGCTCGGCTCAAAACACTCCGATGACATCTGGTGGCAGATTACCTCCATAGCACGAGTATAATTTGAAAGGCTCTTTAGAATGGATGCAAGCGGCAAACTCAGCGGGCTACAGAAACACAGGCACAGACACTAACTAGAGGCTCAGGAAATCTCACAATGGCATAAGATAGAAACTTGAGAGAGAAATGAGCTGAGACATAGCTCAGCTGGCAGAGTGCCTCTCCGGCATTCACAAAGCCCCAGGTTTGATGTCCAGCCCTGCATAAGACAGGCTGGTATACACCTGCAATCCTAGCATGGAGGCAGCAGGCTCGAGAGTTCAAGGGTGTAGTCAGCTGTGTGATGGGTTCCAAGACCAGGCTGGGATAAGTGAAGTCCTTCAGGCCTTTTCTAATAAAAAATCGATAAAGCTACGAGGTAGTAAAGAAAGGATTTTTATACAAGATTACCTGACAATAAGCATCACACCAAAAAAAACAAAAAAAAAAAACAAAAAAAAAAACCCAAACAAACAAACCAAAAACTCCCAGAACCACCAGCTTGCATAGTGGTCATCGAAACCTCACACAAAAAATTCTTCAAGGATGTGTGCCTGGAGACTAACTTCATGTTTGGCCTCAGAGTGATGCCCTCTTCTGGTCTGTCTGAAGACAGTTACAGTGTACTCATAAATAAGATAAAGAAAGAAGAAAAGGAAGGACGGGAGAAAGGGAAGGAGGGAGGGAGGGAGGGAAGGAGGGAGGGAAGGAGTGAGGAAGCTGTATCCCAGGGGAGATACAGCTGTGTAAACACAGCTTCAGAGCCCAAATCCCCAGCATCAAGGAGATCACCCATTAGCATCGCCATCTGGCTAATTACTGCCATGAATATTGTCATCACTACAGATACTTATTATAATTAAATAAATTTGTCATATACTTGTTATCCAGATGGCCTGAAGCAACATCTAGGGAAAAGTCACATAGAAACCTCTGAACCTCGTGTGTGTGTGTGTGTGTGTGTGTGTGTTCAAGCTTCCCTAACTACAGAAGCACAAAGATGATCCCCCATGGATGCCACACAAGTCCGCACACCCACACTATCAAGTCCCCAAAAAGTAAGAGCCACACTAACAAGCCCTACCTCCAACAAAAGTCCAAGTAAAGGAGGAGGCCAAATGTGCCCATGGCCCTGGGTCCTGGGACCCCAGTAAAGTCTCCCTTCCAATGACTGGAGAGAAAAAAATGGAGCAATGTAATATTTACACTAAAGCAGGACTGGAAAGCCAGCAGGCTGTGACCCAGTGTCAGACACAGCCCACAGCTACAACCGCCTGGTTTTTTTTTTTTTTTTTTTTTTTTTTTTTGACAAAGATGCCAAAAAAATAAAATTCTTTACCAGAGAAAAAAAGCCTTTTCAATGAGTGGGGCTGGAGAATTTAGATGTCCTCTTGTAAAAGGAGATTAAATCTATAACTTTATACTGCATAAAAATCTATTTAAATGGTCACTGTGTTGGCTAGCTTTATGCCATCTTGACAGAAGCTGAAATCGCTTGAGAAAAGAGATGCTCAGTTGTGAAAATGCCCCCATTAGATTGGCCTATGGTACATTTTCTGGATTGATGATTGACAGGAGAGGGCCCAGCCCATTGTGGGTGGTGTCATCCCAGAGCTGGTGGTCCTGGGTTCTATGAAAACACAGACTGAGCAAGCCATGGAGAGCAAGCCAGTTAACGGCATTCTTCCATGGCCTCTGCATCAGCTCCTGCCTCCAGGTTCCCCTGGCAGGAAGTTTCTGCCCTGACTTCCCTCAGTGGACAGTGACTCAGGGTGTGTTACCTAAACAAGCCTTTTTCTCCCTCGAGTAGCTCTAATCATGGTGTGTCTTCATAGCCATAGTAACCCTGGCTGAGACAGTCGTCATTAAGAGGACGAATAAGTGTTACAGAGACAGCTCAGCAGAGCTGCAGAGAACGGGAATTTAGTTCCCACATGGTGGCTCACAGCCCCGGAGTTCCAGGGATTCTGATGTCCTCTTCGGGCCTCCACAATTACCTGAACACATATGGCATATATTCACACAGACACACGGAGATACGCAAAATAAAAATAAAATAAACCTTCAAAGAAAGAAAACAATCTTCGCGACAGCAGCGGCGTCCGCGGGTTAGCGGCCAACATGCAGCTCTTTGTCCGTGCTCAGGGACTACACACACTCAAAATGACCAGCCAGGAGATGGTCGCCCAAATCAAAGCTCACGTGGCCTCACTGGAAGGCATTGCCCCCAAAGATCAAGTTGTGCTTCTGGCAGGCTCGCCCCTGGAGGAAGAGGCCACCCTAGGCCAGTGTGGTGTAGAGGCCCTGACCACTCTGGAAATAGTTGGCCGCATGCTGGGAGGTAAAGTTTATGGTTCCCTGGCTCATGCTGGAAAAGTGAAGGGTCAGACTTCCAAGATGGCCTAACAGGAAAAGAAGAAGACAGGCCGGGCCAAGAGGCAAATGCGGTACAGCCGATGCTTTGTCAATGTTGTGCCCACCTTTGGCAAGAAGGGCCCCAGTGCTAATTCCTGTTGTGATCCCGCTACACTAGTAAAGTCACTTTGCCTAGGAGAGAGAGAGAGAACAAACAGCAAACACTGGCAAGGACTCAGGAAAAGAAAATCCCTATACATCGCTGGTGAGGGTGTAAACTAGGCAGCCATGTAGAAATCAGCACGGCATTTCCTCAAAAACTAAAAATAGAATTACTGCGCGAGCCGGCTGTACCACACCTAGGAAGGATTCTATAGAGTAAAGGATCCTAAGTTAGCGTACCTCAGAAATAAGCTGCACATTAGTACCACTCAGCACCGTTCATAACAGCTTGACAGCTTCAGTGAATGGATGGATGAGTGAATAAGAAAACAGGGTATATGTTCACAGTGGAACATTATTCATCCATAAAGAAAGATGAAAGAGATGGCTCGGTGGTTAAGAGCACTGGCTGCTCTTCCAAAGGATTGGAATTTGATTCCCAGCAACCATGTAACAGCTCAAAACCATCTGTAACTCCAGTTCCAGATCTGACAGTCAATTCTGGCATTCTCAGGCACCAGGCACACTTGATCATATAGGCAAGCACTTATATGCATAAGATAATAAAGCAAATTATAAATAAGAATGAAATTATGTCACTTGCAGGAAAAAAAATGTGTGGGTCAAGGTCAGCGAGCAGAGGTCAGAGAGCAGAGGTCAGAGCAGCCTGTGGGAGTCGGCTTTCCAAGTGGAGGGTCCTGGAGATCAAACTGGAGCCATCAGGTTTGTCCCCAGGTGCTTTACTCTGAGTCATCTCAAAGGCCTTGACCTGAATATTTTAATTCTAACAGTGTCTGTGTGAGTCAACTTCCCACCTTCCTTTCTATCTCTGTGACAAACTCCTGAGAGAAGCAATTTACAGGTAGGAGAAGGGAGAGAGGGGAGCTATCAAACCTCACTGACAGATGTTTTAAAACGACCAACCAAATGCTCACCCACACGGCCGTGCTCACACACAGGAGTGCTCAACGTTATAAAAATGGCATGGCTCCCCAAACTAATGTACAAAATCAATACAAATCCAATTCAGAGACCAGTGGTCTCATTCCAGATGTTTGTGGGAGATGGGAGGGGGATCCCTGGAAAGGAACCGTGGCCACAAACGCTGACCCACTCACGGAGAACTTTAATGGCATGAAGAGAAGGCTGCCCTCTAAACAGCCATTTATCACCCTCTTCTGTATGTGATCTAACGTCTTTGTGACCCTTAGAGAAATCCTTTGGTTGTACAGACCCTTAAGCAAAAGACTAAGAACGACGTCCAATAGCAGGAGGCTTATATCTAGACCCCCATTTGGCTGCTGCCTTCCTGGTGTTCTGACTGATGTATCTGGAAGTGTCTTGATCTTCAGCTTCCTTTGCTTTATTCCTACAGAACTGCACAAAGCTGTTGAATGCATTGGACCATGGTATTTGGAGAAACCGAAGTCCATGGTCCCAGGCCATGGCCATTAAAATCTGGTTCCGTCTCTTTTATTCCTTGGAGGTGAGGGCTGTTTCCTTCAACAGAGCAAAGCAGCTGACTTGCCAAGATACTCAAGATCAGGAAACACCCAGCAAAAGCTAGAGAGGTGGTCCAGGAGTTAAGAGCACTGGCTGCTCTTCCTGGGGACCACATAAAGGTTCACGACTGTCGGTATCTCCAGTTTCCGTGGATCTTTCGCCCTCTTCCGGCCTCTGCATTCACTCATGTGGTGCACAGACAGACATGTATGTAAGCAAAATTCCCGTCATACAAAATAAAGTCAGATTAAAAAAAATCTAAGTTAAGAAAAAAGAATTTCGAAAAGCAAAAAACAAACACTTGTCAGTGAGTTTGAAGGTGAGATTAATGAGCCTCGTGATAAAATCAGGAAGTATCGTGAGTTTTGCTCAGAATCTTTTTTCTAAGTTGTAATTAGGATTTCATAACAGGACCACAGGATTAGGCAAACTGGCCGGCAATTTGGGTAGAAACCAGGTGCACACCCACAACCACAGGGGAGCTGGCCTACAGAAGGAGCCAGCCCAGCGCTGCAGTGTTACAGATCAGCGGGAAGGATCTTTCTGTTGAATGACTAGCCCCTCAGAAGAAAAGTCCTTTACAGCTCACTTCCTCTTTAGGCTTTTCACATCCTCGGTTCAGGGAAGAAGGCAGGACTCAGCCAGACGCAGTGGTGGTGGTAGGAGGTGGCACATGCCCGCGATTCCAGCGCGTGGGAGGTAGAGGCAGGAGGATCAGCAATATGAGAGCCTGCCTCAAAAAAGAAAAACAGTACTTTCTGTGAGGCAGTGAAGACTGTCGCTCTAAACTCTCGGTGGGAAACTCTCCTCCCCCGTAAGCCACGTTCTCTCCGGCTTTCCGGCTTTGTAAGCACTTCCTTCCAGGAGGATGTGGGCAGAAACTTACAAGACTTTGTAATGTCCAAATTCCCCGTCCTAAAACGTCACTGTGAAAATCAACACAGCCTCCAGTAGTTGCTCTAAACAGAAATAGCGCACAGAGGGGCTGCTGCGTCACCGGAAGCTCACAAGAGCCCTTCAAAGGCAAATCTTACATTCAGGAAGCGGAGCAAAGCCTGTAAGGGTCCCAGCAGGGATCTCTGAGAAACACCAACTGGATGTCAGTCAGGAAATCCAGAGTGTGTGCCTAACACAGTCAGCCTCAGTGATAGAGGCTCAGTGGTATTTGTTCTGCAAGCCTGGTGACCATGGTTCAGTGCTTCCACAGTGGAAGGAGAGAATGGATTCCCACAAGTTTTCCTCTGACCTACACACACACACACAAACACACACAAACACACACACACACACACACACACACACACACTCATGCGAAGGCACACTATAGGGTGTTCACACACAATCAATTGATAAATATACTTTTTAAATATAGTTTTTTCAACGGCAGTTAGGGATCTCTAAAAGAACAGCACCATCAAGTGTGCCTTGGCATCTCCAGAGTTTCCTGTGTGCTGGATGCCTGCTGGGCATCCCAGAGTTGTTTCCAGTCTGGCCAGCATGTACTCTCCTCTTCCCCCTCTGGAAGTTTCTCTCCATTAATTTATTTATTCACTTCACATCCCGGTCACAGGACCCCTCTTCCTCCCCTTCACACAGCCCTTCCCTCATTCCCTCTTCCCCCACTCTGTCCTCTCACACCCCATCTCACCTACACACACATACACACACCCCATATCAACCCACCCTGGCACCTTAAGTCACTGTAGGGCTAGACACATCCTTCTCTCCCACTGAGGCCAGACAAGGCAGCCCAGTTGGGGAACAAGATCCATAGACAGACAACAGAGTCTAGGAAAGCCCACTCCAGTTGTTGGGAACCCTGCATAAAGACCAAACTGCACATCTGCTACATGAAAGCTTGGCTTTTAAAAGGTTTTAAATAGGCAGGTTTAACTGAGCTGTGGCAATGTGTATATCTCATGGTTTTGTTTTGTTTAACACAAGGTTTCTCTGTGTAGCCTTGGCTGTCCTGAAACTCTCTCTGTAGACGAAGCTGGCCTTGAACTCACCGAGACCTACCTGTCTCTACCCCCCAAATGCTGGGATTACAGGTGTGCACCATCATGTTCTGCTCTATACATCTCATTTAAACCCAGCACTGCTAATATTTCCTGAGCTACTCAAAGCACAGAGGCGCTCACCCTTTGAACTGTGTGTGTAAGCAGTTTTTTGTTTTGTTTTGTTTTGTTTTCTGGGGCTCAAACTCTTGAAGTGACATGGAGCAAACATCAGATAACTACAGAGGAAACAAAAGCATTCTAGGCACGAGGAACAGAATGCGCCAAGGCACAGAGTACAGAGGGAACATTATGTCTTCACAGAAGCAGAAATCAGTATGATCAGAACAAAGCTCTGAATGGGGAGAGCAAATTCAGAGGGAGGCGGCAAGGTTGAACTGTAAGGTTTCTGCTTTGTCTGGCTGAGAACACACACACTCCCCACCCCTTGCCTTTAAGGTAGTCCTGGCTCTGACCCTGGCTCATTTCTTCACACCCATCAGTACTCGGCCGTAAAGGACATTCTGACCTTCTGCAGGCAGATGTCTGAGCAGATCTCTTGTCTCTGTCACCCTGCTGGGCAAATTCTAGTTCCCTCAGTCTTCTCTCTGTGTGTCAGCTCAGGGACATCGCTGACGTTCCCCGAGTGTAATTGAAAGATTCACCCCATCTTCCTCTCTGCAAAACTACACTGGTATTGTCTTGTGTTTAACAGCTGCAAACTATTGTTTTGTGTGTGTGCTCCAGTTTGGGGGCTGTTTGGGGTGGGTAGATAAGTCTAGCCTCTGTCTATCACCCTGACACCCTCATTCCCGCAGCCCTTCAAGCCTCTAGTGTTGAATTAAACTCTTAGCTCCCAGAGTGCACTGCATGGCTTCCAACCAGGCTCTCCTAGGATGTGTCCTGGAACTCGTTTTCGGATCTCTTGTGCTGTACCGTGGTGATAGCCTTATTCATGTCAGAAAAGTAGGACGGTGTCAGTCCACAGCACGCGACATCAGAACCTGCAAATATCACAGCCAAAGACCTTTCAAGCAAGACTTTCATAAGCCAAGCAGCTACAGGCATAGCACATCATGGTGGAAATGAGGAATGTGAGGGCTATGGGTTATGCGTGTTTCCTCAGAACTTAGCAAAACTTAGCTGGAGAACTTAGAAAAAGCCTATGAGAAAGTTGGAGCTCCAGGTCCCCACTAATTACATGGACAGAATGCAAGCAAACACTGTGTCTTAAGATAAGGTGGTGCTACAGAACCCAGGCTGGCCTCAAACACACTTTCCACCTCAGCCTCACGGACTGGGATCACAGATGTACACCACTGTGCTTAGAAAGGATTTGATTTCTTAGACTGCAAAGTCTAGATTTCTGAAAACCCCAAACCACAATCTGTTCTTGTGGTTAACCAAATAACATATAAATTAATCTCCCTTTCAGTATGGTTGAGATCATATTGTTGGTAAAGAAACAATGAATTCCGAGAGTATAATGGGAATGTTGGCTAAATTCGACCCCTTTCAATCCCCAAATTTTGTCAGTGTTCCTTCACCAACAAAGACGTCCCTTCCACCCACCTGAAGGTGTCAGCCTAGGCAGGTGTGGTGGCACATGCCTTTAACCCTAGCACTGGGGAGGCATAAGCAGATCTCTGAGCCTGAGGTTAACCTAGGCTACATAATGAATTTCAAGACAGCTGGGGCTACAGAGAGAGACCCTGTCTCAAAAACCAAAAGAAGGGGCAGGAAAGATGGCTCAGCCGTTAAGAGCACTGGCTGCACTTCCAGAGGTCCCAGCACCCATTGCAGCTCACAGCTTTCTGTCTGCAACTCCAGGGGATCTGACACCCTCACACAGACACACATGCAGGCAAAACCCCAGTACACATACAATAAAAATAGGTAAATTATTAAAAGAATGAAAGAAGAAAAGGAAAGGAAAAGTAACCCTCTCCCTTCGAAGTTGATTCTATAATTATCTTATTTGAGGCAGTCACCCTAAGCAGGCATATTGATCATTCCTCAGAACCTCGCCCAGTTCCCAACACTTCCAGACACACAGCAACACTCAAGTCCCAAAAGATCCAAAGAGGACTAAGGAGTGTGACTGGGCACCAGAAAGGACTTTACCCGTTTGTATCAGAAAAACCCTGAGGGATATTTATTAGATTCTCAGGATGTTGTATCAGGGAGAAAGAAGTGAACTATTTAAATCTATTATTTATTTGTTTGTCTTAGAGTTGGGGACATAAATGCCATCATATACATACAGAGAAGTCAATTTACAAGAGTCTGTTTTCTCCCTCCACCATGTGGATTCCAGGGTTCAAACTCAGGTTGTCAGGCTTGGTCCTCTTACCTGCTGAGCCATCTCCCCTACCCAGAAACACTTTTTTTTTTTTAACTGTGCTTAATTTATTGGTGAGATATATGAGCTTGACATACGTATGATACATCAAAAGCTCCCTGTAAAGATCTGCTGAAACCTTAACAATGGACTACTCGAAGTTAAGGAGAAATGCCCAAGAACAAGATCTCCAATGATTATGAGAACCACGAACCCCACTGGCCAGCCTCAGAGCAGGTTTCCTGGCAGAGTGAACAGTGTGCCTCCGCTGTCTCCACGGAACTGTACCCACTCTCCAGCCCCCGTCAAAACCCACCCTGCACCAATGCATAGAACTAATGCTGAAGTCCATACTGTTAATGTCTAATGAGTGGATTAGCAAATGATGCCTGGCACCCTGGCATCCTGGTATGCATCAGGAGGCACAGGAGGGGATGTTCCACAGAAACTAAGTCACTTACTACTTTATGAAAATTTTTGCTTCTAGTTGTATCTGGTACTTCAAAGCACCCTCTACCTGGTGAGGGGGTTGGGAAGCACTAGGTATCTATCCTGTGGGGCACAATGCCATGGCCATTAGTAACCCCTGAGGATACCGCAAGGTGGCAGCACGGTGCCCTGGAAAGTTCCCTGGCTTCAAAAGGGCCAGAGTGACCTTGAGTTTAACTTGCTATGTATAAAACAAAAAAAAAAAACAAAAAAAAAAGCCACTTCCTCATAAGGTTACAGAGATTATAAAACGAGGCCAGACAAGAAAGCTCTTTGAGCTGCAATCTCTGGGTGTTGTCTGCAGGAATTTGCAAGATGATGCTGTTCCCATGACAATCGTTGTCAATCCAGAGTAAAAAGTTCCCCAAATGAATTATTTAAAAAAAAAAAAAAACCTCTTATTTCTTCTTTGACTTGTATCATAGATACAGAATTACATTTTTTTAAACCGGCAGTGAGACCAGTGAGCTGGCTAAGTGGTAGAGGTTCTTGTGAGACGAACCTGATAGTTCTCCCAGACTCACACAGCAAGAGAGCTGACTTCAGGCCAGCTAGCCTCTGACCTCCACACACACCCAAACACGTGCACACATGTGCACATACACACAATAAAGAAATAAAGTGAGCAATAAAGTGATAACTTTTTAAAAAGAAAGAACGGTGTGGTGGAGCTTTAAAATCATGATACTGCAACAACCCCCCTACAAAAGGGTCATTAGTCCTGAAGTGGGACATGCACTTTGAAACCCAACAGAGCTTGGAATCTGCCTGGTGCCTGTCACAACTGAGGGCTGTGCCAGCAGCTGAAAGGCTGAAAGGACTTGCTCTGGGCTCAGCCATCCCCTTCCTAGTCCAGGCAGGTTGTTACTCTTCCCTTTCAGGGTGTACCAACACTGACCAGCAGGGGGCAGCAACTCCCCACTTATGGTCCAAGTGCACAGCTCACAGCTTGCGTTTCAGAAACCTGGGTTTCAATCCCTCCTGACCTAGGGAACCTGACCTCTCCAAACTATGGCTTTCCTATCTAAAATATGCAACAAAAAAAATTGGAACTGACCCCCCATAAGATCAATGATACAATAACAGATAACAGCAAAATATTTGATTTGATTCAATTCTTACCAGTCCTCAGCAGGCAAAAGACAATATATATAAAAGGCAGAGGCAGGCAGAGCTCAGAAGCCAGAAGCCAGCCTACACACAGGTCTACAGAATGAGTTCCAGAACAGCCCCGGCTGCACAGAGAAACCCTGTTTCCGAAGAAGAAAGTGAACAAAAACATGAGAGGTGAGTCAGTAGTTAAAACTGTTCGATGCTCTGTCATGAGGACCAGAGTTCGGAATCAAGAACTCATGTTGCGAGCTCATTCCCACCTAGGACCTGAGGTCTGCTTCTGCCTAGAATTCTCTAGAATTCTCCAGTGATCATATTTTAACAGCTCTGGCCACTGCAAACAGTTCACATGTGTATTACATTGCTCTCCATGTCCCACATAGAAGATTATTTCTGTTCTTGTGTGTATGTTAGTGAAATCTGTCCACTGCACCAACTGTGACTCTCAACAAGCGCTTTGGCAGCACCGAGCCTTGCTTCCTCTGTCTGAGATGCCTATCGGCAGGCGGCAGGAGCTTCACCCATGTCACCTGGAGGCTCAAGGTCTTAGCCTCCAAGACCTCATCCCCTAGACCTCAGCCAAGCTTCTAGGCAGAGGCGAGCCCTGCCTCTGCTTACTTCTCCTTGTCCTAAAGAATTCCTTAGCCGGCTACAGCTTGGGTTTTGCCTTCCTCTACAAACAGGATTCCATGGAAGTCTCCACCTTGTCTCTATCTCTCCAAGCTCTTCAGACTGGGCTGTCTGAGTGTTCCCTCCTTTCTTTCTTCCTCCTTTCTCTCTGTGTAGTCTTGACTGGCTTGGAGCTTCCTATGTGGACCAAGCTGGCCTCGAACTCACAGAGATCGATTTGTTTCTCCTGCCAAGTGCTAGGAGTAAAGGTATGCTCTACCACATCCCGCCGTCTTCCTCAAAACCAACTGACCAAGGGTTCTGGGTCACAGTCACCAGGGTTTCCTCAGCCCTTCTGACCAGTGCTCTGATCTCATGCTAGAGTACCTGGGGCCCTTTCCTGTCTCTTCAGTCCCTTTGAATAACGTCAACCAAACCTACACCACGCCCAGCACCAGAGAGTCTCCTGTATCAGCTCCACTTGCCTGGAGTCCTGGGCCTAGTAGTAAATGTGGATAAAGTCCATGTTCTATCAAACACACCGGGCTTCCTAATTGTGACCACTCAGAGCCAAAACCCAGGGCCACTCAGTAAGAGTTACCTCTCTACTTTTAGGTAGCTCCCAAGCCCCTGAGGACTCCACTAGCCCTATATTCAATTCATTAAGAGATATAATTACAGACCAGTAGACACTCGACCCAGGGACCATCTCCCTGCTGGCTCCTGGCTTTACTTCTTCCCTCTGGAGTAGCCAAAAATAGAGGAGGTGGAAGTGGTTTGTTTGTTTGTCCGTTTGTTTGGGTGTGTTTTGGTTTTTGGTTTTATTTTAAAGATTTGTTTTTAGTGTATGTATATGTTTATTCCGTGTGTGTGTGTGTGTGTGTGTGTGTGTGTAAGTGCACCATATGTACACAAAGCCTGAGGAGACCAAAGGGAAATATCAAGATATACCCTGGAACTGGAGCCTCCACAGGTTGAGCCATCTCTCCAAACCCTTGTTTTGTTTTGTTTTGTTTTGTAAACAAGTCATCGTGTAGCCCAGGCTGGCCTCAAACTTAGTCTACAGCTGAGGCTGACTTTGAACTCCAGATCCCTCTGCCTCCTACTGGGTCTGCAGGTGTGTGTGTGCTCCAAGGCGGGCCTCTCGGCATGTCTGTGACTGGCCACTTCCTACACCACACCAAACATGGAGGGCTGTCCCTGGACTTCACTTACTTATCCATTCTTCCCAACCCTGAAACAAAAAGACTGTCGTTAGCTTAGAGGAGGGAGGTACCGCATAGAAGTGATCAGATCAGGGTTACAAGGTTAGGGTTAGGGTTCCTGCCCAGTTGTGCTTCCATAGTTGGCTCTTTGAGCAAAAGAACCCATAGGCTAATGGCCCTTCCATCCCCATAATCTCTGAGGACCCTTCTGTGTAACTCAAACCCTTTTCAGCTACCCCACCTATCCACCCACGCTGGCTCTGGCTCTTGGCCATACCCCTCTCCTACCCACCTATACCCACCCCATCTGAAGTACTTGTTAGCTCAACCCTACCTCCATGTGTGTGTCAAAAGGTTCATATTCTTCAAGCCAAACAAAATGGCTTCTTTTGCATGTGCTAAGAGAGCCATGATGAAGGACTAATCTGGGAAGACCATGGATCTGAGAACATGGGGGGAAGAAGACCAGATTATCATAAGAAACCTTCTAGATCTGAGTCTTGAATCCTTGCTTTCAGGAGGCCCCTGAAACAAAGGTAGAGTTGTCCTTTAACATTCATAGAATGAAGAGAATGTCAGGCTCTGGGAAGGACTTCAGAGGGAGGGAAAAAAAAAAAGAGCCCACTCCCTTCTGTTTTCCCCCCAGGGATGCCTACGCCCAGGGAGGGGCAGAGGCCTGGCGAACCTCCTGCTAGTGGTGGGAGGAAAGGCTGTGCTCCCTTGCCTGTTGGGGGACCCATCTCAGCAGGTCCCCAGTCTGCAGAGAAAAGAGTGGGAGGTGCCTGGAAGAGCAACTGCCTCAGAGCCTGGCTCTGTGCCGCCCAGGCCTGGCCTCCTCGGCTCCAGGAGACCTCAGTAGTTTTCCATAGCCAGTAGGCCCGCAGCCCGGGCCGTGTGATCCCCTCTCCCCTCGCCCTCCACATTCCTCCACATTCAGGCAGCATAGTGGCATCCAGGGCCCTGCTGAGGTAGGAGAAAAAGCAGGGATAGGGGCAGAAACCCAGATATGAGCAAGATAATCAGATAAGAGTTTGGCCAGAAAACGCAGAGGTCAGGAGAGATCACAAAGATGTCAGTAGGGTGAAGGGTCCCAGACCCACAGAGCTGTGTCCATCCATTGCTCCAGAGATGTGGCAGGGCCATTCTCAGAGGCATGCACAGATAAGACCGCCACAGATATGCACATTCCTGCCCCCAGGTCACCCCCATGCCTCTGCCATCCCCAACTGCGTCATCTATAACAAACACGAGACACGGAATGTGTACGGGCTTTTAGTTCCAGAAGTCACTGGAATTCCTTATTCTGTTCCCAGGAGCTACAGTGGATCTTAGCACTCCTCCACCACTGTGGCCCTTTCTTTGGGTCCCCATCAGACAGAGTAGAGAGACATCGGAGAAGCCCTTTAATGACTCCTTCCAATCCCCTCTCTCCTCCTACCGTCCCGGCTATCAAATGGTTTCCTCCCTTCAGCCCTATGGCTATTAACCAAGAGATTGGCTGGAATACACTTATGGGATCCATCACACCGAAAGGCCAGGGACAAGGCCTTAAGCACACCAACCCTGTTCTCCAGGCTAAGCCAGAGCTTCCCTCTAGCTGTTGGGCGAGCACCTAGGGGCAAAGCCGGCTTGCTAGCTGGCTGCCTACACTGAGCTCCATGCTTAGGAGGGCAGAGGAGCAGCAGACCCAGCTAGCTTTCTGCCTTAGTTGAACCCTTTGAGCCTCCTAGTTCTGGTTTATAAATGGGGAGTAAAATGCTACCTAACTCTCAAGGAAACTCAGTTGATTGTGATGCCTAGTTTATTGCAATGGCTTTAACCAAGCAGGGAGTGAGGAGGAATCAGCTGGTAATGATTTTTCCCAGCCTTAGCTTCCCTGTCTGAGGAAATGCTAATGCTTGACCAGGAACTTGGGAGCCCTGTCCAGAGCAGAGCTCTCTGACCACAGACCCCTCACCTACGTACCCACATGCCCCCAGCCACACCACTTGTTCCCACGCTGCCCCCATCAGCTGGAAGGGATTTGAAGCCCCAGGGGATCAACTGGGTCTGCACAGTGGCCACCTTGTCCCAGGAGGGCCCTTCAGTCACGTTGCTGGTGCCCACCCCACCTACACCAGGCCAGCCAGCTTCAAGGGCTTGCACCGGATTTCCTGGCTGGGTGCCCGGCACCCTGCAGGCTGTTTGGGGACACATGGTGTAGGGACAGCCGGGTCTCTGAGGTCCCCACCTAGCTGTCCCTGCCCACTTCCAACTGGGTGTCTGAGCTGGATTCCCACCACCACCCTAGAAGGGCATAGATATGGCCTTCTACCCTCTTCCCCTATCCTGGGCATCCTGAGCAATAAGGGATTGCTCCATAAAAGCCTTGGAAATTGAGAGCACTTAGGATGAGCTCATCCAGAAAAGATGGGGAGAGGCAAGCTGGGAAAGTCAGTTTTCAATTGGCCAGCTCAGAGCTTTCTGGGTGAGACTGGTGGCCTTTGGGTCAGGCTGTTCTGGGTTTGGGTTAGAAGTGAGTGCAGATGTGCCAGGTCCAGATGTTGGGATCTTATCTCATTACTCGGAGTTTGGTAGTTGAGAATCCTTATCTGGAGGTGGGAGATCCTGGCAGAGTTTCTGAATCCAGAAAGACGCACGTCATGGATGTATCTAATGCGTCTGGTCCAAGGATCATCATCTTTTCTCAGGCATGTGTTTTCTCTCTGTGAGATGGTTAGGGCTCTCTGTAGCATGGATGGTGGAGCCCTGTCAGTGTGCATGGGGCTGTGAGCTCTCTGGGTGCTCCTTGGTCCAGATTTAGATTATCAGTACTGGTGGATCAGATCCAGGTGTGAGCGCACACACTGGGAGAGCACATTACTGAGAGTCAGTCTCCTGCTCCAGCTCAAGACCCCTGTAGACCAGCAAAAGCAGGGAGCAGGGCAGCTCAGTTTGACATTTGAAGACAGCCCCCTTGCTGTAGCTGGGATCAGTCATGGCCTCTCGCTGAGCAGTGGCACTTGCTTCCCAACCCTTGCTTTGCTATTCTTCCCAATAAAATGGAAGAGCCAGTTCTGGTGTTCCCCAGGGTCCCCTGCCACCTCCCCCTGGGGTGTATGCAAACATTCACATGAGCCAGGGCCTCACAGAAACACTCCTCACTCCTGCCTGCCCGCACTTCTTACAGTGATCTTCCCCCTAGAAGGCCCTTGCCTCTCCTTTCCCTCCCCCATCCCTACCAATCCCTCAGGCTCCTTCTGTTCCAGGAACCCTGCACCCACACGTGCACACGCCCCACACAGGTGTCTTTCAGACCAGGATTTCAGCCGTTCTTGCTCTGGTATCTCAAGCAGCCCCGCGTCCAGTCGACTTTCTTGGTTCTCTCCGTGATCTGGGAGCTCACTGGGATCATGGCCTTATTTACTCCTGGCTCCCATTCTGAGGCCTTATTCTGGATAGCCATGCTTGGCTAGGCCACCACCCCGTGCTGGCAGGTGACCCTTTCAGAAGTAGAATCTCTTTAGTCTTTAATGCCCTGGATGGTGGGGTGGGCACTAATCGGATTTGGGGACCTGTCTCCTGACCACACCAATCCTCCTTTCCACGCTACTGAACCCATGTGATGGTTAGTCTGAAGCGGCAGGAAGTCTTCAAGGCCATGTGGGCCCTGGGGTGAGTAGCTGGGAGGATGTCTGTCTACTTCTGGTGAGGAGCGGACAGAAATCAGAGTGCTCACAGCACAGAAGCCATACAGAGCAGTCACCTGGCTCTCCAGGCTGCTCTGGGAAGTTAAGCATCCATCCCCCTGTGGTAGCACACATGTGCACATACGTGCACAACTCTCACAGAGAGGCTTCTGGGCCAGATTCTGGACCAGGCATCTTGTAGCTTCCAAAACAGCCTGTAAGAATCATTAGTCTCATTTGGCCGAAAAGGAAACTAAACTCATAGCTAACTACTTACGTCTTAGAAGGCTCTGAAGGGGTAACCTCGTCCCACGCATGCTATTTCACAGGAAGAAAGAAAGCATGTGTTTTGGTTTTCAGCTTACAAAATGGCAGACTCCAAACTAGAATTTAGACCATCGTTGTCACATAGTCATGTGTCCTTAGCACACACCACACATTTTAGCCGAAGACTCACAGAGCCTGTGGGCACACCCACACCACACCCACACTTAGTGACGTGTCCCATATAGCTATCTGCATGTGTATGTCTTACATGCAGCACCACATACATGTACTCAGCATATACAGACATGAACACAGATGTACATGTATGATCACACGATTCACTTGCACACAATTTCAGCAGTTGCACATATGCATAGCACACAGCAGTGTTCCCTCCCTCCTATGATCTATGTCTCTACCTCCTACTGCAGAAAGGGAGGCTGACCCTAATCAGACACAGCTAAGGCCAGAACCTGGTAGAAGCTAGACCCTAAAGTGTTTGGATTTGGGGGGTGGGGGTAGGAGGTCTCTTCTTCCTTTTTTCTTTCCTTCCTTTCTTTTTTTTTCCTTCTTTCTTTCTTTCTTTCCTTCTGTCTTCCTTCCTTCCTTTCTGTCTTTTAAAAGCAGGGTCCCTCTAAGGAGCCCTAGTTGTCCTGGACATTACTATGTCAACCAACCTGGCCTCCAAATCACAGGGATCTCCCTGCCCCCACCTCCTCAGTGCTGAGATTTAATGTATGCTCTGCCATGCCTGGCTTAGACTCTTGAGTTTTTAAGGGGGAAACCTTTTAGATTCAGCATAGGTTTTTTTTTTTTTTAAGGGTTCGTTGCCATCAGCAGCCCTAAAAAATGTAATCCAAGACCAGCTCCTCACAGGCCCAGGCAACATCATTTTGGCCAAGGCAACAGGTAGTCCCAAAAAGTGCCAAGTCATAAGCCAGAGGTAGCCAGGCCAGGCTGGCAGCATGACCGGTCTTGTCTTGATTGCTGTTTGTCTTCTGCCCAGAGCCTTGCTACGGACTCTCCTCCCTCACTGGGTTAGACCTTGACTCATAAGGCAGCTTCCCAAGCTCTGAAGAAAAGGGTCCAGGTGCCCAGACTTGAGGACAAAGCACCAGGAGCCACTAATGGGGTTTCTAGAACTTGGCAAGACAGCTAACGCAGGCTTCTGAGTGACACTTTGAGCTGGATTATTTGGGTCACCTCAGTCTTTCTGGGTGACCGAAGCACGTGAATGTATCAGATACAAAGGGCTCTCAAAACCCGGACCCTGGCTGTTCCAGCTGCCAATCTTCTTCAGGGTCATGGGTAGGGAAAACTCAGTTAGACCAGAGGTGAGGCCACTTGACTTGGGTCTTGAGTGCAGAGGAGGAGTTTCCTAAGAAGTTTTCAGACAGAGAAGTTTGTAGTTTGTTTCCTGGAACAGCTTAAGTGTGGGTTAAATAAAGCACAGGGTCATCTGACAGTACAAGAGTTGAGGCCAATCTGAGGCTACCACTCGGTGCTTCTCAGTTACCTACTATGTGCAACCTTATGACACGGTGCACCCTCCAGCCTGACTCTGGAGAACGAAGGTGTAAGGATCGCAAATTTAAGTGTGTTGAGTGCCAGGCAAGCAGTGCCGATGAGTAAACGGGGTGAGTGTAGGCCACGCAGGAGTCAGCGTATGACAGGACAGCCCTGCCCTGGTCTGAAGCCTCCGAGGCAACAGTATCTGTCCTGGGAAGCCAAGCAACACCTCGAGTTTGGATTCAGATGTGATAGACCTTGAATTGCAGTACGGGTTCAAGACTTTAGACCCTAAACCCAGGATCTAGAGCAGTGGTTCTCAACCCTCCGAGTGCTGTGACCCCTTAATGCAGTCACTTGTGCTGTGCTGACCCACAACTGTAAAATAATTTTTATTGCTCCTTCACAACTGTAACATTGCTACTGTTGTGACTCAGTGTAAATGTCTGTGTCTTCCGGGGCTCTTAGGTGACCCCCATGGAAGGGTTGCCATTTAAAACCCCAAAGGGGTCAAGAGCCACTGATCTCAAGCAAGCCACATTGCTAGTCCAGCAGAGAGGTTTGGGTCAGACTTTACAAATAGGCTTGAGAAGAGATATTGATCATAAGAACTTCCCAGAAGTTCACTGTGGCCACTGGGCTGATGGGGCTCTTCTAGCCTAGCCTGTCACAGGAGTTTCCCAGCAAAGGCCTTTCTGTCGTTACTCAATCTTTCATGTTTGCACCTCCTACCCCGCCCCCACAACCTCCTTTCCTAGGCACATCTACTGGCTAGACTGAGTTCCCTCAATTTCCCTTTCTGACCTAAAGTTCTCCAAAAGGGCATGATAATGTGTGAGTGCATGTGCATGTACACACACACACACACACACACACACACACACACACACATACACACACACACTCACACACACAGGGAAATGAGGAGATACCACATTCGGCTTCTACTATTCCTAGACTGCTTGACAAGTGGACACCAGGGAAACAGTCCTCATTCTGGGTGACCTGGGAGGGAAGGAGAAAATGACCAGGGCACAAGAGAGGCCACTAAATAAGCCACTGTCATCAGATCATGTTGATGGAGTATGGTCTTGGCCCTACAGTGTGGAGAGGTCGTGTGGAGAGGTCACTGAAGTGGACTCAGTAGTTCTGGGTACTTACTGAGTCTGGCCCAGCCTCCATCCTGCTGAACGGCCTTAGGAAATTCCCTGCTTCACTCTGGGTCTCAGTTTTGCCTCTATAAGGCCAGTGCGTAGGGCCAATGGGACTGAAATTATTATCTGTGCACTTCATATTTTAGGGAAGTGTCACAAAAGCCTCTGAGATGGTATACAGGTTCCCCTGCAGTTTCTTGAGACTCCTGGAGACCAGACTGGCATCCTGGCAAGGGTGAAGCGTCCAAAATTCAGATGAAGTTTTCATGTTGCACAGGGCACAAGGGTGATGTTTTCAAGCACATAACAAACACAGCCAGCTGTCGCCCTCCACAGTACACTCATCCGTCAAACCCTGAACTGAGGAAGCTGGGAGTAGCCCTGGCTACAGACTGGCATCCTTCCAACCCCCCAACCCCATCCCCAGTAGCCAAAACTCTCTCCTGCAGGCTCATTAAATTATTCTGCCTCACTGGCCCTGGGCTCAGGCTGGCTTTAATGTGTGCCCATCCAACTTCTGAGGCCAAGACCAGACCCCTCACACTAGGCCAGGTTGATGGGCTCTGACAGCTTCCTGGGTCCCTAGAGGTTGTAGCTACACTCACAGGAAAACATGCTCAGCTGTGTGTTTGTGCTCTCTCTCCCTCTCCCTCTAGCCTTCCCTTCCTCCCTCCCTCTCTCCTTCTGTCTCTCTGTCTCTCTCTGTGTCTCTGTCTCTGTCTCTCTCTATGTCTGTCTCTCTCTGTCTCTGTCTCCCTCTCTCTCCCTCTCTTTCTCTCTCTTTCTCTAAGACATGTGGACCATAAACTATGGCACAGACACACACTAGCAGAAGCACCTCAACACATACAAATGCCCTCCACACTTCAACACACATACCCTTGTTCAGCCCTTGCAGCCCGTGCACCATCTTGGACTCTCATGGGCTCATATACCCACAGTGCCACCTAGGCACCCCAGGAAAACCTCCTTCTGCCTTTTCCTTGTTCCTCCATTAGATAATCATGGTCTTCTTCAGGACCAAAGTACTCATGATCACCAAACTCCACCAGCCTTCTCCATTGCTTGGGTTTATATGCTGTATGTTATAAGTTGAGCAAGTGACTAACGTCTCTGAACTCTAAAGCCTTGCCTGTGACAATGCACTCCTAGGGAATTCAAGACGAGAGAGAGAGAGAGAGAGAGAGAGAGAGAGAGAGAGAGAGAGAGAGAGAGAGAGAGGGAGGGAGGGAGGGAAGGGGGAGGGAGGGAGGGAGAGAGAGAGAGAGAGAGAGAGAGAGAGAGACTTAAAAGATGTTCAACTTGGATTGCTATGCAAACGAGAAGACGTGGATCAAGAGGAACTGAATTCAGACCCAAGCATCTGGCACAGCCGTGCACACGTCCGTTATCCCAGCACTGTGGGGAGCCTAGACAGTAGGATCTCTAGGGCTTGGTGGACTCCAGTCTGGCTCTAGGTTCAGCGAGAGACCCTGGCCCAAAGGAATAATACAGAGTATGATACAATAGGACCCTCAGCATTCTCCTTCTCTAGCCTCCACACCAATGTGTGTGCGTACATCTCTCTCTCTCTCTCTCTCTCTCTCTCTCTCTCTCTCTCTCTCTCTCACACACACACACACACACACACACACACACACACACACACACACACCATTAAGTTTATTGCTAAAGTAGAAGTGTGCCTGGTATGTAATAGGAACACAGCGAGTGTTGGCTACTGTCTCCTTCCTACTGCCTCCCATGCCTTTGCCTCAGCTAACAGAATTATCAAGTTTCCTAAGCCTGCACAGCAGCTCCATGCTTCTGACCCTGCACACATGACATTCTCCACCTGGACCGTCCCTTCCCCGCCTGCTCCTTTCTACTATCTACCTAGTGAGCACCCACTGTCCTGAAACCCCAGATCCAGTGGCTCTGCCTTTGGGAGAGAAAACCAGGAGAACTTCTTAGTGACTCTTTGTCTATATCAGCGGATAATGAGGACAGCCAGGATACATGCCATCTGCAGTGTATGTCTTGACTGTCATACCCAACCCCAGACAGTGAGCATTAGTGGCCTGTGAAGGGGCAAATGATGCTGGTCAGTGTAAGTGAGGATGCTCATGTGGCCAGTAGTCACAGCAGCACCATCGCTTAGAGCAATGGTGTCAACAGGAATCATGCTGGGAAAGGCAGCTGATGGTTAAATGAGACCTCCAGGCAGGCTAAGATTAGGGACTCTCTGTGCGGTTCTTGCTGTAATTCTGTCGGCCTATGGTGGGGATATGTCTGTCACTGAGGGTGAGAAAGTGTGAAATATTACACGCTTTGGATGCCACGCTGTGCTGCAACCCCTCAGAAGAGATCAGTCCACATAGGAAGCCTCAGTGGATCTGTGAATCGTGGTGCCGAGGAAGAAAAGCAGAAACTAGACTGACATGACACAATACTAGCTTTTCAAAGCCCCACCCCCGTTCAGATTTTATCAAGACAAAATACATGTGTCTGTCTGTTTGGGTTTTGGGTTTTTTTATTTTATCTTATCTTATTTTATTTTATGTACATGAGTGTTTGCTGTCGTGTGTGACTGTATACCACACATGTGCGTTGCAGAGGCCGGAACAGGGTGTCAGGTGCCCTGGAGTCTAAAGTTGACGTTGTTGTTTGTTGTGTTTTGTTTTGCTTTTGAGACACTTGAGTTTTAACCTGGGCTGTCCTGTAACTCACTAGCCAAGGAAAACCTTGTTCCCCTGGTCCTATCGTCCTCTTGCCTCCCCTTCCAGATCCTGGCTACAGGCCTGCTCCACAACCCTGGACTCAGACACACACTCTCTAAGGACATATTTAGTAACATGGTGGAGTGAGAAAAGGATGGGAGTGAGGAGCTGAGGAGAAAAAGATTCTGAAGGAGGAACATGCAACCCAACTCCGTGCACTTGCGATCTAGACAAACACAAAAGCAGCCCATCTGTTGGCTTGTTCTGACCGCTTCTCCAGCTGAGGGCACCGACTACGGATACAGTCGCTCTCCCCTCTCCATCTTGGCTTCATTGCGTCTGGCCAGCAGAGCTGCCGATAATTCTTTCTAGCGCAAGAAAAAGCTGAGCTTGCATGGCATGTGCTACCCTGTCAAACTGTGTGCATGCACAGAATGATTCAAGGGGGCCCCAAATGGAACCTGAGCCCCATTCCCCCAAGCCCCAAGGCAGCGCCCGAGACTTCCTTGTCCTCTGGAGAAATAAATGGAGGAACAAAGGCAAGAGAGGAGGAAGATAGAGAGAACTCTGCTTGAGGATGACAGCGGGTCCCAGGTCAGGCTAGCTTGTAATGCATGACCCTGTCTCAAAGGAATTTTTTTTTTTTTTAAGTAAACTAGGAGAGAAGCCACATAACAAAGAAAATTCCACAGAAGTTTTAGCATAGGAGGGGTTCCAGAGAACATTCTTGAATTTTCTTGGCCCCTATCTTCACAAATCCCAGGTCGGGGCAAAGGCAAGGGTTTAAGTCCTGCTGAAGCCATCCACCCACAGCTGCTGAGCAGGGCTGTCTCTTATCAGGAGGCAGCAGACTGTCATGAGATCTTGAATTCTCAAGATAGCAAAAGCTTAGACCCGAGACCCTACAAAGTGACACATGACTGCTCCAGGAAAGGCTCTGGTCGGATCTTTGTGTCAACAACAATGAGGACCACGATGCACTGTCATGAAACTTTGTTCAGGGTCCTTTATCCTGCAACGCTGTTCATCTCTTGTGTCAGGATAGCTTGCTAAGAGCATCACCGTTTGGCCGGTAAGAGAGCTGAGGCTTAAGACGTTAAGGATCGGGACTGGAGAGATGGCTCAGTGGTTAGACTACTCTTCCAGAGGTCCTGAGTTCAAATCCTAGCAACCACGTGGTGGCTCACAACCATCTGTAATGGGATCAGATGCCCTCTTCTGGTGTGTCTGAAGACAGTTAGAGTGTACTCACACACATAAAATAAATAAATCTTAAAAAAAAAAAAAAAAAAAAAAAAAAAGACGTTAAGGATCTTCTCAAAGTTACCCCAAACTTGACAGGGGCAATAACCATCCACCTTCTGAATGTCTGCCCTGTGCTAGCCCTTCTTCAGTCATCTTGTGCCTTGACTCATCCATCCTTCATGGCAAGCAGCCCAAGGACAGCACAGCCCACTTACAGATGACCCATGAGGCAGCCATACCGTAAGTATGTGTGGCACACCCAGAAATAGAGGTTCAGTGGGCTGACTTGCATTTACTTGTATTGCCCCAGGGCCACAGGGTATGGATGCCAGGAAAACCTGCCACGTGGGACGGGACAGCTCTGTCCACTGATGCTTGGGGAGCCTGGCTATCTGCCAGCCAAATGGGGGTGCCCCACTGAGAATAAAGTTGAGGACACCCAAGACATGCAGACCCATCCACTGGCTTGCTCTTCTACAGGCTCCATGGTCTGTGCAGACCTTCTGGGAAAAAAAAAAAGTCACTAAGCCTGGGGTGATGGGAAATGCTGCTGGCCTTCCCAGCCAGAGCTCTGTGAGTTAATCCTGGAGAGAGGACCCATTAGTCTGGGAGAATTGGTCCCAGCCTGCTCTGCCGAGTCAGCAGAAAGTACAGCAGTCGCTCTACCAGCTACGTGAGCCCCTGCACACCACCAGCCACCAGACTCTCGGCTACCCCAGTGCAGGGCCCCACCACTGACATGCCTCACATGCCTCTTCGCTGCTGATCCCCTGCCTGCAGTACTCTCCCGTGTGAGTAGCTTTCTCTGTCCATGTGTCCAGGACCAGCTCTGTTTCTCATCACCCCCGCCTCAGCCCCCCAGAAAGCAGACATCTCTAATGGGCAGAGATGGAATGTTGCCCAGGATGCAGCAAGTGGGTAGGCGGGAAGGTGGGAAGATGTCCCCATAGTCTGTGCATCACCAGTTCAACTGGGGAGCTGTGGTCAGCTCATGGTCACTACCAATCTCAAAGTATTCGTTGCCATGCTAGTCCCCATCTCTGTGTCCAACCTCCCTGTCACTGCCACCACAACGGCTATCCCCACAAGAGCAAGCTCACCATTGGCACAGACACCCGCACCACTACCACATTCCTTGACATCACTTTCTGCTGCTGGAGTAAAGCATCAGGGAAGGGGTAATTTAGGAAGTGCAAGTTCATTAGGGTCCAGCTCTGGAGGCTAGCGAGTCCAAGTCCAAGGCACCACTGTGTGGTGGCATCTGGGACAGCCTTCTTACTGTATCCTGGCACGGCAAGACTTGAGTTAGCAAGGGCTGGGGCCATCGGCATCAACTCAGGCGCTTCTCAAACTTACCATGTAGCCAACACGAGACATGAATTCACGATCCTCCTGCCTCTACATCCTAACCTGAACTCCTATCACCACGCATCCTTCCTGCCTCTGCATCCTAACTACCAGGATCATAGCCACACATCCCTATGCCTGTAGACCCATTCATCTTCTTGTTAACCTACAGTGGTACCATGAAGTTCTGTTCTCCCAACACCATTCAATCCCACTCACCCCCTAAATGCCCCAGCTCCAAATCCCACTGATTTTTTTTTTAATGATTTATCCCTCAACACATGAACCTTTGTGGAGGGAGGACATATACCAGCCATGGAAGTCAAACTAAGACAAGCATGGGTCTCCAACACCATCCAAAGCATTGCCACCAGTCCTACCACCATCTGAGAAGGCAGTGTCCCTAAGATCGAGTCAACATCATCACTATCTTTTCCGCAAACCCACCACCCCAACACTGTCATCTTAGCACCCAAATGTGACTGTTGTCTACCAGTCCACCATTGTCCTCACATTGTCACCAGCACCGACATCATTGTGCCCACTGCTCTCATCATGACAACTGTGACACTACACCATTGTCATCACCACGAGCCACTGCCACCAGCCAGAGACAATACTATGTTGCCATAACTGCCGTCAACATCATCATCACATGGCCATCACAAACCAACTATCTGAGAAACCTGATGCTTGCCTCTGCTCGCTTCTCTGCAGAACGGACACCGGTGGTTGGGCAAATGCAAAGTTCTGCCTGTTGTTCTGGCTCCATATCGTCATGGCCTCTTGCTTCCCATTAACAGCTGCCTCCGAATAGACATGATTGTTCCTCTAAATTGGTTCACGAAGCAATTCACTGGGGAACAGCTATGCATGCCTGGAAAAGAGGAGTAATTCTGGGAACTACCTCCCCCTGCTTGAGACATGGAGAAGCTCCAATGTCAGCACTGCAGACCCTTCCATCTCCCTCCATACATGCTGGGCCATTCCGGATTTATCTGACCTTCCAATGTATGCTCGCCTTTGCTCCTCAAATTTTAAGTTCCTTTTAGCAGAACCATTTATGAAAGGAGCATTGTCTGAGAGCTAAAACCCTGGATCCCATCCTTACTTCCACACTAATCTCTGCGTGGCCTTGAGAAACACTTCTCACCCCAATACAGGCCACCGGGGTAGCATCTAACTCAGGTGCTATACAGATTATTTTGGATCTGAGACACTTCCTGACAGGTCTGAGTCTTTGTTTCCAGAAGGTTCTTTGGAGCAGAAGATCAAGAAGTGTCAAGTCATCCCAGCCTTGTCTTTTGAAGTCACCATCTGTCAGGAAGAGCCGTGTGACCACAGAGATGCTGTCCTCTGGGCACTGTGGAGTTTGAAGGGTTAAGCCAGTCAGGGCCTGTGAGCACTAACTCAGATGAAAGGTTGCTCTAGAGAACGCCATGTGGCTGTTGTGGTTGGCAGGTCAGGGGCAGTGGGACCAGGCTAGGTCCCGAAGGAAACCCCCTCCTGGTCTCACCAGAACAAAGTGGTGTTTTGCAAAAATGCCATTGTTCTTGGCTAAGTCTTTCCCATCTCAACATAAACCAGGAAGCAGGGCTTCCTTTCTTGGGCGAGACCCTTATGTCCCCCACCAGTGGGGGTGGAGGGGAAACAGAGCTTTCCTTAGCTTGAGTGGTCTGCCATAAAGCTCCAGGCGAAGAGCAGAGGCTGCTACTTGGCTGAAACCAAAGCTCTCCATGATGCTGGTGTGCGTGTGTGCCTGCACTTTCTGCATAAGGAGAAAGAGGGTTACCTAGTCCAGTCTCTTGCCTCCAAAACAGATTCCATACATAGACCAAGCTGTAAGAGATACCAGGGCCATCATCTCTAACCTCTGTCTCCTGCTGTCTGTCCCTCACACATACCAGTCATTTCTGCCTGTGGCCTCCTACGTGCTGGAATTCTCCCCAACCCTTTGCATGTGAGCTCCTCGCCGTCATTCAGGGCTCTGTTCTAACCTTGCTGAAGCAGTAAACAATTTGGATATTTGTTCGGTCTCTTCTTTCCTGGCCTTCTGCCAGATCCACCAGAGTAAAATGAAGAACTGTGTCTGTCACTCACTATGATATCCCCAGCATCTGAACTTGTGTGTGTGTGTGTGTGTGTGTGTGTGTGTTTGGTGTATTTGTGGTGTGTGTATACATGTATGATGTGGCATGTGGCATGTGTTATGTGTGTATATGTATGTGGTATGTGTGTGTGTGTGTGGTGTGGTATATGTGTATGTGGTGTATTTATAGTGTGTGTGGATATGGTGCGGTATGGTGTGTGTGTGTGTGTGTGTGTGTGTGTGTGTGTGTGTGGTGTGGTATATGTGATGTGTGTGCATGGTGTGGCATGTGGTATACTCATCTGCTATATGTGTGTATGTCTGTGTGGTATAGTGTGTGTATGTATTGTATATGGTATGTATGTGTGTATGGTGTGGTGTATATGGTGTGTAATGTGGAGTATGTGTATGCTGTGTACAAGGTATGGGGTGTGATGGGGTATATGCGTGTGTGTGTGTGTATGTGTGTTCAGGGTGTATGGTGTGTGTATAAGTGTGTATTCACTTCATACCACATAGGGCAAACAGGACACAATGTCCAAGTAAAGAAAACCCTTTCTTCCACATTCAGATTAGGACAATCTAAGATGTGAAAATCCAGATGATCCATTTCCAAAATGGGAAACGGAAGCTTAGAGCCTAGAAGGTTCCAGGCAGGGGCCCAGGCCTGGTACCAACAGAGAAGCTGTGAGAATCCTGGCATCAGCGCCTCTGAACAAGCCGTCTCACCTGGTTTCCAAGCCAAGGCACAGCCTGCTCTGAACCTCTTCGCAAACAAAACCCAGCACACCCAGGCTCCCACTGCTGTATCACCCCAGCCCTCCCCACTGCAAATCCCTTAGACTCTCAGGTCATCTGGAACAACCCAAAGAACGTACAGCTCAGCCTTCTTCCCTTTAAACAGCTTTGCGTAAATGTAAAAAGTGAGGAGGGAATTAATGTTTCCTTATATGACTTCAAACAATCAAAAATGAAAATAAACCTTTAAAAGCTGTCAGGCTGGGTGTGGTGGTGCATTCCTTTCATCCCAGCACTTGGGAGGCAGAGAGCAGACATATTTCTGTGAGTTCGAGGACAGCCTGGTCTACAAAGCAAGTCTAGGACAGTCAGCACTCTGTTACACAGAGAAACCCTGTCTTGAAAATAATAATAATATAAAAATTGTAAAGCTGTCAATATGTCTATTTTCATTTCTGTAGATTTTTCTTAAACAGATAGGTCATTTGCTTAAATATTAGTGGATGAATAGATAGATCATGGATAGTGTTATGAAATATGAAATATAATATGGTGCGGGCAGGTGGGGCTGAGAAATTATGTGAACAAATGAGGGCCTGGATAAGGGGTCAAGGCAGGGGGAGCAGAGCCTTGAAGGCAGAGAATGGGGGACACAGAAGGGCAGAGAGAGAGAGAGTCAGCAAGGAGCATGTAAGAACAGAGAGAGAAATGAAAGAGGGAGAACTGGGGTGGTGGGTCTTTTATATACCTGCACCTGGTAATGGCAGCACATGGTGACTTGAGCCATTGCTGGGTCCCTGGGAGGAGCCTCAAGGAATTGCCCTGGAAACCAACAGATAGGACATCTAGCTGCAGTTATTGGGAGGATTAAATGAATCAATGGCCCTAACACAAACAGGTGCCTAACTAATGCTGGATCCCTGGGCATCAAATGCTCATCAGATGAGACACTGTCACTTTCCAGGACAGGACTATTTGAACATCACACCCTTAACAAATGACCTCCGACCTGTGGGGTGAAGGTAAAGTCCAGAGTCCAGTTTAAGACTTTTCTTGGGGGCTGAGAGGTGGGTCCACAGTTACTCGAATTTACTGCTCTCTTAGAGAACCCAGGTTCGGTTCTCAGAAACCATATGGCCATTCATCAACCACCTGATGAAACTCCAACTGCAGGCAATTCAGTGATGTTTTCCAGCCTCTACCAGCATACACACAGCTCGATCCAAATACATATGAGCAAGCAAAGCAGTCGTACATACACACACACACACACACATCTTTTTATTTTATTTTATTTTTACTGAAAACATGGCTCAGCAGTTAAGAGCTCTTCCAAACTCTTGTAGAGGACCCAAGTTTGTATCCCAGCACCCACTTTAGGAGACTCACAACCACCTATAATTCCAGCTCAGGAGCTTCAACTTATCTGTAAGACACAGACACATAGATATAATAGAAAACAAAACTCTTTTCTTTTTACTTTTATAGTAATTGTTTTCTTGAAGCTTAGGAGGTCTTGGATTCAATCCCGTGCGTGGAAAACAACAACAATAACAACATTTTCTGAGGTGCGCTGTAACCTCAGGGGAGGGGTAGACCAGGTGGAATTGGGATTTTTGTTTGTTTGACTGGCTGGTTTTTCTGAGGGGACTTACTTGTCTGTTTATGTTGTTTTGTTTTGGGTTTGGGGTTTTGCCCACTCTTTACAAAATAATTTAAACTCCCAGGAAGAACATTAAGGAGGCAGGGGAATGACAGGTCCTCCAGTTGCACAGACTCAAACTCTCATTTCCAGAAAGGGGGAGGTGGGGGCTGCAGAGGAAGGAGGGAGCTGCCTCCTGTGTTTTTCCTACTTCCTTTGTTTGCCTCTCAGCTTGGCTTGGTGGGTTTATTGAGGAATGCCTAGCAGGGGGTTTTGTGCCCCAAAGCAAGGAGGAGATAAGGACAGATGAAATTCCAAACAAAGCAATCAAGATAAGCCACTAAGGGGGTTTAAGCCAGGAGACCAGGCCTCTAACTCCCAGCCCCCGAATTTTCTCCCAGAATCCTAAACAGTGGGCATTCCCTGCGGCATTTCTCTCCTTACAAAGGCGAGATAGACTTCTTTTGGTGAACTGAACCCTAAAACAAGGTGGGAACCTGCAACCCCTGCATTCCCATAAAGATGTACCTTGGCCTGGGCAGCGGTTCTGAGCTCAGAATCACAAATTCAACTCTGTAGATTTGACTTTTCAAAGAAAATGAAACCTGACGGTGCGCTTCCTCACCCTCAGCTGATGAGAAACGCCAGGCCTGTTACTGCTGGGATTCCCTGCTCTAGGAATGTGAGACTCTGGAAGCTCTGTGGTCTAAGGATGAGAAGAAGCCTCAAGTCTTTGGGATCTTGCTAGAAATGTAAATTTGGGGTCCCACCAGGGGCTACTGAATCAGGATCCCTGAGTAACTAGTGAACACGTTAATGTTGAAGAAACACCGTAGATTTTAAACCCCAGATGCCACCTCCCTCCTAAGCTAACACCATCCCTGACATCCAAGAGAGGATCAAAGGATGCTGCCTAACCCGTTAAAAGGGCTAGGGGTTCTGCTCTCCGAGATCTTTCCTTTTCTTCTCGAGACCTATGCACCCAAAACTAACTCACTCTTTTCTTCGGTTTCTCCCAGTGCAATCCCCTCAATAAAGCCAAGTCTACTATCCACACAAACCTGAAAAACTAGTTATCTACCTGAGACTTGGTCAGCAACTCCGTACCACCGATGGGGGGAGGGAGCCCAGAGGCAAGGCCCCACTCCACAGGGAACAAGAGGCGAAGCCACCTGCGCTGTTTAACATCCCAATCCCCTTATCTTCACACTCTGGTCATTCTTTAACTCCTTTTCTCTGTTACACCTGGATTTAAGTGCCAAACAAAGGCTTAGCTTGCGGTTTTAATGGGTTGGGGGGGGGTTAAAGTGACAAACGGACCCTGGGAGTCCTTGATTGCTGTGGAGGCTTACGAGGCTTTAATGAGTTCGGTTAGGGTTTAAGAAAACTGTTTGTCATCAACAATGGAATTTGTTCTTTTGTACTTTTTAGGGAAGGGGGAAGGGCAGGAGGATTCTTCTTTCAAAATAAACCCTAGGAGGGCCCAGAGCTTAAAGTACTGGAGTTGCTTTGGCTGTAAAGTGTAGTCACAAAACCCAAAACACAGGACCTCCTCTAACTAAACTCCCTTAACAGCCCAGGTAGTAACTTAACAGCTTCCCTTGCTTAGTGGAGCAGGAGGTGGAGGACTGGCTTCAGCTGCCCATCTACAAAGACCCAAAACTTCCTCATGGCTTCCTTTCTCTGACCTCTGATAAGTTTCCAAAGCAGAGGCCTTGAAGGGCAGCCAGACCCATCGCCCAGGCACACACAGGATTGGAAAACGCTAGCAACTTATTTGTCAGTTACACCTAAAGTTGCCATTTCTGTCTTGAGGACTGCAAGAAACAGGACCATTTCCTCTTTCCTGTGACTTCCAGAACATAGAAGATTCTAGAATATCTCTTCAGAACTTAGGTCTGTGAAAAAAATGGTGGGCAGGCAAGATGGCTCAGAGAGCAGAGGCTCTTGAGAGCTGACTCCACTAAGCTGTCTTTAGACTGTCATATGAATCACACACACACACACACACACACACACACACACACACACACACACACACACACGGAGGGGGGTGAGAAAACGGGTAAATGAATTAATGAAATTAATAAAGGAATAATAAATGAACAAGCTGGGGGCGGGCTGGGGAAAGGAATGAGTTGGAAGAAGGGAAGACTTTAATGTCTTCTGGACACTTTCAAGCTTAGAACAGTTTTCTTGGAGAACCAGGGCTATGAATTTCCTGAACCTCCCTAGAAAGCCCAAGCAATCCTCCTGCCTGTCTTCCTGAGTGCTGGGATTATATGTGTGGACCCCCACCCAGGTTGGAAGGCAGATCTCTGTAAGCATGGCAGAGTGTGAGAAAGTTGCTATATTTGAAAGTAAGCATGTGATTCCAACTGGAGCCCTGTGCTTCCAAATGCAGACAGGGAATTATGTCAATGGGGCAATCATGTCAGCGCTATGGCTCTCAGCCAACATTTGCTTAATAAAAGGATGAAATAGGATGGAACAGGGAATGGAGTGGGTCTAGTTCATCACTGAGATTGGGAATTATTTGGGTATTTTGATTTTTCTAACTATACCTATGAACACATATGCATGTACAAATGTGCATAACCCCTTCTTGATTTAAAACAGTTTTCTCACTATAAATCTCAGCTCAGAACGCAAAAGCCTACACTAACTTTCTGGCCCGTTATTAATTATCCCAGCCTTCGCATTAAGAAACACACAGGTCAATTGGCCTGTTCAAGGTCACCCATAGAAAGTGATAGAACCGGGGAGCAGTCGACAGCCAGACCCGAGAATCAGAACCTTGGACCTCCCAGTCTGAGGCTTTTGTGGAAATGGCCATATCAATAGGGAAGTAGAGGGCAGGGCAGGAGCACATGGGCCATGGAGGTGGCTGGCAGGGTTTTTCTCTCACAGCTTAGACATACGTTCCCCAAGTTTGCATTCAGCACTCCGGGCACACCCAGAGCAGACTCGCTTAGGGTCACTGGAAGCACGCTGTGATGTGTTCACAGTGCTGTGATTCTTACAAGTCTAAGTAAACTGGTATTTTAATGATGATTAATGGAACTGTTTTGACAGCGCTCACTCTGTTTTGAGCTGTTTCTTGTAATTCAGCTGTAACTGAGCCAAGCATCTGGCTGATAGCCACCTGGACACGCTGTGCTAATGCGAAAACTAGATAGTTGGTATCTGGGACCTTCCCCTCCATGTTGGGAAGCTGAGATAACACGTCTTCAGGCACTGCAAATATCAGTGCCTATGTGAGACAGGTCTGCCGAAACTCCACCCTCTGCTAGTGTTTGCTCTGGCATGGCATCAGTCCCCGGAGGCTCTGTCCAAGTCAGCGGCCCATCAGTGAGAACAACTCAATCAAGTGTCATTTTGAAGGAGTTGGTCCCCTAGGCCTTTTGAGGAGCTTTCCCATGGGCACACAGCGCTTCGCTCCTTACCAGTACATAGTACGCCGGTGATTTCTCAGGCGAGCTTTTGCCTGTATTTTTTTTTTTTTTTTTTTTTTTTGCTGCTGCTCTTGCTTAGTTTTGCATATTCAGCTTTTGTGCACGCGCACTACAATAAACGGATTACCTCAGAAACCATTCCTGAGGTTAAATGTTTGCAGGTGGAGAAGAATGTTTGCCAGCCCAGCACTCAGTGCCCCATGCTGCTTAGAGCTGGGGGCCACAGGTGCAACAGAGCCCTACCCCGCAATCAAGCCGGACTTTCCATTCAGGGCCGGGGACTGTGACCAGCAACACAGAGCCTGGGCCACCCTATGATTTAGCCATCATTTTCCTAGGTTCTCTCAAAGATAAGTGTGAGACAACAGAAAGCTTCACAAACTGAGCATAGTGTCCCTGCCCATGCTGGGAAGTTGGGGGTGGGGCAAATCTCTGAATTTGAGGCCAGCCTGATCTAAAGAGCCAGTTCTAGGACAGCCAGGGATACACAAGGAAACCTGTCTTGGGGAAAACAAAAACAAAAACAAATTGAAGGGCTGGAGAGATGGCTCAGTGGTTAAGAGCACTGACTGCTCTTCCAGAGGTCCTGAGTTCAAATCCCGGCAACAACATGGTGGCACACAAGCATCTGTAATGGGATTTAATGCCCCCTTCTGGTGTGTCTGAAGACAGCTACAGTGTACTTTTATATAATAGACAAACAAACAAACAAATCTTAAAAAGAAAGAAAAAACAAAACAAAGGTTGGGGAGGAGTAGGAGGAGGGGGGAGAGTGGGGGGAGAGTGGGAGGAGGGGGTACTGTGGGAGGAGGGGGGAGAGTGGGAGGGAGGGGAGGAGAAGAAGCTTTACAGCCAAACTGACCATAATAATACCAGTGTCTACCAAGGAATTTAGCCCCTTATCCTTCAGATCTTCATATTGAGACAGGGTCTCAATATGTGGCCCAGGCTTTCTTTGAACTTATGATTCTCCTGCCTCAGCCTTCAAGTGTCTTTATGATTTGCGTCTAAAACAACCTTGATAATCTTTGTCCTGGTTGAACTCGGAGTCTTTTCCACATTGTAGTTGCTTTACCAGACTATTGTTACCTCTCAAAGGCTTGTCACCCATATCCATCCTCATAGGGCCCCTCTTTCCTGCTGACCATGAGGTAAATATGGCAGCATCTATGTCTGCCCTGTTATAAAAAGCAGCCTATAATTTTCATACTTAAGGAGCCTGGGTGTGTCTAGGCCCTTGCTAGCCAGCTCTCCCATGTCCCACCAATGTGGTTACTGAGGAATGCCACAGTCCAGTCGTACGATTCAGGTCCCTTTCCCACACCATTCTCGGCTCACTCCTGCAAGAAATTATTGGCAGTCAGTCATGCCTTGACCCAACTCAACCCATCTTGGCTCCCAATAATCCCTGCTTAGAGAAGGAATTTCTGAACCTTTGCCAGGGATTGTCATAAGCTCACTGTACCATACTTTTCCCATGCTTAAATGGAGGCAGTGTGTTTTGGGGGTTTGTCTTCTGAGAACTCTCAGCTCCCACCTTTGCCTTAAGGTTACTTTACACTCAGTGTAGAGAAAGTTGGACCCTGCCCGTCCTGGCCTCAGTATACTAGCAGAACTGGACTGCATCTCTGCTTTCGTCTAGTTCTTAGAAGTCAGGAGGGCAAGGCAGGAGACTGGACAGAGCCAGGCAGCCTGGTTAAGGCATGGCCTGCTGGAGCCAAGGCACCCTGGTCAGCCATTAGTCGTTCACGAGTAGATGCTTATATCTCCATTAAGAGAGGTATGGATAAGACGCTGAGGCAGGGGGATTGCTGTGAGTTTAAAACCAGATTAGTCTCCAAAACAATTATCAGGTCAGACAGAGCTATGTAGAAAAATTTTGTCCCATAAAAATAACAAATAAAAACAGAGGGAGAGGTGAGAGTCACAGAGAAGAGGGCAGAGAGAGAAACAGACACAGAGATAAAATCTGAGAGAGACAGAGACCTCAAGTGAACTTTGAAGTCAAACAGACCCCCGGTTGGGAATTCTAGCAATTCTTCCCCCTGGATTAAACAAGATCTGGCACCTAAAGAGACTTTAAGAACTCACAGTGATGTGTTTATCTTGACTTCTGCTGTTTCTCAGAGAGCTCTGGTTATCCCAAAGGCCCCAGGGAGCTGCCAGAGACACACCTGACTGCCGTGACACCCGCTGTCATACACACACCATGCCCCTAACGGAACACAGACACCAGCAGCTGCGGCTGGTGGACAGCTGCCACTCCATAACTCCTTATCTGCCTGTGAGCCGGGCCTCTGGTATCTCCTAGGTCAGAAACCTGGATAAGGCTCACACCCAGCCATGCTTGCATGGAGAGGGAAGCCTGAAGTGAGAGGACCTCAGGCAGGAGTCCAGCCCACAGTCCCCTCTTCTGTCTGACTTCTGCCCTACCTCTGTTTGCTCATTTGTCCCAACACTGTGACATCAGAGCCTAGACAACTCGTTAGGCAGTGTGGAAGGGGTTACACAGGGTGCCCAGCTTGAGGACCTGGCATAAAGTAGGAACTCAGGAAAGTTTACAAGATTCCACCTTTGGTGCCCAAGAGTGAAAGATCACAGGGAGGGGGCGTTGTCTTAGAATTTTTTTTTTTTTCTTGAGAGTTCCTTGGCAGCTCCTGGCAAAGGATCAGCCCTTGTGGGATTCTGACTGGCTTGTGGTTCTACAGATGAGAAGGGAGAGAAGAATCAGAGGGATGATGGGATGTTGGGGATGATGGGGATGATGGAGATGATGGGGATGATGGGGATGATGATGGGGATGATGGGGATGATGGAGATGATGGGGATGATGAAGATGATGGGGATGATGGGGATGATGGAGATGATGATGGGGATGTTAGGGATGATGATGGGGATGATGAAGATGATGGGGATGATGAAGATGATGGGGATGATGAAGATGTTGGGGATGATGAAGATGATGGGGATGATGAAGATGATGGGGATGATGATGATGGGGATGATGGGGATGATGGGGATGATGATGGGGATGATGGGGATGATGGGGATGATGAAGATGATGGGGATGATGTTGGGGATGATGGAGATGATGAAGATGATGGGGATGTTAGGGATGATGTTGGGGATGATGGAGATGATGAAGATGATGGAGATGTTAGGGATGATGATGGGGATGATGATGGGGATGATGATGGGGATGATGATGGGGATGATGGGGATGATGGGGATGATGAGGATGAGGCCTCAGCTTCTTCAGGAAGTGCAAAGGTCAAAGCTCTATGGCCTGGCATAAGGAAACCAAGATTGGACCCTAGACTTGATCTGTCTCCTGGAGTCTGTCCAGCAGGGAGATGGTGGCTTCCAAAGTAACCAGTGATGACCTTTCACCTCCCATACCCACCAAACAGAACACTGGAACCCCACACTGGAACCCAGGTCCCTCTCATTTTCCTGGACCTTGCCCAGAGAGCTTGACAGTGGCCTGCAGACCCCGCACCTGGAGGCAAACAGCTTTCCTCACGCCTGAGTGGCCAGTTCTGTAGTGAAGGGAAGCTTCTGAGTCACCCACACACTGCACTGCAGGATTGCACCTTGCCAAGCCTCCTACGGGGACGGCATGGAAGAAGGAGAGGACCAAGAGGAGGGACAGACTCTTGAGCTGCAGGGGTGTCACCTTGGGGTGTCAGTGGATGCACATCCTCTTCCTTGCCACCGTCAATTCTGAATTCCTGTTACTTTGACTACCACCTTGGCCAGTCAGGTGAGATGTCTCTCTTTCCTGGTAGTCACATCCTTACCCACTCAGTAAGTACCATAGGCCCCAGAAGGACCTGCTTAGCTCCACACACATTCTCTTTTCTTTTTCTTTTCATGTATGTATGTGTATGCACGTGTATATGTATGTTCACATATGTATAGGTACATGCATACTGTCTGGGTGTGTTATGAATGTGTGTATGTGTGCACATGTATGTGGAGACCCAAGGCTGGATCATTCTCTATCTTATTTATTAAGGCGTTTTGACTAACCAGCTTGCCCCAGGGATCCCCCATCTCTGTCTTCCAGCTTTGGAATTACAAGCAAGCTGCCACACCCACCTAGCACTTGCATGAGTCCTAGAGATCGGAACTGTCCTTGTGTTTGCATGGTAAGAGCCTTATCCACTGAACCAGCTCCCTAACTCCAGTCCTCACATTTCCTCATTGTGAAAAAAAAAAAAAAAAAAAACAGAAACAAGCCAAAATCCCACTACTACAAATTCCATGCCTGCTAAAATAGTGAATCCTATTTATTATTATTATTATTATTATTGTTGTTGTTGTTGTTGTTGTTATTGTTATTATTATTATTATTATTATTATTATTATATGTAGGCCAAGCTGGCCTTGAACTCACAGAGATCTGCCTGTCTGCCTCCCAGTGCTGGGATTAAAGATGTGTGCCACCACACTTGGCCTCTTTGTGTGTTTTCAGAAAGACCCATCTTGGATCTCTAAGCTTGCAGAGCCAGGCACTCCAGGGGTAGGAAACACAGTCTCTTAGAGTGTCACTGGAAATGACAGGAAATGGGGTGGCTCCTGCTTCATCCTTTCATTCTTAAACCCTGTATTTTTCTGAATGCATGGAACCACGTAGAGGTTTCGGGATATTGGTCTGAAGGCCAGAGTCCGTCTTCACAGACTCTCACTACAAAACGGTCTTGGGTTTGTCCCATTCTCTTGAGTAGTCATAACAAGCACTCACTGAGAGATAGAGGGTCACTGGTACAACCCTGGTGGAGACCCTGGAAGCAGGGCCCACTTGCCCACGCAGCTTACTTGTACCTTGAGGTCCCACTCAGGTTAAGTCACACATGGATCATTTGAACACAGCTAACAGGACTAACCTAACTTTATGACTCAGTGCACCCTACAGATCACAGGATATATGGGCAACTCCAGATATGTGGTGCAATAATTAATAATGATTGTCAATTTGACAGGATTTAGAATCACTTAGGAGACAAACCTCTGGGCTGCCCCATGTGAGTTTCTCATCTGAGTCAACTGAGGAGAGGAGATGTACCCTAAATGTGGACAGTTCCTCCCCCACCATGGGCTAGGGTTCCCAAGAATAAAAAAAAAAAAAAATGAAAAGGAGCCAAATCCCCTTGCCTCTTAACTGTGGATGTAATGTGACCAGCCTGTCCTGACCAGTTCCTGCCACCATGCCTTCCACACCATAAAAGACCATATGACACCCTCAAACTGTGAGCTAAAATAAATCACTACTTCATTAAGTTACTTTTGTCAGGTAGTATATTCAAAGCAACAAAGAAAGTAACTTAATACTTATGATCACCCTTGTCCGGCAGTCATCACAGACAAATCTCATAGCCCACAGAAACTGTTTCCCAAAAGGAATTCAGTTCTCTCTATGGATTCCACAGCCCCATCCTGGAACCCTTGCACCTGAACTGAGACTTCCCCCCCCCCCCCAAGTATCATAGACTACAGCCATCTGTTTCCATCCTGATATCTCTAGTACCAAAGGGCACTGCAACCTTCTGAAAATCCTTCCCTGCCCCAGATCCCGTTCAAGACGGAGGTCCTGCTTGTCTTCCAATGTGTGGGCCGTAGAAATGTCCCCAGATATAGGATGTGTGCTGCTTAATTTACCTGCCACACTGCCTCCCTCTTTATGGTGCCAGGAACAAAATGGTAGCAGCAGCCTGTCATCCCTTACATTAGACTGACCATTCCAGCATGTTCCTGACTCCTAGCCCCATAACTTTGTCGCTGATACTGCAGTCTTGTGAGTCTTTGTAAGACTTATCACCTCACTCTCTGGAACGCATCTTATCAAGACCTGCTGGCCACTTCTTCACATTTCTGGACAGCATGATGTCACCAATGTAATGAATCTGGGCAATGTTCTGTGGAATGTCCAGGTGAGCCACGCTCTTCAGACTCCACTGTGACAAGGAGCAAGGGAATTAACTTAGCCCTGGAGTATGGTTCACTCTGAATAAATATGATTTGTTATGACCTTTCTTGAGAGAAAAAAATTGGCCAAATTGGTGGGTGCATACTACGTAGCTGAACTCCAAATTGGTAATTCCATGTTCTATGTACCTGAGCCCATGTTAATATGTTCTGGTGAAGAGAGAAGACCAACAGGCACTAGGTTTAGAACTCTTACCTAATAGAGTTTGTCTTCAGCCACACTCTAGGGTCCAATTGTCTTAGTTTGCCATTCTGGTCCCTGGAAAACAGATTTCTACTCCTGCATCCTGAGATCTTAAAGAATAGCACTAATATTTCCATAGTCTAGTGACCTCATATAGAGATTAACCATTCTGCTAATACGTCAACCTGCTTGTACATTAGGAAACTAGAGAGATGGCTCAGCAAGTAAAGATATTTGCTTCTAAGCTCAGTGATCTAAATTCAACCCTGTATGGTGAGAAAAGAGAACCAATTCCCTCAGCTCTCCTCAGACTTCCACAGGGGTGTCGTGGCTTATGTATGCCATCCCCTCCCCCAATCCCTGCACAAAAAAATAAATAAGAGAAATGTAACAAGAAACCAGAGACGTAACCTTGTATTCTCAGTGGCCCACTATGAATTGGACTTTGAACTTCATTTATTAATAAACCATCCCTCAATTGACCCCAATTTAATAAGGGGACATAGTGACACTCTGAATCTATCAATGCCAACTTCAGACCCTAATCTTGATAGTCTTAAAACTAGAAAGGTCTTCCCTGGCCATTCTAATCATCACAACCCCTTCCCCTGAAGACCTCCAACTATCTCTTTAGTCAGCAGGTTTTCCCTTTTACTAACACAAAGACATAACTACTCTATTAGGTCCAGAAACAAAACAAGAGATTATAATGGTGGGTAAAATCACTCAAAAATCTCACGTAAACAACCTTGCTTTCTTCTGACACTCTGCTCACTATGCTGTCTGTTTGACCTGTAGTGATGTCTTCTGCAACTTCTCAGGTCATGCTTGCTTGGCTACCTGTCTAATGTTCCTGGTTGCTACAACTGTGGCTTCCAAGCTGTTTGTCTGTTTGTTTAGTTGTTGGGTTGGTTGCTTTGAAGGAGAACTCTTACATAGTCCATGCTGACCTTCTAGCTCTCCACCTCCAGCCTCATTTCTTAAGGGCTGAGACGACAAACACGTACCACCATGTCCCAGACTCCAAGCTCTGCTCTAGTCCTATGTCCTCTAGTTCTCTCAACAAGCCATGCTCTGGAACCATCTCTTCCAACACTGTCTTTAGGCTTACAGTAGAAGAAGTTGTCACTGAACTTAACCTCACTGGTGCCCTTCTCACACAGTCTCAGCAAACTCATGAATGATATGCCTCCAGTCCTTCAGGTGGGTTGTGATCCTCTGATGTGTTTTCTGGCCTCAAATGGTACATCCAGTCTAGCATGTCCACTTCCTGGAAATATTTCATCCCTTTCTCCACTAGGCACCAAAACAAGTCAATTATTTCAGCCTCGCTTGGAATGGTCTGTCATGTCTCTGTACTTCTAAAAGCTTCTTAACTATCATGTGTACAGAGAATAAAATCCCAGTCTTAAATTCTAGATCTCTTTATGTGGTTCTATAAAAATACAGTCCACTACAAACATATTTACTGCTTTAATTCTTGCTGTTTTTCTGAGGTGCTGTCAGCTAGACTCTGGTTATTAGTCCAGCAGCCGGGGAAGGAGGTGAGGGTGGACTCACAAATGGAATGTCTGTTGGGCCCCTATAAGCCAGTGGGAGAAAATGTTCTTCAGTATCTCTTGCGTGGAAGTGATGGTTGCTATCTCAGGAGAAGGTGGGTCACCTCTGCACTTTTTTGATAGTACAGAAAATTTTGTGGAGCCAAAACGCATAGATGTCCCCATTTTATGTGTATCCATCTTATATGTCAGGTCCTAGGTGGGGATGGAGGAGTAGAACCCAGAGCTTTACACAGCCTTAGGCAAGTTACTCTACCAAGTCCCATGTTTTTCCAACCAGTACCCTGAGCTTAGCATAAGTGACCTGTATCCCTCAGGTATGCTCTCAGTGCTGAAACTTCATTCTGCTAAGTCCTAACTTTGGAATTTAACTTTTATCTACTGATTGGTAAGCCATTTAAGAACTCCTTCTTTAGGTTTTGTATTTTAACTGTCTATGGATTTTATTATCTCTGTAGGGTCTTTGTTACCTAAGAGAGCAAGCTAATTCTCTTGTCCCTCTATCCATCATTTATTGCATGCCAATAGTGTTCCCCCTATTCAGACTTTTATCCAAGTCATTCATTGAGAGTTTTAGCAACATTACATAAATGTCATATATATGATAGCTAAGCAAGCAAGTGAGCTAATAAACCAATAGTCTTATATATTGAACCAGTTGGAATTCTTCAGAAAGAGACAAGGAGGCAGAGTTAAGAATGCAAGTTACTTATTGAGATATGATGTCTGTCAAAAAAAAATAAAAGAAGAGGTTGAGAACATAGCTCAACATGTAGAAATAGAATATTTGTTTAAACCCAGCTCTCTACAAGCCATGTCTGGTACCACAGGCTTATAATTTCAACACTTGGGAGGCAGAGGCAGGAAAACCAGAAGTTCAAGATCACCCTCAGCAAGATAGTAAACTGGAGGTCAGTCCAGGCTTCAGGAGACCCTTTCTTATACACATAAACAAACAAACAAATAATGTAAACAAGATAAAGTAGGGAGAACCTTGAGACCTTGATGGAGACCAAACCAAAGCTCTACCAGCCTATAGAATGAACATGAACCATTGAAGAATTCTACCTTGGGCAGAAATGACCAAGCCTTATTACTTCCATTGTTCCCAGCCATTGGCCAAGAGCTCCTGAAGAACACTGGTCAACCCAAGGTGCTGTGACTAAAGTTCCCTACCTTACTCTTTGTTATTTGGTACGACAAGGAGTTATAGCCACCAAAAATACATGTTGAAATCCTAACCCTCTGTGCCTCTGAATGTGACGTTATTTAGAAGTCGTGTTACAAATGTAATTAGCTAAGAGAAAGTCAAAAGGAGTGTCAGTTCTTCATCCTGTAGACCTGGTATCCATCTAAGAAAATAGCCACATGAAGACAGAGACATCAGAAGAGCCCCATTAGAAGGAGGATGGGGATGATACATCTTAAAAGCTCAGGTTTATAGCGCTACCATTAGCCTGAGGATGCCAGAGCTGGGAAGGACTGGACACATTCTTCCTTAGCATCTCCAGAGGCAGCAGCTTAACCTCTGACTCCTTCATTTCACACTCTGGCTTCCAGAGCCATGAGCTCATGAACTGTCTTCAGCACCATGTAACTGGAATATGAAAGCTTTGTTACTAGAGAAGGTAGCGTGTCTTAGGGGGTCTGGAAGATAGTGTTCAAATGGAGGAAGAGAACTTCATATCCCTGTGCCAGACCTGGTATGGGCCATTTCCTCCCATACTCCCATTGATCATCATTGGCCCCATTTCCATAGAGAAGTGATTGGCCCAAGGCTACCCTGTTACAGAGTGGTGGGGCTGAACTTGAGCCAGGTTTCCGGGCTTTATAGTGTTGCTGTCTCCTGAATCTCCTCTAGGAGCAAAGCCATGGCGTGATTAAACCACTTACTTCCCATGTTCAGTCTCCCAGAATCCATGATAATGAGCGGTTTTCATTGTACTTCCAAAACTTTTTTTCTTTTAATGTGTGTGTGTGTGTGTGTGTTTGAGAGAGAGAGGGAAAGAGAGAGAGAGAGCAGGTGTGTGAGAGAGTGTATGTGGGTGAGAGAATGTGTGTGTGTGTGTGTGTGTGTGTGTGTGTGTGTGTGTGTGTGTGTGTGTGATGAGAGTACTAGGCAAACATGTAGTGCACAGACACCCATGCAGACAAAACACTCATACCCATATAAATAAATAAATAACACTAGGGTTCGGTTTCAACTTATCTTCATGTTTATTGTTTTGAAGAACTTTTACAACTTCATAAATTGTGGGAAATTGATAAGAATATTAATTATTTGTTCCAAAGAAACACAAGTGAAAGCCAGGTGGTGGTGGTGGTAAGCACACCTTTAATCCCAAAACCGAGGAAGCAGAGGCAAGTAGATCTCTGTGAGTTCAAGGCCCGCCTGGTCTACAGAGCTAGTTTCAGGTCAACCAGGGCTACCCAGAGAAACCCTGTCTCAAACAACAACAAAGCAAGTGAACTGGTCCCATTGGAATAGAGCTGTGTGTGTGTGTGTGTGTGTGTGTGTGTGTGTGTGTGTGTGTTGCCCAGAGAGGCCAAAAGGAGTCAGAGCCTTCTGAAGCCCAGTAACAGGCTTTTGCGAGCCATCAATGTGCTGAATTCCAGAAGAGCAGTATGTGTGTGCTGTTTACTGCCAAGCTACCCAACCAGCCCCAAGATGTTGTGGGTCTCTTAATTCTACGCTGAACTCTCTGTAACATCTTATAGATTTCTTCATTAACTAATGTATTTAATGACATACTCCCATAATATATTTGTCTGTGAATGGGAAATCCATGTCAGCAGCTTGGTTCTGCCTCAGATGTCCTTCTCATCACAAGATCTAAGTCACTGTATTGTATAGAGTTGGCTCTTTAAGATCTCTTTCAGAGACCATAAGGGACATTCCTTTCCTTTTTGTTCTTTTCCTTATTTTCATTACCGCTTCCTGTCTTCTTAATATTTATTTTTGTGTGTATTGTAGGGAAGGCCAAAAGTACAGATTTACCTGTCTCTTAGTAGGAAGGCATATGTGCTAGCCAAGGCCACACGGTGACATTTATTGACACTGTCACCTCCTCTGTTTACTCTCTCTCTAAGGACACACTGTAACCCAGCAGGCTGGGAAGGAACAGGAGGTTGAAGTTCCTAGGTGGACACTCAGGCACAGATAACAAGAAAGGCAGCTGAAAGTGCCAGTACTTAAAACCTCCTGGACCAGTGTGAGCCAGTGTGAGCCAGTGTGAGCCAGTGTGAGCCAGTGTGAGCCAGACAGTTTTGGGGCTGAGGAAAATGGATGACTCCAAAGAGGCTCAGGAACACCAATGTTTGAGAGATGATACTGAAGGTCCCTGTTGGTCCCCAGCAGGGACCCAGGCAAAGCTGAGCCCCACTGCAGGAAGGAAGCCTCCCTGAATGCTAGACCTCAGGACTGTTCCTAGGGCTGTAGTCTCTTTGATCTTGTACCATTATTGGTTAAAAATAATCTGAGCAAGCAGCTTCAGTATGGAAACATTTTCTAAATTTTATACTTATGTATCTCTAAATATTAATAGAGCATAATTATTTTCTGTTATTTTTAAATGCAATATTGGGCCCATAAAATGGTCCAGCATTTAAAGGCACTGAGGCTGTCAAGTTCAGTAGGTAAGTAAAATGTAATTTAAAAAAAATCTAAATATACGCATAGAACTAGGTATATCGACTCCTGTCTTAAAATCAATGTGTCCCACCGGTTGTGGTGACTCATAATGGTAGGATTTACCGAAGGAGGCAGAGGCAGGAGGATCGTGAGTTTAAGGCCAGCCTGGGCTACATAGCTTGCTCCATGAGAATCTAGGCAATAGATAAATAAATAAGCAAGCAAGTATATAAAGAGAAAAAAATTTCCCTGATCTAGAAAATAGTCTCACATCTCTACAATGGAAAGCAAACTGTCCCTACTTCCTAGGGACAGCTAGGGAGAGAACAAAGTTTACAGGAGCTGCTACTGACTAGTGATGGCTGTGTCTCCTCTCTGGGCCTGATTTTCTTCGTCTGTTTATAACTGGATTAGAGTACCTGTCACCTACAGTTTTAGGGTAAACACCAGTTTATGCAAAAAAAAAAATACAAATATCATAATTATCTGCCACAAGGGTCAGTCATTTCCAAGAGTGGGGAATGCTGGTCTCTTTTGCTTTTAGTCTTTAATGATCAGAACGAGAGCTCAGCTCTTAGAAAGGAATCCCACGCAGGGCCACACCTGAAGGTGTAGATTCACTGAAGCAAAGCCACAGGAATTGCCACAGTTGGATTCTCTTCAAGGAGGACAGTTTCAGAAGTGAGACTTCTGGAGGGATGAGGGTGGTCATGCAGGCAGGTGAGACATTCATACATGGAGCAAAATAAATTAATTAAAAGAAACAAACAAACAAACGAAAGAGAAACAAAGTATACTGTGCTCTCCTTTTTTACCTATCAGGAGTCTGACGTTTAGATATCAAAGCCACCAGCTCAGTAAGTGGCCAAGCCCTGCTCAGCACTCACGTGGGCTATTCCAACATCACCCCTGCCTCAGACCCCTGTGACCTGCTGCCTATCAGGTACCTGCAGTCTTGGGGAAGCCTGGGAGCAGGGACTCCTCTGTCCAGTTTCCTTCAGGACACCCCCTCAGGGTTGAGACCAGCCCCTTAGACAGAATCTCTGGGCTGGAGGAAGTCTTCCAGCAGCCCGAGGCACACTCCAATGAAGGGCACTGGGAAACTGTTATTTGCCAGGATGTTTGAGAGCTTGTGGTTGAAAGGCATTTCAGCCTCTCTGAATTTCCTGTTACTATTTCACTGGCAAACAAAGGCCCTAAAGAGGTAGCAGGGTCAATTTAGGTATGCTTACGGTGCATTAGAGAAACTGCCATATCGGAATAGTTGTTAGAGGCTGGAGAGATGGCTCAGTGGTTAAGAGCACTGACTGCTCTTCCAGAGGTCCTGAGTTCAATTCCCAGCAACCACATGGTGGCTCACAACCATCTGTAATGGGATCTAATGCCTCCTTCTGGTGTGTCTGAAGACAGCAACAGTGCACTCCTATAAATAAATAAATCTTTTTTTTTTAAAAGGAATATTCGTTAGGTATCAGTTAGCGTTGGAGTGGGTCTATAGATTGACTCTCTGCTCTACTAGCTTACTTCTCTGAATCTTTGTTTTGCTCAAAGACAGTTGGCCTCAAACTTTCTATGTAGCATAAATGCCTCTAATTCCTGGCCCTTCTGCTCCACTCACCAGGTCTGTGCCAGACCCGCAGGCCTATGCCATCTAAAATGGCTAACCCCCTGAGTCCAGGCCTTCCTTCTTCCTTTCTTTTTTGAGACTTTATTTATTTTTATTTTGTGCATATGAGTGTTTTGCCTACATGTGTCTGTGTACCACATGCATGCAGTATCTACAAAGCCCAGAAGAACACATTGTGTCCTCTGGGACTGGAGTTACAGATGGTCTAGAGCCTCTGTGTGTGTGCTGGGAATCGAACCTGGATCCTCTGGAAGGACAGCAAGTACTCTTAACCATTGAGCCATCTTTCCAGCCCCTCCCCCACACACTATTCTTTTCAATGAAAGATAATGTGTACTTCAAGATAGTTTTGAATAAATATTCATTTATTCATTCATTGGGTTGAACCATATGGAAATACTAATACCCAATCACACAGAACAGAGAAACAGTGATTCTATATAATTCAATTCTATAAAACACTCTTCTCTATCTCTCTCTGCGCTTAATCATCCACAGGCCATGTGGGAGACCCACCTCCACATTGTGGAGGGTAATCTGTTTACAGTCTGTTGATTGAAAATCACATCTAGTGTCTAGCAGAGTCTAGATGGAGCAACATGTGTAGATAAAACTGGCTGAAGAACACAGGCCAGTGGCTCTCGTGTTGTATCCAGATTCAGGATTCAGGGAGGCCAGTGAAGAATGTAAGATGGCTTGAAAGAGGTTGACAGCCAGTCCCGCCCCAGCAGGCGGGCATGGAGTCCTCATTCTGGACCTGTGAAGCCAAGCTTGCAGAGCAGCCAGAACAGCCATGTGCACTGAGGCAGAGGCAGCATAGGGGCTTCAGATACTATCGATAGGGGAGATGGGGGTTAACTGAGCGATCCAGGTGTCTCCCGCACTCAGCATGACATCTGACACAAATCAGACCCCTGACTTTTAACACTGTACCCTAAGACTTGGTGCGCAAGCCAGGGACTTTCCGTTCTAGGCTATCTGGCTCCTGCTTCTTGGATTCTGATCTCCATTCTTAGCGACTTCATTCCCAAATTAGAGTTTTTTTCTTTTTCCTTTTTTTTTTTTTTTTTTTGGAACCCAGGGGGTATCGGGCCAACCTGGAAGTCCGACTGCACACGCTGTATTCGTGACAGAGTTACAGAAAACAGGGACCGCCTGCCCTGAGTGGGCCAAGCTGAAGAGCCAGAGCTGTACAGACCCCACCCCCACCTTTGTAAACCTGATTGCCTACCCAGGCCACCACAACTCCATCCAGCTCTGTCCCCGCCTTTGTTCCTGAGTCTCCAAGGCCCCTCTTCCTGCCAAACAAAGCCCCCAGCCACCCGACTGCCGCCCAACAGGCACCTGGGGCCTCTGGGCCTGGGAATCAAAGCCTGTTTTGCAAAGGAGGCCCTGTGTTTGGAGAAACACCCATCCCCTGCTGCCCAGCCCTTCAAAGAACCGGCATTGTTCTGTGCTGAGAAGGCGCCTCTTGACGCGCTGGGCAGGGTCGGGCTGACGCTGGTGGACCTCTGATCTCAGGCCAGGCCCCCAGCCACTTGGGGGAGGGTGGATTTAGGGGCCAAAGAGAGAGCAGCCTGTCCTTGGGGCAATATGGTCTTCCTCCTTCTCTGCCCACCTGAGTTCCCAACACTGAGTTTTTTGAGACCTAGGCTCTTCTACCTGGCGATCCAGACAAAGTGGGCCTCAAGAGGCCCCACGACAAGAGTTGAGGCAGCAGGCAGGATTTTAGTGACCATAAGAAGTATTGTCAGAGACTGCAAACATCTTAGGGCTCAGAGGCACATAACTGTGATTCCAGTGCTGAGGCAGGAGAATCATGAGTTTGAAGTTAGCCTGAGCTAAATAGCAAGATCCTGTCCCCAAATCATAGATCATACGGGAGCACAGGCATGCGCACGTGCACGAGTGTGTTCTCATTTTATAGCTATGGAAGCTAGAGAAGGAATTGGGCCCAGAGCCCAGTTCAAGCTGTGAACTGACAGGCTCTGTTGCTCTTTTTACTTTTTTTTAAAAAGATTTATTTTTTATATATAAGTACACATTACTCAGACACACTAGAAGAAGGCATCAGGCCTCATTGCAGATGGTCGTGAGCGACCATGTGGTTGCTGGGATTTGAACTCAGAACCTCTGGAAGAGCAGTCAGTGCTCTTAACCGCTGAGCCATCTCTCCTGCCCTTTAAAAAAAAAAAAAAAAAAAAAAGATTTGTTTATTTATTATATGTAAGTACACTGTAGCTGTCTTTAGACACACCAGAAGAAGGCATCAGATTCCATTACAGATGGTTGTGAGCCACCATGTGGTTGCTGGGATTTGAACTCAGGACCTCTGGAAGGGCAGTTAGTGCTCTTAACCACTGAGCCATCTCTCCATCCTGCTCTTTTTACTTGTTGAAGAAATATTTCCCATTTACTTTCTTGTCCCACTGTGGATTCCATTGCAAGCTAACATTAGTAAAGACATTTAAATCAAAACCTGCCCAGCCACAAACTAGCAGTGGTGCCCAGGTAGGTCGTGGATAGCCCAGAGAGCACTCAAAAGCCACTGTTATCTGCCCTTCCCCTCTGCCAGCCACAGGTAGCATGAGCTCCTGGGATGGGATGGGGGTATGAGGCACTACAAGAGTCTTTCCAGGCACACACACACGGGGGGGGGGGGGGCAAGCAGTCTGTCTGAAGTCACCCAGAAGCTGAGGTTAGACCTTCATCTCAGGAGTTCATTCTGTCTGGTCCTCCCCTCAGAGCACATGTCTGATCTTGTGACACAGCAGACCCCCTTTGCCCTGATGTACCCAGTGTGAACCTGTATTCTGAAGGCTGCGATTAAGAGCAAGGTCCCCACCACCACAGGATGTCCACCAAAGATGTGCCTCAGTTTCCTCTTCTGTCAAATAGGGACCCATTTAGGGCTCTCGGGATGATGAACTTGGGGGACAACACAGGGAAAGTCCTGAGAATAAACCACATGCATGACCGCATGACTGTGGTCACTGTGGTGCCTCCACTTTCACTGTCTGGGGAGAGGAGAGGCGGGGCCATGCTGAGGTGAGGAACTGTCTCAGTGGGAGCTGCTTCCCGAAGCAGATAGCAAAGTCTCCTTCCTGTAGGGTTTACTGGAGAAAGAGGGGGCAGGAAGGGAAGAGCTGGGCATTTGGGGGTGGAGTGTTCTGATCTCTGGCCTCAGATTCCTGGGATTCTCTTCCTACCTTCTTACCTACTTGGCCTGCTGGGGTACCAAGCGTGATCTTCTGACGGTCAGGATGTTGCTGTCTTGGTAATCTCCGCCAAACATCTAAGGACCACAGAGGTCATATCCAGTCCCAGGATCCTGGAAAATTCCATTGGTCTGCATAAGGAAGTAAGATGACAGAGAAGAAACTTGGGCCACCTTAAACAAGACACTGAACTTCTCTGTCTTGTGTGAGAGATAGTCAGGCACCATGGCTATCCCCAACCCTGCCACTGACTGACATCCCCAACTGCCACATAGGAGCAAGTGTCTCACCCCTATGGATCTCAAATTTTCTTCCACTCAACAACAACAACAACAAAAAAATCCTTATGGTGTTATTACTTGGGCTATTGTGTAAGCTATACAGCAGTCCCTAAATGAGACCAAAGATGGCATTATCCAAAACACAGAATGTGGGGCCAGGATGGCTGCACATCAAAAGTGCTTGCTGATCTTCCAGGGACTGGGGTCCAGTTCTCAGCACCCACAGGGCAGCTCACAACTGACTGCAGCTTCAGTTCCAGGGGATCCAATACTTCTGGCCACCTCAGACACTGGCACACACAAGTATACACACATGCACATATACATAAATTAAAAATTCTTAGAAAAGACAAAAATCGGGCTGGAGAGATGGCTCAGCAGTTAAGAGCACTGGCTGCTCTCTCGGGGGACACAGGGTTTGATTCTCAGCACCCCATGGCAGCTCACCACTGTCTGCAACTCCAGCCCGAGGGGTCTGACACCCTCTTCTGGGTATGGGACACACACAGTGCACAGGCATGCATTCAGGCAAATCACCTACTCATGCAAACAGAGAAACAAAAACAAGAAGTACAACATACAGTAAGTGATATTTTCAGGTGATTGATGGAGAGTTCCCTTAGGAATCAGAGGTAGGAACCTGCTGGAGTTTGTCAGGAGGGAGTCACTTTAACTCTGGGGTGTTTCTTAGTCTCTCCATTTGGGGCTTAAAAGAGATTCTTATCACTGTAAAGCTAGCATCTGATGTTTCTCTACCTGACTACTACCACTTGCTGATGGAGAAACTCAGGGAGAAACGTACCCAAAGTTCAGAAGAGCTTGACAAAGCTGAACTTTCAGCCACAGATAGACAGCTTCAAACAAACACCTGCTTCTTACCTCACTTTACCTCACACCACAAACACACACACACACATGCACACATATACACATACACACATGTACACACAGAACACACATAGTACACACATGTACATACACATATACACACATACACATGCATGCACACACAACACTCACACTTACACACAAGTGTTCATACATATATTCCATACATATGTAAACACATACACACATATACATACACATAGAATGCATAGCACACACACAAGAACATATACACATACATATACCACATACATGTACCACATTGTACACACATATATACACATACATATAAATACACAAATCTCACACACATATACATATACACACCCCACACACATACATACTCACACACATATACACATAGCACATGTACACACAAATACACATTCTCATACACACACTCACATACATACACAAATACATACCACACACACACAAGTACACACACATATATACATGCACCACTCACATATATACATATATACACATATCACAAACTTAGCACACACATATACATAAACATACACACACATACATATTCCCTATATATGCATATATGTATAGTATATACCACATAACACATATACCCCACACACATACCCCACATATGTATACACATACATGCACACCTTACACACATACATCTTACACACACATACATATACATAGCATGCACACAGCACACATACATACATACCACATACATACACATACACTACATACACATACACACTACACACATATACACACAGCACAAATATACACATGCAAACACAAATACATGCACATGCCACATCCATATACACAATACGTACACACACACATACACCACACATACACACACATACACAAGTACAAACACACATACACAACACACACATACCACATACATACACACAAAGCCCCCCTTTAGTGGGGCTCCTACAGGGTGGGTATATCAAAACTGTGGAGAAAAAAACCATGTGCCTTAGTGAATGTGGTGCTCTGTGGGCCTTGCTAAGAAAGAAACAGAGAGACTAGTCTGGAACTGACTCTGTAGACCATGCTGGCTGGAACTCACAGAGATCCACCTGCCTCTGCTCCCCAAGAGCTAGGATTACAGTTATGTGTCACCACATCCATCAAGAATGAATTTCTTGGTCAGAAAAATTCTCCTGAAATTCCAGAGGGACCAAGGGAGAGAGAAGTGGGAGCCATACGTCATGCCTATAGTTCTTGCACGCGGGACTTCATGTGCAGGTGACTCAGCTGCTAACCTTATCTGCAGTAGCTCACAGCACTGGACACAAAGGGTCACCGTCCAAGGGGCCAAGGCTGCCTCAGGGGATATAAACACAGATGAGGGAGCCATTGCCTTGGAGACCGGGAAGGCTTCCTGGAGGAGGACAGACAGGTCCAGGGTAGGGAACGTTCTGTAAGAACACATAGATACAGTTTCTTACCACTCAGTACTCTCTCAGATTGTCAGCAGGATGTAGACTGTAAGAGACGGAAGAGTTGGAGAATTTAAGAACCAGAAACAGCCAGACAGGGTGGTGTACACCTTTGAAACCAGTGCACAGAGGCAGGAGGATCTGTGTGGACCTGAGGCCAGCCTGGCTATATAGTGAGTTACAAGGCAGCCAGTGGTATAGGTGACAGAACCAAACACAAAACCAGCCCAGAAACAACTCTGAGCAGATGCATGGAACCTGTTAAACTCTCAGGAGTGGTAGTGTGGTGGCAACGGCAGGGGCAGAGGGAGAAGCAGAGGCAGGTAGATCTCTCCAATCTCTGAGTTCGAGGCCAGCCTGGTCTACCGAGTGAATTTCAGGACAGCCTGGGCTACACAGAGCAAACCTAACTGGAAAAACCAAAAAAAGAAGAAGAAGAAGAAGAAGAAGAAGAAGAAGAAGAAGAAGAAGAAGAAGAGGAAGAAGAAGAAGAAGAAGAAGAAGAAGAAGAAGAAGAAAGGAGGGAGGGGAAACACAAAAAAATAAAAAAAAGGAAGGAGGGAGGGAGAGAGAGAAGGAGAGGAGAGGGAGAGGAGAGGGAGAGGAGACGGAGAGGAAAGGGTGCTGCTCTAGGTCTTCACAGTAAAGGTCTGACTACGGTAATCATGAGATGAAGGTCAAGGATGCACATCTGCTCACTGAAGAACAGCAGCTCGGAGAAGTGGGCCACAGATCCTTCTCTGGATCCTCCTCTGCCTGGATTCCAATGAGGTCCACTGCTTAGCCCACTAGCTCAGAGGTTCTCAGTCTTCCTAACGCTGTGACCCTTTCATACAGTTCTTCATATTGTGGCATCCCCCGAGCGTAAAATTACTCATTGCTACTTCACGACTGTAATTTTGCTACTGTTATGGATTGTAACGTGAATATCTGATATTTCCAATGGTCTTAGGCGACCCCCATGAAAGGGTCACTCAACCCCCAAAGAGGCTGAGAAGCATTGCGCTAGCTGCTATGACGTCAGATGAAAGGTTTCCTTTGTGCTTAAATGTCCCAAGCTATAAAATGGGAACAGTGACAGCATAAAAAGCTAAGGTTTCACTGGAGATCAAACCAGCTAACATAAGCAGAGCAAGCAACATGTGTATATGTAGATAGAGATACATACTGGGAAAATATCAAAACCACCCATATGCCCAAGAGGGAGGCTCTGTTTACAGACTGTCCTTAGAACAAACACTATGAGGATACTAAAGATCTGAAAGTATTTAGGAAGTTTCAGTGACATAAGGAGATATCTAAACCATTATTACTTTTTCAAAGATCTACTTACTTGTGTGTTATGTGTGTGAGCATTTGCCTGTGTGTATATGTGTGTGTCCGTGTATGTGCCTTATGTTCTTGAAGACCAGATGAGGGTGTTGGATGCTCTGGAACTGAAGGCATGGATTCTGTGAACCAACATGTGAGTGCTGAGAAGGGAACCCAAGGCCTCCAAAAAAAGCAAGTGCCCTAAACCGCCACACCCTGTCTCCAGCCCCACAAAATGTTAAGTGAAAAGGTGAAGAAAGCTAATTGGGAAACAGTGCTTTTTGATGGCTATTTTACCAGATTTACTTAGAAGAGCTCAGAGAAGAATTCAGATAATCTTCGAGTTAAAGGCCAGCCTGGTCTGCAGAGTGAGTTCCAGAATAGCCAGGGCTATCGAAACCCTGTATTGAAGAAAAAGGAAAAACAAAATCCGGATAACAAATGATCATCCCCCGGGGGGGAGTTTATTCGCATTACATCTTGATTGCAGCCCCCTCTGCCAGTCTCTCCCTCACACTCCCCCTCCCCTGCTGCCCCTCCCCTTCACCTCTGAGATGGAGCTGGTCCCCACCTGGGTCCCAACCCACTCTGGCACCTCAAGTCACTGCAGAACTAGGTGCAGCTCTCCCACTGACTCCAGACAAGGCAGCCCAGTTAGAGGTACAGGATCCACAGGCGGGCAACAGAGTCAGGGACAACCCCAGCTCCAGTTATTGGGGGACCCACATGAAGACCAGGCTGCACATCTGCTGCCTGTGTGTGAGGGCGGGAGGGGGGATGCGGATCAGGCCCAGCCCTTGTCTGCTCTTTGGTTGGTGTTTCCATCTCTTGGAGCCGGTTTTGCTCTTTTCAATCAGCTGCATTTTCTTTTTCTAGACTCAGTATATATTTCTTTTTTATAGTATTTGTTTAAGACAAGGTCTCACTATGTATCCTTGGCTGGCCCCAGAACTTCTTATGTACATTAGACTGGTTTCAAATTCACAGAGATCTACCTGCTTTTGCTCTTACTCTGAGTACTCAAATCTAAAGTAACCATACCGTGAAGAAGTGGGAGAGGGGGAAAGGGGGGAAGGCCTAGGGCACCTGCTCCTGTGTGAAAGCACACAGGTCTTGCTCCCCAGTTGAATGTGCCCCCTTTTCCCCTCCTAGGTGATGCATCTGGGTGTCTGTCTACAGGAACCAGCTTGCCCCATTCACGTGGGACACAAGCATCCATGCTACCTGTGAAGAGACAGAAAACAAACATGCTGAGGTGACCCGTCACCACTCTGGAAACTTTGTTCCTGCCCACTCAACAAGTTCCTCCAGCTGCCTCAGGAGGAGCATACCCTCCCCCTCCATTGTGGCAGATAAGGGAGAGGAGGCCCTGGAAAGGAATGCCACTTGTGCAAGGTGACCCCCTGTCAGAAGAGCTGAGCCCGGAGCTGGGCTCCTCCCTACAGAGCAGCCTCTGCCATCTCTGCAGGACTCCTAACCCCTTCCATCACCTCCACTACCCTCCCTGGGTGCTGGGTAATCTGTTAATGACAGCATCCCAGATCTTGTTTTGTAATCCAGCTGCCCTGTGGAGGTATGAGGTAGGTGTCATTTATTGATGAGGAGACAGGCTCAGGGAGATCACAGCCTGCCCCAGTCACACCGCCCTGGAGTAGAGGTGCTGAGACTTGCAACCTGCCCTAACTGGTTCCAGAAATGGGAACCTGCACACCTGTACCACCCTGCCTGACTTCTGGTCCTCATGCAGCCTTAATATGCAGCTCAGTGACTTTCCTCCCTCTTCGTTTCTGTTTTTGCTGTGTGCTTGTTACTTACTTTCTTGTTTTGATACAGGGTTTCACTACATAGCCCTTTGCTAGCCAGGAATTTACCACATAGACCAGGCTTGCCTCAGACCCCTGGAGATCAGCCTGCCTCTGCTTCCTAAGTGCTGGATCACTCCCGACCACCCCTTTTGTGCAGTTTTTGCAGCTTCTGTTATCTTCACTCAGGATACCAGCTGTACAGTCATGAAAGACAAGGCAGGGAAAAGGATGCTGTAAGGGGAATGCCTCTGTTTATCAAGCTGTAAGCATTCGTACATCATTTCATTATGCCAGTCAGTCAGTCATTTCTGAAAAAGCACAGTTGCTTTTATATATATATAAAAGGAGGGTGAGTGGCTTGGAACAAGATTCTTGGAGGTAGAAGTGGAAATATTTAACCTGGAGAAATGTAGTTTTAATCATTCCACCAACAAATATATAGAAGCCTTCCCCTTCCCGTGTGTGTGTGGGGGGGGGTATGCAGGTAAGGAAAAGGATATAGACCAGATCACTGCCCTGGCTTCTGTCCCAGTCATCTAAAATGGGTGGTCACCATCTCTGCCTCAGTGACTGGATTCGTTCCCTGAAGGATGAAGCATTTGCGATAGGCAACTCTCCCAAGGCAGATGGGTTGCCTCAGGAGAGTAGCAAGTTCCCTGTCATGGGGAAAAAGCAAAGAGCAGGCTCTTAAAGATATGGGGAGAAGGGAAAAGGAAGAGGAAGGGGAAGAGGAAGCAGGCCAGATGGTATAACTTTCGAGTTTGATCCCAACTCCCTCAGGAGGTAGAGGTAAGAGGATCTCCATGAGTTCAAGCCTCAGCTATGTAGAGAGTTCCTGGCTAGCCAAGGCTACATAGTGGAACTTTGTTTCAAAAACTAGAGAAAGAGGAGACAGGAAACAGAAGAGGCTTGTGCTAACTTGGGATGCCTGATGGCCTTATCAGCCAAAACCTCCTTTCTTTCTCTTCATGATACATAGGACCAAGCCCAGAGCCTCCCTCTCATTTCCTAAGCAAGTGTACCCACTGAACTACACTCCCAGAGCCTAAACAACATCAAGAGACTGGCTGTTTCTGTCTTGGTAAGGGCCCTCTTCCGGGCTTGCAAACAGATACCTTCTGGAATTTCTCTCATGCAGCCTGTCTCAGCATGCGAATGTGAAGGGACAGAAGCAGGCTCTAGTATCCGTTCCTATAAGGGCACTAATCATCATTACAAGGCCCCGTCCTGATCACAGCATTAGATTAAATTATCTCCCCAAACCCCATCTCCAAATAGCATGACACTGGGGATGAGGCTTCAGATGAATTTTGGGAAACACACAAGTGTTTAATCATGACACAAACCTCAAGCAGGAACTGAGGAGCAAGCATGCGAAAGCTTGCAAGCTCTCAGGTCTGTGCTTATATGGAAGCCAAGGGCTATGTGCTCCCTTCTGCTGAGGACCTGGCGTGACTAAGACAACTGAACTTGAGGTCAGTGAAGACTTGAGAAGGAGCAAGTGCTCCTGGACTCTGGCTCTTTCCCACTCTAGACTCTAAATGCAGAGAGAAGCAAGACCTGGTTCCGCAATTTTGGACAAAGCCACTTAGTTTCTTGTAATCTTTTGAGGAAAAGTCTGATGGTACTACCACACTCCTAAAGTTGTTGTGAGGATAAAATGGGGACATGGGCCGCAGAGCTAGACACTCGAGGGCCACCCTACGGATGAGAACTCCACTCTGAATCCTGCTAATCAGTACAGCCAAGGTCTGCTGGCATAAGGAAGGACAAAGAGAAGGTGGGGCAGGGGCATCCTTGCCTCAGAGGAGCCCTTGGCATGGCATCTTGGGAAAGCTGCTTTGAAAACAGGGCATTGTAAGTGGAACCATAAAGGGAAAAGCTAAGGGTCTGAGTCAAGGCACAGCAAGCCAGAGAGTGAAGAGGGCCACACTGCCGGGCTGATGATAGGAGGAAATGGTTCACGTGTTCTCAGAAACGAGCAGTCCATCCACTCCCCTGTTCCGTGATTCTCAGGCCGTGCACCCTGGCCTCTGGCGCCATTGCTGGCACGGAACAGCAAAAGCCACTCCAGCTCTTAGCCTGAGCCTCAAACATTGTATCACCTAACCCCGAACTCTACTCTCCCCTGCACAAGGACTGTACCATTGGCACCTGCAGCCCTGGCCCTCCATCTTCCAGCCCATCCATCCCTTCTCTTCTTCCTCGTGCCCTTCCCTGATACATCTCAGGGTTGAGGTCCAGCATTCCCACGACATGAGCAACCTTGCTCTATGTCCCTTATCTCACTGGCCAGGTAAACCCCAAACCCTTGCATCTGCTTCCTCCATACCTGTGCCTAGCAAGCCAAACACTAGACTCTGTCACATCGCGAGCAAGAGGACTTTGCTCATTACTCCACAGTCTTCACCTCAGATGGGCCTTGGATGTTGCCTAGCAACCAGTTATCCAGTAGCAGCTCCTTTCAACCTTCACCACTCTCCCCACACTGCGGTCCTCTGTTCTTGATCTAGTGGCACCTCCGCCTCCCACTTGGCAGAGAAAGAAGACACCATCCTTTATCTGTTCCCTCTCAAGCATGCATGTACAGACATGTGCACAGAAGCACACATGCATATGGATGAACACACACCCGCATACAGAAGTAGGGGTGCAGACTCCCGGAAACCACATGTTCCTTTGTTTTGGGGTTTTCTGACACAGGGTTTCTTAAGGCCTGTTAGCAGGGAACTCACTATGTAGTTCAGCCTGGCCCTGAACTCAAAACCGTTCCTTTTGCCTCAGCTTTCAAGAGCTGGGATTGCAGGCATAAACTCACACATCCAGCTCTGGGTTTTCCTCTCTCTCTCTTGGATTTCCACTGCTTGCTCAGATTCTTTCTGCTGGCCAGTACATGTGGTCAAATTATCTCGGTAATCAGAAACAAAAGTCATCCCTCTCTCCCTCCCATCCCTCCAACTGTCCACTTGCTGTTCATGTCCCATGTTGCTCTCCCCCCACCCATATGATTGCTGCTTATGTCCCATGTTGCTCTCCCCCCACCCATAGGATTGCTGCTCATGTCCGATGTTGCTCTCCCCCCACCCACAGGATTTTTGCTCATGTCCGATGTTGCTATCCCCCCACACACCTGTCCCCATGTTCTCAGTTCTTCCAGTCATCTTTCAGACAGAATCCAGCCTCTGCCTCACATCACAGAGCTCAGAGCTTTTCTTTCTCTTTCTTTTGTTATTTGTTTCGAATCAGGGTCTCACGCTATGTAGCCCTTGGCTGGCCTGGAATTCATCATGTAGATCAGGCTAGCCTCAAACTTCTAAAGATCCCCTTGCCTCTGCCTCCTGAGTGCTGGGATTGAAGGCATGCATCACTGCACCCAGCTTTGGATTTGAGGCAGTCACAGTTTCCCATAGGACTTGAGGACATGCGACTCACTGTGTCTTCAAATGTGTTCGCTGTGTGCTGGAATAAGAAGCCCATGGAGGGCAGCTGGTGCACGTGTGCACCTGCGGGGTGACAGAAACGCTGGCGGTCTTAACTGTGGCCACAGTTGCTCGGGTCAGTGGAACTTGTCAAGGTGGAAAATCTTACAGAAGCCTCTTTCAGGGCCTTAGAACTGTTCTCGACAGCTCTGGCCATGCCACGGAGTACCACCATGTCACCCCTCAATTTTCCCTCTCCTCCATCTGGAACCCCAACCTCCTGAATGCTCACCACTCACCTTGTCCTAGTAACAGTCTCTCAGCAGCTGGCTGCTTCACCGGGCGCCTGGACATCGTCTCCAAGCTGCAGCCAGAGGAGTCTTGTTAAATATGGCTACACCTAAAGGGCACGGCACAGACGAAGAAGTCAACAAAGCCTTCCCCTCTCAGCTCTGGGCTTTCCCCTTTCCCGGGACCCTTGCTCCGAGGCTCTAGGTCCGCTGGCCTTCTCAGGATTTTCTGTCTCAGGACTTTGAACCTTGGGTATGCCCTTCCTTGTAGTGAGAATTTTGGTTTCTTTAAAAACCTAGTTATGGCAAGTAACTATGTGTGGGATAGGGGCTGCTTTAGGTTAATTGTCTCCAGGGAGGTTGTGATTCTTGCCACCTGCAGATAGTTAGTTTGAAATTCTGGGGACTCTTGAGAGGGTATAAATGCAAGAGCCCCAAGAGGGTCAGTGGTGGCTGCTGCTCCCCTGCTGCTCCTGCTGCCTCTTTGGCTGGATTGCAGGTGGGGGGGGCGCTAGTTGCTGGGGGTTGCGGGGGGGGGGGGGGGGGGGGAGGGTTGCCAGGGATTGCCGGTTGTAGCCATCCTGAAGACAGAGATTGGACTTTCCCCAAGGAAGCCAACACCCCTAATCAACAGAAAGTAACCTAAAGAGGTCTACGGCCCTTTTCCCCTCTAACCTTCTCTCTCTCCTACCTAGTGTGTGGGGGTGGGTGGTAGGACTAGGGTGGAATAAGGGTTAGAAGGGTGATAAATGTAAGAAGCCAATAAAGTAAACAAAAAATATACCCAATGCTTCCTGTTCATGCTTCATATGCTGGGTCAAGTATCACCTCCTCTGGGAAGCCCTCTGTGATTTATCCTGTCCCATTTTTCACACAGGACTCTGTATCTTATTTTCTCATGTCTGCCATGATTGTGGTTTAATGACCTACGGGCCTGTTCCCCTCCTGAATCTCTAGGAAAGAGGCTGTTTCTGCTCACTGTTGTATCTTTAATGCTTGATCAGATGGACCTAAGGTAACATTAGTCATAATTTTGTGCACTGAGGCTGGAGATGAGCTGAGTTGATAGAGTGAGAACTTACCTAATATACGTAAAGCCTTGGGTTCAGTCCCCAGCATGACATGAAATTGGGCAAGGTGATATATGCCTGTGATCCTGGCACACAGGATGTGGAAGCAAGAGAAAGATCAGAGCATCCAATATAGTTGCAGATCCACCTGAGATTCTCTTGCCTCCAAAAAAAAAAAAAAAAAAAAAAAAAAAAGGAAGAAAGCATGAATTGGTAAGTATCCATTGTATCCATTTAATTCATCCCCCATCACCAATTTTGCTCTTGCTAGATAGCTGATTTAAGCGCAGAGAAACAAAGAAACCAACCAACCCCTGGCCACACAGCTGCAAGGCATGGAGCCTGTGTTAAAGCCAAGCCAGAGTTCTCTCAGCTTCTGCAGCTGCCTGGAGCGGGAGGAAGTGTCCTCACATCTGCCTCTACAGATTCCACTGACAGAAGGGAGCAGAAGAGGCTCTTCCCAGCACCTTCTAGGGCCCCCTCAGAACCAGCCTGTGAAGTGGGCAGTCTAGGCCTTTCTCAGTACAGCTGCCGTCACTGAGAAACACAGAGGTATGGAACTGTCTCCAGTTACTCAGCAAAAGAACGGAACTGAGGTTCTCACCTGGGACATGAGACTCTCCACAGTACCAAGCAAGATAGAACAGGCCAGGGGAAAGTATAGCCAGGGAACTGTTAACCTCCCAATAAAGAACCGAACTGGCTCCGGGGCATCACTCTGGTTCACACTTGCCACCCTGAGTCATCTCAACTATGAGAAATGCTCCTGCCTAGAACTGCTCTGTTGACCCATGACCCACCAGGAAGTGTCTGCACCAAAGGGAGAAACAAAGGTGGAAGCCATGCCATGAACTGTCCCTGGGACCAACTCAAGAAACCCAAGATCTACCTCAGATTAAGAATAAACTGGCTGGCTGGGTGGTGGTGACTTACACCTTTAGTTCCAGAACTCAGGAGACAGAGGCTGGTGGATATCTGAGATCGAGGCTTAACAGAGCAGGACAGCCAGGGCTCCCAGAATGTGGGAGGCAAAGGTAAGTAGAGCTCTGAGTTTGAGACCAACCTGGTCTACAGAACAATTTCCTGAACAGCCAAGACTACACAGAGAAACCTGTCTTTAAAAAAGAAAAAGAAAATATATATGCTGCCTGGCTTTTCACTGTCAGGGTGACTTTTCAAGGACAGTCTGGGTCAGCCATTATCTTCCCCCTTAGGGCACAGGTGGAGGTGGGGGTGGAGAGTCCCAGGTGCTCACAGGCTCCGGGTAGAACAGGTTGGTATCCATCTGGATCCAGACCAACAGCCCTAAGGCACTGGAGCTGCTCAGACCTGAGCTGCCAGCCTGCCGCCTGTCTTGGAGGCAGGAGAGATCAGGAAGCCAGACACTAGCAACCTGTGCAAGGGGTGGAGGTTCCTAGGAAGGCTTCTTGGCTGGCCACTTGCCTGCTGGGGTGGATATTCTGCCTTCCTGGGCTTCCTGTAAGTCCACAAAGCATGGTTCGTGGCTTCATTCTAGACCCTAACAGACCCACGTGTCCCAAATTATTTACAATGCATGCAGATCTAGATTTTATTTTTCTAATCTGGAAAATGGGTTTACCTTGTCCTAAAATATGTCAATTAATTATCTGGACAAACCTCAGACTTTCTTTTACATTTGAATAGACTGACTCTTCCTTTAGCTTGATAGCTAAATATTCAAGCTAATCATTACCCATTTATGGGTTCAGGTACCTTGACTAGCTAAGAATTAGGTGTCTTTAGGCTGACCCATGGGTGAGGGTAGGGGAGGGGTTCCTGTCCACAGTCTCTTAGATGTACCAGAAGATGCTCCTTTTTGTTGGAACTTCTGAGCTTAGGAGTGTCAACCCCCTCTTCCACACTGCCCCCAATTTCTGACAAGGTTTCATGCAGCCCAGGATAGCCACCAAGTCATTTTTTTTTTTTTTTTTTGCCCAGGACAGTCTCAAATTTGAATCATCCTGCCTCCATTTTCAAAGTGATGGAATTAAAGATGGTGCCACTATACCTGGTTTATGCAGAACTGTTTACCAAGCCCAGTGCATCATCACTGCCAAGGTAAGTACCCCAGCAACTGAGCCACAGCTACACCTAAGGGCCTTCCGAAACCAAAGTCAATACAGAAGATACTGAGCCAGAAGTTGAAAAGGGACAATGTTTGAATGCCAGGGAGCCTGAAGGAAAGCTGCCCCAAAAATATTTCATACTGTGTGTGTGTGTGTGTGTGGTGTGTGTATTTAAACTGACTCAAGGGGAAATATTTTTTCTTCAGTTTAATTTGTTTTCCTTAACCAAAGACAGTTTTATACACCCATGAGGTGACAACATTATATATACATTATATATAAAAAGCACTCTGTACCATGTCTGATGCAGATTGGTCAATCAGTGGAAGGATGCTGTCGTTATCAAGTGTTCAGTGAGTGAGTCTTCTGTATGTACTGAGGATATATAGACAGAGCAGCTGAAATCTCTGTCCTCAAGAAGTTCCCAACTATGAAGAGAACCAGGGGAGAACCCATTAGGGCACCAGAACAGAACTAACCAAGGGCATGAGTTCAGAGGGAGTCCCCCACCATCTTCCTCCTTGTCCCAACCACTGACCTTGTCAGAGGCTGTCCATCCTCCTCTCTGAGCTCCCTGCTAATAATATGCATCCAGGTAATGTCTTGGGACACAACTTAAGGTCAAGAAGCAGAAATGAAACAACCCATGAAGGCAGCATAATCCCAACTTTCATGAGGTTGAGGCCAAGGTATGACCAGGAGTTGGAAACTAGTCTGGCCCTTTCAACACAGTCTCAAAGAATGAAACAAAATAAAGCAAAAAAGTCTCAGGGACAATGCCTGGGCATGGTGACTCCTGGCTGTAAACCCAGCTCTTGGGAGATGGAGGAAGGAGAGGCAGAAGTCTAAGGCTATCTTTAGCAACATAGGACATTGGAGGCCAGAATGGATTACATTGGACCCTGTCCAAAACAACAAGCCATGGGATTTTTGGAAAAGGTGTTCCATGATTCTAGGCCTCAATGTCGTCTATCTTTTGTAAAATGAGGGCACTGTCTGTCTCTGACTTTTACATCTCTTTCAGAGACTCAGTGCAGACATGAGCAGATTTGATCTAGGAACTTAAAATGCTGGGCCTCTGCTCAGGCCTGCTGCTGGTAACTGATTTTCCCCCTGAGGCCATGTGGCAAATGCTGATAAACAGCACAGAGAAGCGCTTTGTTAAAATGATCTCGTACCACACACCAGCTTCGCGCCCCTGTCTCCACTGTTCAGCCTTTCGGGTCCTCGGTCCTCACGTATAAACTGGGGACATAATGGCATCTACCAGCCAGAGTGGCTGTGGAAAATGTTAAGACATAATGGACTTTACCTCTAAGCATAATGGTACCTGTTGGGAATCTTAGGTCTCAGGAAGCTGAGGCAGGAGGATATGTTCATTTAAAGATTTAAAGTTGTCCTGGGCTCCCTCAGAGAGAGAGAGAGGAGAGAGAGAGGAGAGATAAATGATAGAAAATAGATAATGATGATAGATATTAAAAGTAACTTAAATGAACGTTATTATTATTCTTAAGTAGGTCAAAGGTAGGGAGGGCCTGGCTGACTTGTGCTCAGAGATGGCTAGAGGCCATGATCTGATGGCTCAGGAGGTAAAGGTAGCCTCTGGGTTCCACAACCTGAACAAAAGAGGAGACTGACTCCTGCAGGTTGTACTCTGACCTCCAAGGGTCCTCCCTCCACCACTAAATTCGTGTAATAAAAATAATTTATTTAAAGGTTCCCATTCTGTACGTCATGTTCTCAAAATGTGCCTTGGGGGCTGAGTAAAGTGTCTGCCACCTAAGTACGAGGACCTGAGTTCGACCCTTAGCACCACCTTAAAGAGCCAGGCATTGTGGCATGGGACTCTGGAGCTCTCTGACCAGCCAGTCTAGCTGAATATGAGAGCACTGGGTCCCATTGAGATATGCTCTCTAGAAAAAATGGCGAATGACTTCCTGGGAAAGACTCAAGGTTAACCTCCGGCTTCTATATGCACATGTTTACATGTGCACAAGCAAATACACACAGTCATACATGTGCACAGGCACACACACAATCATACATGTGCACAGGCACACACACAGTCATACATGTGCACAGGCATACATACAGTCATACATGTGCACAGGCACACACACAGTCATACATGTGCACAGGCATACATACAGTCATACATGTGCACAGACACACACACAGTCATACATGTGCACAGGCACACACACAGTCATACATGTGCATAGGCACACACACAGTCATACATGTGCACAGGCACACACACAGTCATACATGTGCACAGGCATACATACAGTCATACATGTGCATAGGCACACACACAGTCATACATGTGCACAGGCATACATACAGTCATATATGTGCACAGGCACACACACAGTCATACATGTGCACAGGCATACATACAGTCATACATGTGCATAGGCACACACACAGTCATACATGTGCACAGGCATACATACAGTCATACATGTGCACAGGCACACACACAGTCATACATATGTACAGGCATACACATATACACAGACACACACACATACACATACACAGATGTGTCTTGGAGATGTTAATTATACCCGGTAGAGATGCCCCATTCACCTGCTTGGTGCACACACTTCCTCCTCCATCTCTCTGTACAGAGCCAGTCAAACTCAACACCAAGCCTAGGCTTTCCTCAGCCCCTCTACCCTGCATCCCAAATCTCTCATCTCACTGCCTTTCCCTTGTAGGGCTTTCTGGAGCTGGTGAGAAATTCCATTGCTGACAAGCATCTAGTAAAGGATTGCTAAGCTCCCATGGTTCAGCGTTCTTGTCTACAAAGTGCTATTAGCATTCAACCCAAAAGCCCTTAGCCTTTCCTGACACCTTATAACAAATTTGATTTCCCACCTCAAGTGCTCACGGCTCTCTGAAGATTGTCTCTGGCCTATGCTAGACTCATTTTCCTGGGCAGCATTCTCCAACTTCCTGCCACTCTATAAGACAATTCTCAGCTGTGTTCTACAGTCTGAAACCAGTTCTCTCAAGGAGTAGAACTCCTTTACTTCACTTCCTGGGAGCATCTTAGCTTGGACCCATTACACTGAGCAGATCTCATGCATGTATCTGAACAAAGCAAATATGTCCTTCTAAAATTCTCAAATGCTAAGAAGCTATCCCTGACTTGGAGAGGCTTCTAAACAGGCAGCGCCTGGTGACTGGGGACTGGTAAAGGCAGGAGTAGGAAGAGTGTTTTATGGACAGAACACCACTCCTGTGTTTTCCAGGGACATCCTCTGCTACGTTTGCCCAATATACTCAAGGTATCTTTAGAGAATGAACAGACTTTCAAGGGTGAGGCAAACATAGCTGTGAGGTTTTTAAGAATAAATGTGAACACACTTCAGAGTGTGTGTGGCTAGATTCCTGCATCTACTTTGTAAGGTATCAGTTAAAGCAAATCCAAGTTTCCATCACAATGAATCTTCCTGTTTTTGTTGTTGTTTGTTGGCTTGCTTGCTTGTTTTGAGACAAATTCTCTGTAGCCCTGGCTGTCCTGGAACTCACTCTGTAGACCAGGCTGGCCTTAAACTCACAGATCCTCCTGCCTCTGTGCACAAGTGTTGGGATTAAAGGTGTGCAACCACACCAGACTACCTGTCTTCGTTATTTACGTCCTTTCTTTGCAAATGTCCTCCTACCTCTTGTCTGTCTGCTTCTATATTTTTTAATAGCCATAGGAAAGGTTGTCTGATGCTTTGAACTTCCAGAGTGGTTTCTTCTTCTCCTGCTTCTGCTTCTCTTTCTCTTCCTCCTTTTCTTCCTCTTTTTCCTCTTCCTCTTCCTCTTCTTCCTCTTCCTCTTCTTCTTCTCCTTCTAATTCTTCTAATTCTTCATCTAATTCTTTTTCTTATTCTTCTTCTCCTTTCTCTCTCTCTCTCTCTCTCTCTCTCTCTCTCTCTCTCTCTCTCTCTCTCTCTCTCTCTCTCTCTTTGTTCAGGCAGTATTTCAGGCTGGTCTAGAACTCACCAGTTAGTTAGCCAATGATAACCTTGAATCTTTGATGTCCCTGCCTTCACCTTTCAGGTGATAAGGGTAGAACCCAAAACTTCAGGCATGCTCATCCAGCATTCTATCTACAGCCCTCAGTATTCCCAGCCCTCAGTATGACCTCTGCCTGCCTCATCCCTTGACTGGAGTCTATTGATCACATTTACAGACCCACTGTTGGTCAACAGATTACCCCTAAGGCTACAATTAACCTTATAGTTACTCAAAATCGCTCCTGCTCTGTGTTCTAGAACACGTGTGGTTCCTGGGTAGTCATAGACACTTTTCTCTGGCTCTCAGCCCCAGGGATATCTGCCCATGGGGTCATCAAGGCCTGTTATCTCCCGCTTCCCATCTCCCAGTCAGCCAGACCAGTGCAACTTTATTTCTTCTATACTGGAAACTTCCCAAAAATTTGCCAGTCTCCTTCCCGGTTCCAGCCTTCACATTATATAAAACCCAACCCTTGTTCAGATCATCCCAGCCTCTGCCAGTTGTTAGGGTTAGAACCCAGCTCCACCACTGTTCACTGTATGACTCTAGGCAAATAAGTTCAGGCCTGTAGGTTTCTGTAGGAAAGAAAACAGTAAAGCACACTGATCAGATTGAAGGTCCAATTTTCATTTTTTAAATTTTATTCTTTTTCTCAGTTTTTTTTTCTTTTTTTTTTCCCCTTTTTTTGGAGATGGGGTCTCTATATATAACTCTGGCTATCTTGGAACTCACTATGTAGACCAGGCTGCCCTCAAACTCACAAAGATCTAGCCTCTGCCTCTCAAGTGCTAGAGTAAAGGCGTGCACCACCATACCCAGCTAACATTCAATCTTTTAATGTCAAAGACGCAGTCCCCTCAGAAACTGTTAAGTGAATTTGGTTTTCCTGACTATCTGCTTGGCTGGATAGTGAGGGAAGAAAATGAAATAATTTCTAGAAGTTGTAGAGACTCTCACCTGGCCCTGGAGCATGCATTTGGACTGCAAACCAGGAAGTCAACAACAGGATGAGTTTCTGCAGAGGTCTGAAGGCCAGACTCTAAAATCAAGTTGTTAGTGGTTTCTCATTCCAGCACTTGAGCAACAAGCTACTCCAAGCCTATCTGCTAGCTCCTGGGACTGCCAGCAATTCTGACACTCTTGTGATCGACTGTACCTGATAAGGTCAATTCTGTCCTCCTGCACATGTGACCTTGCCCTCTGTATCTAGCCTCCAGTTTCCTCTTTGCTCTTATAAGGAGTCCAGTCACTATATTTAGGGTCCACCCTAAGCCCAAGATAATCCCCTCTTGAGATCTATAACTTAGTCACATGGGTAAAGACCCTTTCAGGTTCTACAAGTTAAGACTTGAACATATCATTTCTGTGTGGCAGGGGATCCATTTTTATTACAAAGAATTTAAGTAAGAACAGACACCAGATTACTGAGGATGGAGAGATCAAGCAGAGACGTACATAATCACTTGAGGAAAAAAAAAAAAACCTGGTTGAGAAGGATTCAGATGGGGGCTGGAGATGAAACTTGGTAGTTAGAGTGATGGCCTCTCACTCATACTTGCAATGCACATCCTCAGGAGGCACAGGCAGGAGGATGAGAAGTTCAAGTACATTCTCAGCCACACAGGTAGGAGGCCAACCTGGGCTACATGAGACATAGCTCCAGAGAGAAAGGAAAAACAAACATATGAAAACAGAGCTGGAGGGAAACTCAGAAGACAAATTTTTGGTTTTTGTTTCTATTTCGAGCGCGCAGGTGCACGCGTGCGCGAGTGTGTGTGTGTGTGTGTGTGTGTGTGTGTGTGTGTAAACATACAGTAGAGAACACATTGAAGTCTGAGGACAACCTGTAGAAGTCAGTTCTCTCCCTTCAACACATGGATCTCAGGGCTTGAACTCAGATTGTCAGGCTTGCCCGCAAGCACATTAGCCACTGAACCATCTCACTAGCCCCTGTTTAAAAGGCAGTAGAGGACTAGAGAGAGAGTTCATAGGTTAAAAGTATTTGCTGCTTTTGTAGAGGACCTGGGTTCAGTTCTCAGCACCTGCACAGATGGCTGAGTTCACAACCCAGATGGCTGAGTGGTGTATGTATATATATGAGGTAAAATACTCATATGAATAAAATGGGTAAATCCAGAGAATAAAATTAAAAAGATAAAAGATGACAGAACACCAGGCATGGTGGTGCACGCCTTTAATCTTAGCACCCAGGAGGTAGAAGCAGGTGCATCTTTGTTCAAGACCATCCTGGTCTACATGGGAAATACTAGGTCAGCCACAGCATTAAAAAAAAAAAAAAAAAGGTAGAGACAGGCCTAGGAGTCAGGGCTACAGTCTCATTTACTCAAGAAGCTAAGACCATGCTTCACCTTCTTGAGTAAAACAAGATAACTCAGAGGTTAAGAGCACTGACTTCCAGAGGACCTGGGTTCAATTCCCAGCAACTGCATAATGGCTCAATATCACTCCCAGTGCCAGAGGAGCTAACCGGCATACATAGGATACACATACATGTATGGAAGGAAAACATGCATACACATAAAATAAAGTAAGTTCCCCACACAAAAAAAGAGGTTGAAGCAAGAGGATCTCAAGTTCAAGGCTTACCAGGATACATGAGTGAGAATCTGGCACAAAATAAAAAGGAAAAAGAGAGTTGAGATACATCCCAGTAGTAGAGAGATTTCAAAACATGCTCAAGGCCCTGGGTTCAATACACACAGAGACACAGATACACACAGAGACACACACACAGAGATACACAACACACACACACACACACACACACACATTCCCACACAGTAGAAGGAGAAAGCTGACTCTAGCAATATTTGTAGTCATATTCTGAAATCTCCACAGGTAGACCATCTCTCTGCCCCTCACACAAAGACAAAATAATGATGGTAGAGTTTGAGTTGAGTTCTTAAAGACCTCAAAGGGAAACTTTAAAAGCTTAACAAAGTACAGGTGTGGGGGCAGAAAGCTGTAATCCCAACACTTGGGAGGCTGAGACAGGAGGATCACTGCAAATTCCAGATCCAGCCGGAGCTACATAAGGAAACTTGGTCTCCAAATGGGGTGGGAACAGGGTTATTAGATCGAGGAGTTGGCCTCAGAACAATCACCACCAATAAATCTAAGCTGAACAGATGATTCAACAAACCCCAGGCTAGGCCAGCCACAGACCCACAACAGGCCACAGAACAAGTCAGAGCAGAGACACGGATGGGAGAGAGACAAGAGGGGGGTTTCGAGCCAAAGAACAACCAAAGATAGAAAAGTCAGGCAGCAGAGCCTCTGGTGAAAGCGCCTGACATTTAAAAGAGAAGGATCAGAGATTATTCACGGAGGTGCGAGCAAACCTCTCTTCCATCTCTTTCTTTCTCTTCCTTTCTTTTCTGTTTTCTGGTTTTTGGTTTTTCTAAAGATGGTTTCTCTGTGTAACACTGGCTGTTCTGGAACTCACTCAGTAGAACAGGTTGTCCTTGAACTAAGAGATCTGTCTGCCTCTGTGTGTGCTGGGATTACAGGCTCCTCCTGACAAGACCTGATGCCCGCTTGCTCTCTGTCTCTCTCTCTCTCTCCCTCCCTCCCTCTCCCCCGCCCACTCTCTCACTTCTTGAAGCACTGGAGACTGATAGGGGACAGTGACATCACAGTGGCCAGAATGAGACCCAGGAATCCTTCAGCATTACTGAGGGACATACATGATGCTGGAGTGTTTCTCACAGAGGTCCTCTGGAAAGACAGTCACCAAGGGTGCCCCAGAAATGAGCACATCTTATACTCTTCTCCTTTGTACTCTCCTCCTGGGCTTCTGTGACATGAGCCCTGGCTGACATGCCACCTCTGGAGCTTTCTCCAGAGCCTTGCACCTCTTTCAGGGGGGCCAGCAATCTCTGGCCTCCAACCCATTTCTCCAACCCATGGCAGCTTCCAAGCCAGCCCTTCTGCCCATGTGTCTGTCCTGAGCGCTGGATCCACACACCACTAGCTACTGCATTGTCCTTCTGCCCAGCCCACTGCACTGAGACTCCAGCAGATCCGAGACTTTACCTCAGTCCTTCCCACACTGGTCCTCCTCCTAGGCTCCTGATGCTCCCCATCAGGTAAAACAAAATCTGCCCGTGTCTCCTCACCAGTGACCAAGAGAGATCAGTTTCTCTTGATCCCCTGCTTCCATCCATCTGTCCCAACCCTGTTAACATATTTTACCACCCCAACCCCAATCAGGCTCCTACCAAGTCTTCCTGATGACTGTCCTTTGAATACAGCCTGTTCTCATTTTCTCCTCCACTTCATTGACTTATTTGTGCGCGTGCACATACATACCACGGCATGTATGAGGATGTCCAATGACAACTTTTAAGAGTCAGTTCTCTCCTTCCACCATACCGGGCCTGGAGACTGAATTCAAGTCAGGCTTAGTGACTGACTTTCAGCCACTAAACTATTTCCTCAGCCCAAATTCTGATCTTTATTATTTATTTATTCTTTTATGTTATGAGTACACTGTTGATATCTTCAGACACACCAGAAGAGGGCATCAGATCCCATTACAGATGGTTGTGAACCACCATGTAGTTGCTGGGATTTGAACTCAGGACCTTTGGAAGAGCAGTCAGTGCTCTTAACCACTGAGCCATCTCTCCAGCCCCCCAAATTCTGATCTTAAGTCACAAAATTGGCCTTGTTCACTTCTCTACAGGTTCTGGCTTCATCTCTGTCTTTGCTGGGTAAAGCAGCATTAGCATTCCAGGTCTTTGCTAAGCTAACCTCTTAACCTCTGGCTTTATAGTAACCCATATGCCTCCCAGACTGCAACTACTCTTAAGTCTTGCCATTTCCCTGGGGAACCTCATTTCTGTCTACACTGCGTCCTCCCTTTCCCACCAGACATCATAAAACCAGCGTCATCGAGGAGCCAGCCGTGATCTCTGCTCCAGTAAGACTTTCTCCAGAGACCTTCATCTGGAGTTGGCCCTCCCTGAACTCTTCCCCCTCCTCTGTTGCTCTGTTCCCTGGAGTGGTGCCTGCTGGGTCTGCTGGTCTGCCATGGCCTGGGCTCTACTTTTCCATCTCTATTCCTTTTACTCTTCTTCAGGACACATAGTCACCTCAGACACTGTCTACAAATAAGATTGTGGGTTACCACTGCATTATTTGCTTGGGGATATACTTTCAAAACATAGTCTATGGTCATATTTGACCAAAATGTGTGACTATTTTTGTTGGTTTTTGTTCATTTGGGTTGTTTTGTTTTGTTTTATATAGCCCTGGTAGTAGTCCTGGCACTCAATGTACACCAGGCTGGCCTCAAACTTGCAGCACACTTCCTGTCTCAGCCTCAGATGCTGGAATTACAGGCTTGCACCTGTTAACTATGTGTGGGTTTTATTGTTTGCTTGTTTGTTTAAGTCAGGTATTGATAACTACTTCTAAACAGTACCACTGGCATGTGTGGTCCAGGATAACCCTGCCAGCGGAGGGGATTCTCACTTTCATTCCTGGAGTATCTTTTAGAAGGCACGCAGAGTCTTCTGTAGGGAGTCTTTCCAGCTCTTAGAAAATGTGTGGCCCTTGCTTTATCTGTAGGGGATAAATGTCTCAGTGGAGGATAGTAGAGGGGAAATCTAGGATGGGGGAGGCTAATCCAGGCTGTGAGAAAACCTCAGACCTCCTGCCTTCTGAGCATCCTTGATGGCCACAGTTTTCCCAATCTTCCGTCCCAACCTTCTATCTGTATTCATCTGTTGTGAGTAGGGACACTGGGGCTCACAGGGACCCCACAGCTAAGAGCCAGCTTTGTGTCTGTTCCTGTAGCAGCATTATCCCTGAGGGTGTTGAGAAGACAGAAGGGAGCAAGAAGACAGTTCCCAAGATCCTCAACAGAGCCCTTCCCACCTATCCCCTCCCTCTGTACAAGTCTGGAGGGTCCAAGAGTAGCAGCCCCCCTCTACAAAGGATGAAACCGTTGCCCAAAGTTTATACACAGAAAGAGACAGGGAAGATCTGAAGACTCACAAGAGGCAACAAGACAAAAAACCTGGGTGGCTGCCAGCAGCTAGGAGAGGCCTGGGTACATCCTCTTTCAGCCCAGAAGACCTCAAGGTCACAGAGAGGGGCAAATCCAAGAAGAACCAGAACAGGCCTTCACCTCTAGATAGGTCTGCCCTTCACTTTGCAGCCACACTCAACTCAGAGGGAGCACACTCGATCAACAGGGCGAGGGGGAGGGCAAGTCCCCCCCACCCCCATTTGTAAATCAAATTCCCCGATACACCTGACGGTGACCTATTGGGAGACAAGGTCTTTATACAGGTATTCAAATTAAAATGAGATCATTAAGGTGAAACACTCACCAATACACCTCTGTCCTATATGACTAAACACAGAAAGAGACAGGCAAAGAGGGAAGATGTGAAGACTCACAAGAAGCCACAAGACAAAGAAGCCCAGGGGCTGCCAGAAGTTAGGAGAAGCCTGGGCACAACCTCTTTCAGCCCAGAGGAACAATCCTGCCAGCACACTGGCAACTTCCACAGCTTTGAGAAGCACTGTCTGTGGCTTCAGCCACCAGGTACTCGGTACTTGCTCCCCACTAGACCAGCACCACCATGAGAAACCTGCTGTCTACCCAACACCGAAACAGACTACTGAAGATACGTGGGAGTAAATGGATTTTGTTATCTCAATTTCTGTATGTTTTACCACATTTTTTTTTTTTTTTTTAAATCAAAGAAACCTGGAAACGATTAAAACGTAAAAAGGAGACTAAAAGTGTTTGTGCTCTTCCGGTCACAGTCAATATTTTGAATTTCCTTGCAGTTTGGTTTCTTTCTCAAAGGGCTGTCTCTGGACTTGGATGAAGGAGCCTGGGTGCAGTTCTCAGGTCCAATGCAACCCTGTGCAGCGTGGATGCTGCGCAGATTTATGTAGACATTGTATAAAATGAGCCATGCTGCTTGATAGCTTCCGCTTTCCCCTGGCTTATCTTGAGTATTTCCTCCTATATCTAATATTCTTCTACGCCACGCTGTTTTTCAATTCTGTATAGACCTCCATCTGTGAGCCTGGCATAAGTCCACTTAACCAGCGCCCTTCCACTGAACATTTACTAAAGATCACTAGCTTTGCCCAGTTACACATGAAGACCAGAGGAGATCTTTGATTGATTCGGGTTTACTAAATAGAGTTGCTAAACCTGAGCATCCAAATCAAAGAGCAGCCGGTGTGATGCTGAGCAACGGGCTACAGTGACCCCGCTGAGAGACTGCAATTTACCTCTTCCTGCAGCCAGACCGGGGCTCACTTCCCCACACCTCCCCAACATCTGCTGTTTTGCCTGCTATTGTTTTGACCAGTTGTATAGAGAGGAAACCCCAGAATCTCCTTTTCATTTGCACTTTGGACTTCTAATGTTTTTACAAGGTTTTTGTATTTCTTCAGTGAACTACGTTAATCGTCCTCTGCCCGTTTTTGTCCACTGGTCAGTTCCTCTCATTGTTAAGGATTTAGCGGACTTGAAAGGGCAGCTGCAGATGGGCGCCCACTGCAGCTTCCTCCCCGCCCTTCTGACCCTCCTCCTTCTCCTTTCCCATCCTCCAGAGCTTTCCTTTGCTCTCCAGGGAACCTTTGTCATTCAAACTGGCCCCTGCTTCCCAGGGCCTTGGGAAAGTCATCTCTCACCGCCCTCTCCACCTTTTCTCCTTTGCCTCCGGAGCCCCACATTCTTCTAGTTCTTTCCACCTCTCTCCACGCCCTGCACATCCCCCCTCGAAATTCTTCTCGGAGGCTGCAAGCCACAGGGGACCCGTATTAATCTAGAGCGGGAATCCTACCCCACCCCGCTCCGGGCTGAAAAGAGAAAGAAGAAAGGTGGGAGAGGTTCAAAGGAGCAGCGTATTCCCCGGAGGATAACCTGGGAGAAAGGACCAGAGAATGTGTGGAGACAAGAACTTGCCCGCCGTCTTTCTTGACCTTTGCAGTCTTTCTAGAATAGAGCCTACATCCCAAATCCTCCTGGTATAGGCTCTCGGTTCACCTTACTGGGTTGTTAGGAGAGACAAAGGCAACATTTCCAGTAGATGATCTGGCACAAGCAGGTGCACCGCTCGCCACCACAAACCTCCTAGGGTCAGACCTAGCTTTTCCAGGGGAGATGGGTTCTGGAAAGGTCAGGTTTTCGCTTGTTTCTAGAGAGGCGGAAAGAACAGTCCGGGTGAGACTAGGACAGAGGTCCTGGTGGACAGCACAGCTGAGCGTGACTTGGGGAAACACAGGAAATGCCCGCTATCTATGCAGTGGACAGGATTTTTGGTCTCTACTTGGTCACCTATTGAAGTCATCTCTTTGGCAGGCTAGCCTGCGCCAGTGCTACTGTGCGGCCTAGATCTTGGGGAGACAAGTTTGGACCAGAGAAATCTGAGCAAAGGACGCTCGGACACTGACCGAAACCAGGAACCAAGGACGGACGCGTCCCAGAAGCAGCTGGGCCTGGGGCGCAAACTTAGATAGACTGACAGGGAGGGAGGGAGGGGGAAAAAAGGCATCACATACAGAGGGAGGGTCGCCTAAACCCAGAATAAAAAATGAAGTAAGGCGTCTTTGAGCCTGAGGGGCGGCTCAGGAGGGTAGAGAACAGGGAAACAAGCGAGGGGCCCCAAGGCCTGAACCTCCAAACGTGAAGCTAGGCAAAGCATGCCAGAACCCAATTTCGCCAAGATCTTGTTAGGGGTGTCGGCATCCCGGGGCTGGGCAGTATGAGGAGGGGGCGGGGAGGCGGAGAACCAGCCGAGGCCCGCGCCCCCCTTGTCCCCTCTGCCGGGTCTCCGCCCTGGCTCGGACCGCACGTAGCGCTCGTAGGCTAAGCGCGCCGGGGCAGGTAACAAAGCCGCTAGTGTGGGGCGGGCGCCAAGGCTGGGCCAGGAGGAGGAGGCAGGGGGTGGGGGTAGAGAGCAGGGGCCCAGGAGGGAATTCGTCCTCCACCCGAGGAAGGCGCCACGATCCTTGCATTCTGGCGGGATGCCTCAGGCCCAGATGCAAAAATGGGCTGGGCTCGGGTCTGTAAGGGAGCCCAGCCCCACAACGCACAGCCCTAGGTTAGGCCGACTGGGGAAGAGGTGAACTCGTGGTGGTCCTGTCAACACCCCCACTTCGGTGCGAGTACAGAGACCGCCTCGGGCCCCTGGGCGGGATTGGATTGATGTGTACACTCTGGTGCGGGCTGTGGAATGCCTTATCGGAGAAGCCATTAGTCTACCTGGATGAACGGGTTTGAAGCGGCACAGGATTCTGAAACCTCGACCCCAGCAGGATGGGGGAGGGATGGCGCTGATGAGGTTAGGAGAGAGACTCAAGCCGTCTCAAGCTACCCAGGTCACCACAGCACCTCTCCATCTCCACAGGCTGCCTCTGTTACAGGTGCTCACACAGGACGTGATTAGATTTTCAGGTTCTGTCCGCACCTGACAACACACACAAGCAGGTGGGTCAGCTACGCCCCACTAGTCAAGCAGAGCTGGAGGACGAACTCAGAATGACCTTTTGGGGGTCATATCCCTTCCCCCTCCTGCCCAATTCCTCACTTCTTGTTGCTTGGAAGGGAGTGGGTGGGCAACCCAGGGCTGAGGGAGGAGAACAAAGGTAATTTGGGAGGGAGGCCTTTTGCTTCGGAGCAGCTGCCCTCTCCTAGGGCCTCACAGCCCAATTCATTGTAGAGTGACCTCCCATCCCCCACTAAAGCAACCAAATGTAGGTCAGAGGACCACCCAAGATAGGGTTTGAAAGGAAAAAAAAAAAAAAAGCTTATCAGCACTGACTGAGTCCTTACTGGACAGGAGAGTGCCAAGAGACTGTCTGCCTCAGTTTCCCCATCAGTACAGTGAGTGACTCCTGTGGCTGTGATCTGGGGTTCCCTTCAGTCCCCTGGGGAGAGGTGCCCTGATTCTAACAACCTGACGTGGAGTCTCCACTCTTAGGAGGGGAGCACAGAGAGCAGGAGAAAGGAGTTCTGAGGTACCGCCCCACCTGGTGAAGTAGTTTCTGGATGTTTTGGAGACCCAGGTCCCAGGGATGCTAAAGCCACTGCACAGATGAAGATTGGGACCGCAGACCCAGATGCTCAGGGCTCAAGACCAGGATTCAAGAGGAGGGAAGCCCCCACACACAGCAAAGAAAATGCAGGTGTAGATGAACGGAGAAATGTGTCAGCCCAGGGAGGCATCTGCAAAGAAAGCTAGGCTTGCAGCAGAACGTCACTGTGCTGACCCTGGGGTGGTCAGGTAGCATCTTCCCTAGAATCAAGAAGCCCTGGAGCTCAGCTCCCATCCCAAGTGAGGACACACAGGGATGGCCACACTGCTTCCTGAGCAGTCCGTGCTCCGAACAGATGCTGGCTGCAGAGTTTCCCTAGCCTCAGGCCCTCCTCCATCTTACCAACTACTGTGGTGGATGGCAACTGGAGCCATAAGGCTAAAGCCTGCTTGAAAGCAGGCCTGGCCCACTTGGATGCCATTTCTCTCTCTCTGGGCTTTAGTTGCATTATCTGCATAAGAGATGTAAACACAGCTTGATTGCTTCCGAGGAAGACTGAGGTGGTATGCACCCACCCCCCCCACCCCCCACCCCCCCACCCCCCACTCCCCCCCCTCCCTCTGCATCCTCTTCCCTACTCTCCTGTTTCTAAGCCTGTGTACTTGCACCAACAGGTCCCAGGCCACAGGAGCTACTTTCCCTTGGTCCCCGTGACCACAGCCACCCAGGATTATCTAACTCAGGGTCAGTGATAGAAGGCAGTATTCACTGAAGGCTAAGTGACCAGTGAGGACTTTGTAACCAGAAGGCAAATCTGAAGACTTTTTCATGAAAACATTTCAATCACAGAGGTTCAGAACGTGTCCATCACCTTGCAAACTCAGTAAACCGCCCTTTTGGCAGACAGGGAACTGAGATCCAGCATGTGACATAAATGCCCAGCTGGGACCCCTGCAGAATCCTCTTAATACCTCCCTTCCATCCTCCCATAACTCTTCTTGAGGATGTTCTTGGTTTGTTTGTTGAGGTGAGTGAGTATGTGTGTGTGTTCCCACTATAACCCAGGCCAGCACGCACCCCCACCATTAACCTGACATCCCTATCAGACTTGCATACCCTTTTCTCCTATGGCTCCAGCCCTTGCAAAGCAACAAAGACCAGCACTTGGATTGCCTGCTGGTCCCTCTGCCTCCTTCCTCCACCTCCTTCGGGGACCCAGGAGCCTAGAGAACACACAGGTGCTGAGGAGTGGAGTCGGTGCTACAGTGGAGGCACTGGAAATACATTGTGGAAGACAGAGATGTGGCATCAGCACATTCAGGCCCACACTGGCCTTTTGACTGTGAACTTCCTGGCAGAGCCCAGGCAGTGAAAGCATGGCCTTCAAAGCCAGACATCTGACAGGTACCAGTCTGATGAGTTGCTTAGGTGAACTGGCCCCTCCGTGCACCTCAGTTTCTTTACCTGTAGTATGGGAATACTAATTCCTCCCCAATAGACCGATGGAGCTGATTCAGTGAGAACAGCAGCAAGTGTCTGACTCCAGAGCAGGAGGGCAAACGTGTGTCTTCCTAACCTCCATCCCTCTCTCTCTTTCTTCCTCTCTTCTCCCTCCTTCATCCTCACACCCACCCCATTTCCCCTGTACTTCCAACACGAAAGAAAGAACTGTGGTCTAAGCATAGGGGCACAGGTCTTCTTTAATCCCAGCATTCAGGAAGAAGCAGAGACAGGTGGGTCTCTGTGAGTCCTGAGACCAGCCTGGTCTACACAGCAAGTTCCAGGACAGCCAGGGCTGCATGGCAAGATCCTACTTAAAAATCAAAACAGAGCAGAACAACGAAAACCAAAACCAAACAAACAAAACACCACCAAAAATAAATAAATAAGACCAGAGCTGCGACCCACGGCTCTTCTCCCACAGTTCAGAGTCCATTGTGAGATACCACAGGAAGGAGAGGAAGTGGAAAGTTTTGTCTAGGAAAATGCTCCTACCAAATCTGAATCCTCTGAATACCACCTTCCAGCACAAAAGTCATCTTTTCCTCATTTGTCCAAGCAAGCCCCAAAAGCCATCAAAAGCATTTTTGAAAAAGAAAAAAAAAAAAAAAAAAAAAAGGAAGAAGAAGAAGAAGAAAATAAATATATGCAGAAGTGGGTGATGTGAAGACAAGCCGAGATTGGAGCGAAGTCACAAGGTTCCCACAAGCCACAGAACATGTGCAGCCACTAGAAGCTGGAAGAGACAAAGACCAGTTTCTCCCACAGAGGTGTGGAAGGGTGGGGAAGCCTGCTGCCACTTGCTTTGAGACTCCCTCCTCTGTGTGGAAAGCACATTCCTGCTATTGCTAGGCACCCGGAGGGGCAACTGGTTCCAGCAGCCTTGAGACACTAAGACAGGTCTAAAGAACCCAGCAGCATTCAACCAGTAGTCTCCTGCCCCTGCCTAGCCAAACCTGGACCTATGTAGGCACTCAGTCAGCAGCTAAACTCCTAAGTCAGATCCTGGTGGGGTGGGATGTCAGTGTTAGGGCAAAGGGAGAGTTCTCCTCTACTCTCCAAAGTTTGGCTGGAATACGCTGTCAAAGACAGACAGAAACAGGAGACAAGGTGTATATGCTTATTAACATGGAGGAAGGGAAACATTCCAGCATCCGGGAATCAGAGTGTTGGGGAATCAAGAAAGACAGGGTTTTTTAGCAGACTTGTGATTGAATTTCAGGGGGGGTGTTCACAGGAGTAAGAACATACAATTCTTAAGAGCCCAAGACAAGAGAACAGGTAATGGATTGTAAGCTATTCTGTTTGGGACCAAAATAGATGACAATGGTATATGACAAAAGTCCACCTTACAGTGTTGACAGACCACAGGCGTTCTTCCGGCAAATAGGAGTTTATGGTCCTGCTCTAGCTAGTGAAACTCAGAAGACTGAAAGGCAACTGTGTTTCCCTTTGGGTGGATCTGGCCAGTTAGATAAGGGAATTTTACAGACAGCCTCTCCCTGAGCGGAGAGGGAGAAGAGCCGTGACTTGTGGTATACTCAGAGACCTCTCAGCAGGTCAAAGTGACAGACTTTGGGGCATCTTTTCTGCCCACAGGCTACTTAGGATCACAGTTGTAATCTGCTCTGGGGCCTGCCTGACTCCTCTGGAATGAAGTAGCAATTTCCCACAGACCCCAGTGGGAGGTAAGAGCAGGCCATGCCAACTGGCACCGAGTCCCGGCTAGTGGGGGAAAACCACTCATAAGGAAACCCGGAGGCCTATGTTTAATTTTGCTTCTGTGTTGACTTGCTCTGCTAATCAACTCAGCCAAGCCACTTAGCCTCTCAAGATTTGTCTTCTCCACTGCCAAAGACCCAGACTGTCCGGCATGATTTAGTTCTAACTGTGAATGAACAGGGGGGAGAGGAGGACTTTGAAAAGAAAATGAACATAATTAGCACCAAGTGGTTAAAAAAAAAAATTGCTCAGTCCTAAAAGCAGGTTTGACTCTCACAAATTGCATGAAGAAATAGCAAACCTCAAAGATTGGGAAGAGTGATGGCTTCTAGGTGAGGCTGAAGTTAGAAGTGTTCATCACAGGACCAATGTCATTGGGAAAGTAGTTGGGGGGCTGGAGAGAGGGCTCAGCTGTTAAGAGTACTGGCTGCTCTTCCAGAGTACTGAGTTCAACTCCCAGCAGCTACATGGTGGCTCACAACCACCTGTAATGGGATCTGATATCGTCATGGTATGCACGAAGACAGAGCACCTATATACATAAAATAAGTAAACTAATTTTAAAAAAGAAAGAGAGGTTTGTCTACAAATGCAATTGCCCAACAATGTTCATTTGATCCATGGACCCTTGTCCTCTGCTTTGGTCTGAATGTTTATGTCCAAAATTCATACATTGAAATGCTGGCTCCAGGAGGTGACATTAGCTGAGAACTACAGGGTCATGAGGACATGATTGGGATCCAAGCACTGAGAGATTCTGGGATGCTAGTCAGCTTGGGCCACCATGTGAGGACTGTGGCAAGAAGGTGTTATCTATGACTGAGGAAGGAGCCCAAACTGGACACCCTCTGCTCCATCACAGACATCCCAGCCTTTAGAACTACAAAGAATTTCTGTTGTATATCAGCATGCCATTTAGTTAAATAGTTCAAACAGAATAAGTATCTTCTGTGGACCCACAGGGCTACCCAAAGACTGCCCAACAGTCATTGATAGAAGGAAAGGCAAGATGGGCTTAATTGGATGGGGGCTTGAACTGGGAAAATATGATAGGGTTGTGGAAGCAGGGAAGCCGTGGCATGGGAGAGGCCAGGGATTGAGCCTATGTAGAGGACAACTGAGCAGAGAAACCAAAGGAAGAATTAGCATCTGTGAGTTCAGTGAAGAAAACAGGGGTGTGATAACAGTGGTAAAGGCATATTACATATGTAAAGAGCTCTTGTAATTTAATAACAAGGAACAATTAAAATATTTGAACAGATACTACATCAGGGAAGAGGTCTGAATGACTGATTGTTATGCAGAAAGACTCTTAGGGAGACTTCACTATTGCAATTAATGCTCAGGTAATGGTAGTGGGGTAGAGAAGCCATTTTCCCTGGTGATATAGCCATTAGTCAGTTGCCCATGCTTCAGTAAGTCATGTAGTGAAGCTACATTCGTGCTTATGTCATCAACCCTAATTAAACTCAGCAGCTCTCTCTCTCTCTCTCTCTCTCTCACACACACACACACACACACACAGAGAGAGAGAGAGAGAGAGAGAGAGAGAAGTCAGGCATGGTGGCACACACCTATAGTCCTAGCACTTCAGAGACAGAAGCAGGTGTATCTCTGTGAGTTCAAGGCCAGTCTGATCTATATGGAGTTCTAGGATAGCCAGAGCTTCATAGAGAAATCCTGCCTTGCCTTGAAACCTCTTTAAAAAAAAGAAAGAAGAAAGAAAGAGAGAAAGAAAGAGAGAAAGAAAGAAAGAAAGAAAGAAAGAAAGAAAGAAAGAAAGAAAGAAAGAAAGAAAGCAGGAAGGGGAAACTCATTGGAAACAAGGAGTTCTGTGGGATCAGGAATATAAGAAAGGGGAAGAAAAAGTGCATATGATCAAAATATTCTATACACATATGAAGTTGTCACAGGAGAAATAGAAAATGCTTGATAGAATATCTTTTATTTATTCTTTAGCAATTCCATACATGTAATCAGTGTACTTTAGTCATATGCACTCCCTAAGCATGAAGACCATGAAGAGCCCCTCTTCCACTCAGGTTCTCTCCTTTTCTTTTCTTCCTTTCTTCTTCTACTCCATCTCCTCCTCCTTCTCTCTCTTCTTTTTTCTTCCTCGTCTCCTCCTTTTTTTTTCTTTGTTTTGTTATTTTTGTTTTTGTTTTTTTGAGACAGGGCTTCTCTGTGTAGCCCTGGCTGTCCCTGGAACTCATTTGTAGACCCATCTGTCCTCAAACTCACAGAGATCCCCCTGCCTCTGCCTCCTGAGTGCAGGGATTAAAGGCGAGTGTTACAACACCAGCTTCCTTTTTCCATTCTCCTTTCTCTTGGTCTCTTCCTGAATTTAAGTAGTGCTGTTTGTTGGAATGCTGAAATGTTGACTGATGTTGGCTTAACCTTGTGCGGATAACCATAGCTAGGTCATGGGTGCAATAGTCACTCAACATTCAGAAGACACAATTTCAGCACACACCTCCTCATTCTGTAAGACTTACGTTCTCTCCTCACAACTCACGGCAATGTTCCATGAGCCTTGGGGAATAAAGTGACATAAATATCCCTGAACATTCAATAGGCATTTATTCTCAGAGCTTTGACCAGCTATGAGTCTCTGCGTTAACTGCTGACCAACACAGAGAGAAGTATTTCTGGCCAAGGTTCAGAGCCTCGATAATCTCTATGTACGCACAATACTCAGAAGGTAGTTTGGCAGCATTATTTAGTAGTGCAGCAGAAGTAAGTCATGCTTTCTTTCTCCTCACTTCACACCTATGACCCCCTAGCCATGGGTTTAAAGTACCATGCATGAATTCCCTCCTATGGAGGTCTTAAATCCAAGGCAAAAGCAATTGGTTGCCCCTACTTTTATGCCGCTATTGCATCAGTGGGCTCATCTTGCCAGTTAGGTCATACTGTAGCATAAAGGTTTCATCATTGGGTAATATTATTGATGGCTTTTCTACTCCCAGGATCCATCAAGCACCTTCCAGAACTATGATAGCTACCCAGCAGAAAGGGTGTTTTTAGGTAATTTCCAATTCTATTTTTCAATCCCACAATCAAAGTATTGTATCTTTAGCAATGAGTCTTACCATGTTGTTGTAGGCAATGTAACCAAAACAATGACAATAGCTTGTGTTTTGGTGCCATCTGGGTCCTCACTGACCAATAACTCCCTCCAAGGAATATATTTGTCTTAGGGTTTTACTGCTGTCAACAGACACCATGACTAAGGCAACTCTTATAAGGACAACACTTAATTGGGGCTGGCTTACAAGTTCAGAGGGTCAGTCCAGTATCATTATGGCAGTATCCAGGCAGGCATGGCACTGGAGAAGTTGAGAGTTCTACCTCCTGTTCTGGAGGCAGCTAGGAGAAGATTGGCTTCCAAGCAGCTAGGACAAGGGTCTTAAAGCCCACACCCCCAGTGACACACTTCAGGCAACAAGGCCACACCCACCCACTTCAACAAGACCATACTTCCAATTAGTGCCACTTGCTGGGCCAAGCATATTCAAACTATCAGTTTTCCAACCCTGACACTGAGATTTTTTTTTTAAGATTTATTTATTTATTTTATGTAAGTACACTGTCGCTGTCTTCAGACACTCCAGAAGAGGTCATCAGATCCCATTACAGATGGTTGTGAGCCACCATGTGGTTGCTGGGAGTTGAACTCAGGACCTCTGGAAGAGCAGTCAGTGCTCTTAACCACTGAGCCATCTCTCCAGCCCAACACTGAGATTTTCATTTAAGAACCATATCTTCTAGGGGAAGCACTGTCCACCTATGCAGGCACTTGTGTTCGAATTCCTTTTGTTCTTAATTATATTTTATAATTAGCCTATAAAATATAGATAGTTTCTCTCTCTACATAGATCTGGCTGCCCTGGAACTTACAATGTAAATCAAGCCGGCAAAACACTCATACACATAAAATAAGAATAAATAAAATTTACAGAAAAAATATGTATCTTGACATTTTATTTTTGTTGGGCATATCCACTTTATATGCATGAGTATGTATCTATGCCATGTGTGCATTGTCACAGAGGTCAGAAGAGGATGTTGGACACCCTGGTACTGGAATCATGGGTGGTGGTGAATCACCATGTGGATGAAGGAAACTGAACCAGGGTCCTCTGTGAGATCAATGAGTGCTCTTGATCACAGAGACATCACCCCAGTTCCTAAAAAAGAATAAGATTCATAACAGTATTAATCTTGAGAAAAGTGTAGACTGTAGCCACAATAAAATACCACACATCTGTCAGATTGGCCACAAAACAAAGGCTGTCCTTGAGTTCAACCAGGAATTGGAAAGTGTGCTCAGCACTGGTGATGATCTTAAAGTCCTAATACTACATGTTTAAAAGTGTTTACTGTGTTCACCGAATGAAACTTCTAGGAAGCATATAAAGATTACCACATCTATCCAGCTGAAAATGACCTATGAACATGGCCACACATCTTGTCCTGTGTTAAATCACTCAACAATCTTGCCGTTAGTTCAAACTTCTGATATTTAGAACTTGACATATTAAGCTCCAGACATGTCCAACGTCCTGGTTCGGGAGAAAGTGAATTCCCCAACATTAGCCTCCCCTCATCCATGAGGTTGGTCCATTGTGGCCATGTTCTTCACAATACTTCTGGGCTGTTTGTTGATGTCCCATGTATATGCCTACACTGACGCCTCTCCGAATGAGCCAACCTGAATGGCTGGCCACTTGTTGGCAGCTAGCATGGCTTTACTAGAAATTGTCAGTAGGAGTTCTAGTTCATGACTAAGGGTCAGGCTAAGACAGGACTTAGGATTCTGGCCATGAAAGATGTAACTCAAGCTACTACTTGGATTATGTGTGATACTCATGGGTAAGTGATCAAATAAAGAAATGAATGAAAACTGGCTTAAACAAGAGGAGTCTGGTTTTGGCTTCTGATGTCTCAGCAGATATTATCAGGAATGGGGAAGTGGGTCTCTCCTGGATTTGCTCTGACCTCTGCAGGGTCATACGCAGGTTTCCAGCCACCCATCAGACAAGAACTTTCTTTCCTCCTCTGTACCATTCTACAGCAGGGGTCTCCCTAGCAACAGCCACAGAAAACAAGAGCCCACATCTCTTTCTCTCAAACACTACAACTTCTTCCCTTTTCACTGGCTCCAATTTGGTTCAGGGCCAAACTTTTGATTGGCTGAAATCCATCAACCTCTTCCTGGTTCTGTAGAGTAGACTACTTTCTATAAGAATGTTTCAGACACACTGGCTCAGAATATTACTGGTGGGACCATGGGATGGTATGGTTTTAAAGTGTTTCAAATGCATGTACATGATTAAAACTAAAAAAACATAGGGTTGAGAGAGATGGCTGGGTGGTTAAGAGAACTTGTTGCTCTTTGCAGAGGACTATTCTCGACACACACATGATGGCTCACAACCATGTATAACCCCCTTTCCCGGGGATCCAATGTCATCTTCTGACCTCTGTGGGCACCAGGCATCCATGTGGCAAACATACATACAGGCAAAATATTCATACACATAAGAATAAATAGCCTGGCACAGTGGCACACACCTTTAATATCAGCATTACAGAGGCAGAGGCAGACGATCGCTGTGAGTTCTACCTAAGTCAGCCTGACCTACAGAGTGAGCTCCACAATAGCCAGAGCTACCTAATGAGGCCCTGTTTTAAAACTCCAATTAACCAATTGATGCTGAGTTCAGTCCCTGGGATCCACACGGTAGAGGGAGAAGAGTCAAATTCTAGAGGGCCTCTGATTCCACAGGCACACATCCACAGGAGCATGTTTTCATGCAGGTACACACAATACATTGTATGTGGTCCCAAATGATTATGTCATATTGATAAGGGGGAGCTCTTCACTTACTAGAATACACACACACACACACACACACACACACACACACACATACACACATACACACACACACACATGCCAGCTTAAGCCCCAAATAAGGAATCCCTAGCTCCTTTTGATCTAGCTTCAGGCCCCTGTGCCGCCTTACTGCTAGCCCCAAACACACGGTCTTATGAATCAACTCCATGTCCTCCAGTATACTCAAGTTACTCATGACCAATTCTTAGCAAAAGCTTATCCTTCTATGTCTTCTCCCTCCCCTACCCAGAGAACTTCTACACACCTTGCAAGGCCTAACTAAAACTCTGCTTCCCCTGGGCAGCCTCCCCATCATCTTCCCACTGAACCAGATACAACACTTTGCTGTGAGCCTCCTGGCACCTGCTATGCTGCCCACAAACATTTCACAAGCTCCCACCGGTTTACTGCTCTATGTATGCTTTTGCAGACTCACGGAGGTAGAGAAGAGCAATGATGTCATGCTGATGATGCTAAAGATGGCAATAACCAGTGGACAGCAATGGTAATAATGGTGATGGTGATGGTGGGGGACATGTCCAGGGAGACATTGCTCCAGCCTCTTCCTGGACCACCGCCCCCTCAAGATCTTCACAATGGTCTTGGCTCTGTTGCTACAAGGTCCTTTTCTGTGAGAACTTGCCATTCTCCTGATTTGCACAGTTTGCAGAAGCCTCTGACTTCAGGGTTGCACACTCCCACAGCCAAGCCAGTCTCCTGTTTCCATGGCCTTAGGATCTGGGTTGTTTCCAGCTTTTAGCTATTACAAATAAAGTTACTATAAATATTCATACAGGAGCTTGTGTAATGCTTCAACTTCTCTTGAATTAACAACTAGGAGTGGAGTATATGTGTCATGTGATAGGTATATGCTTCACTTTATATATATATATACACACACATATACGTGTATATATGCATTCATATGTGTATGTACATATATACACTCAATACGTAGATAGATAGATAGATAGATAGACAGGCAGATAAATAAATAGAGTATTTTAATTATATGTTTATCTGTACATCATATTCCTACCTAGTGCCCACAGAGGCCAGAGGAAGGTATCAGATTGCCTGGGATTGGAGTTACAGATGATGTGGGCCACTATGTGCGTGATGAATAAACCCCAGTCCTCTGGAATGCAGACAGCCAACTCTCCAGCTCTGTATATTTGACTTTTAAAGGAACTGTCAGACTTTGAAAGTACATGTGTCAGATCATAAATACCACAGCATCCATGAGAAAACTCCAGTTACCTCGCATCACATCTTCTCTGGCATTTGGCATGATCAGTCTTTAAATTCTGAACATTTTAATAGAGTTACAATGCCATCACATGTCAGTATATGTGTCTACATGCCCGTGCATGTGCAAGTGTGTGTGTGCTGTATGTGTGCATGCATGTAGGTACATGTGCCCAGTGTGTAGAGTCCTGAGGTTGCCATCATTGCCATTCCCAACCACCCTGACCCTTTGAGTCACTGAGACGATGAGCCTGGAGCTAACTCTTTCAGATAAGCTGTCTGGCCAGCAAGCTCCGGAAATGCCATCCCTCAAAGCTGGGATTACATGCTCTATGTATTCCCGTTGATGAAGCGATCCAGACAGAGACTTTCATGTTTGCATAGAAAATGCTTTACCCAAAGAGCCCTTTCCAGGCTCAAATTTTAGTTTAAATTATATTTTCTTAAGGATTGTGATATTGGGCTTCCTTTCATATCTCATTAACATCTCTTTCTTTTTTTACTTTAGTTAATTATTAAGTTTGTGTATGTTTTGTTTTGTTTTGAGACAGAGTTTCTCTGTGTAACAGCTCTGGATGTCCTGGAGCTTGCTCTGTAGACAGGGTGACCTGAAACTCACAAAGATTCTCCTGCCTTTGTCTCCTGAGTACTAGGATTAAAAACAAAAGCATGTATCACCACCACCCATTTTTTTATTTTTTTGCAACCAATTCTCACTATGTAGTGGTGGCTGGCCTAGAACTCAGTATTACACCAGGCTGATTTCAAACTCATAGAAACTCACCAGTCTCTGACTCGGAGTGCTGGGATTAGAAATGTACACTATTAACCTAGCTTGAATTTTGTTTTGTTTTGCTTTTTGTTTAATGTGCTATGTGTTTTGTCTCCATATAAGCTATATACCTTGTCTATCTCTGGGATCTGTGGAGGAGAGGAACATCCCCTGTAACAGGAATCACAGTGAGTTGTGAGCCACACATGGGTGCTGGGAATCAAACCTGGGTCCTCTGGGAACAGAAATCAGCAGAGCCATCTCTCCAGCCCCCTTCACTTTATTTTATATGTACCAACATTCTGCCTGTATGTATGTCTGGGTACCACACATATGCCTGGAAGTTAGAAGAGAGTGTAAGATCCTGTGTGACTGGAGTTACATATGGTTGTGAGCCTCTGTGCAGATACCAGGAATCAAACCTAGGTCCTCTGCAAGAGCAACAGATGCTCTTATCCTCCGAGCCATCTCTCTAGCATTGATTTTTTTCTTAGTATTCATTTTATTTTCTTATTATTAATCTTACTATTAATGTTCTTATTATTAATTGATTAATTAATTGACTTTTTTGAGATGTTGTCTCTTGTTGCTCTAACTGAGAAGTAAAGGACAATTTTGAACTTGGAATTCTTAGTCTGTTCAAATGCTGAGGTCATGGTTCTCCCAGTCTGGCTCAGCATTCACTGTTTGCTCCATGAAGTAAGTATACATTCAACTCTTTGCCCATATTTTAATTACATTGTTTGTTTTCTTAGTACTGACTTGTAGTGACTCTTTATATTTTGAAACAAATCTTTTCCCAGATGACTCTATCTTCTATTTGTGATTCATCTTTTTCTCATTCTTAGCAATGTGTTCCTGTTCCAGTTTTAATTTTTATGTGATCGAATTTATCAGTTTCTCTCTTTTGTGGTTATGCTAAACTAGCTCAGCAATTCCGTCAGATTGTAGAAAGGTTTTAGGCATTTTTATCAGATTTATCCTGAAATATTTCATTTTGACTGTGTGTGTGTGTGTGTGTGTGTGTGAGAGAGAGAGAGAGAGAGAGAGAGAGAGAGAGAGAGAGAGAGAGAGAGAGAGAGATGTGAGCATGTTTGTGTGTGAGAATGCTAGCACTTGCCTGCATGGCTAGTGGTCAGAGGACAAACTCATGTGCCTTTTCATTCTAAGGCAGGGGCTCTTTGTTGCTCACAGCTATGTGTGCCAGGCTAGCCCACACACTTCCTTCTTTCTCTACTCCCATCTTACAGTAGCAGGATATGTGCTCTACCATTCCTGGCTTTCCCATGGGTGCTGAGAATTTGAACTCGGATCATCATGCTTGCAGGGCAAGCAGTTTACTGGCCATCTTCCCCAGCCCCTAAAATTATGCATGTATAGGTGTATTTGTCTACATGTGTGTATGTGCAGGTGCACACAGATGCCAGAAGCCCTGGAGCAAGAGTTACAGTTGTAAGACACCTACCTGGTGTGGTGTGGGACAAGTGGACAGTGTCACCTGGCAGAAGAACTGCCAAGGCTGAGTGAACTCAAACCCCATATATCTCAGAATTGAGAACAGAAGGAGTGGGGCCGCTCCCTGCCTGCCTCTACCTGCTCTGGAACACTAACCGTGACACTCCCACTGAGAGGTTCATGACAATCAGTCACCCAGGGAAAAAAGCTGGAGTCCTTTCCCACACAAATAGAGTATCGCTAGCATCTTATACTGAGGAAATGGGAAGCATCTACCACTGGATCCCACCCAACTCCTCAATGTTTATAAAGTCCCATCCTCATGGAATAAAGTGCACAACTTACTTTACTAAGGAACCCTTGGGGAAGAGTTCTCTGCTTGAAGCTTTCATCACAGACCTTGGACTGCCTGGCTGATCGGGCTCCCATTGCTGCCTGCTGCTGCCCCAGCCACTGCCAGATAAGACCTGGGACCTTGAGCAGGCCACCCAAACATTCCTGCTTCCCTTTTGTCTTAGTTAGGGTTTTATTGCTGTGAACAGACACCATGACCAAGGCAAGTCTTATAAATAACAACATTTAATTGGGGCTGGCTTACAGGTTCAGTGGTTCAGTCCATTATCATCAAGACAAGAGCATGGCAGCATCCAGGCAGGCATGGTGCAGGAGGAGCTGAGAGTTCTACATCGTCATCCGAAGGAAGCCAGGAACAGACTGAGCATCCTCAGACAGCTAGGAGGAGTGTCTCCAAGGCCACCACCAGAGTGACATACTTTCTCCAACAAGGCCACATCTTTTAATATTGCCACTCACTGGGCCAAGCCTATGCAAACTATTACACCTTCTAAGAGCTGATAACACTTTGGCCATTTCTGGAAGGACCAGAGTCCCATAGAACCGATTCCAGTTTCACGTAGGATGACAGACAGTGTGGTCGCTGGGATTTGAACTCAGGACCTGTGGAAAAGCAGTCAGTGCTCTTAACCACTCAGCCATCTCCCTGCCATCTCCCCAGCCCCTAAATATATCATTTTGTTATGTTACTGTCTGTTCTACCATCTGCATCATTTCCAAGGCAGTGCCTATGGAATGACATTTTCACCATAAGCGGAGTCCTTTTAAGAGTGTGTGTGACTTAGAGTACGGTTCTGTGAAGTCAGCTCTGTCCTCCCCCAGAGGTCCCAGCCTTTCCCATCGAGCCATTTCAAAGCTACGGTCAATAGTCTCCATGATTCTTTATTCTCGGTAGCTGCTAAATGGAAGCCAGACACTTGTCCATTTTAATACATTGGGTGCTACATATGTGTTTTGTGTTTACATAAAGAACATTATGTTTTACTCTGAGACTAATGTGACTTGGAGACAGCTTAATCCTTTGTTAAAATGGACTTGGATCTGAACTTGCATAAAGCCACTTCCTCCCTCTCAGGTAGCAACGAAACTCCAATCCCCCCCCCCCCAAACTCCAGAAGACAGCCTAGATAGCCAGAAATGAGCTCAACCAGGATTATAGAAGGATTTCTGGTGGTTAATAACAGCCGTAAGTGTTCCCCCAAGAACTTGTGACACTGGTTTCCCTCCACCGAGAGGAGTCATTTCCCTTACCTCAGGCAGGAGGCACATATGGTGACCTGTGGTACTTAGCAGCCTATCAAAGCTCACACTGGCCTTTCTCAGCACCACAAGTACCGGTTATACATGAGTCCTAGCCCTTCATCTCCTCCACTCCTCTAAACTCCCTTCCTGCAGCTGCTCCCTTACAGCCCTGCTGCCCTCAAAGCCTTTCTTCACTCCCTCTCTCCGTGTTCCTGTCTCTGAGTTCTGCTCCTGTTTCTCTCTTATCTACCCACTGCTACTTTACCCTTTCTCACAGATGGCCCTGGCTATGTCCAGTCTACTCCCTTCCCCCCCCCCCCCCCCCCCGTTGAACTCTTCCAGATGCCTTTCTGGCTGTTCCCTCCCATCTACAAGAAAATCTTCCCCTTAGCAGTACCACAGACCAGTCATAGACCTGTTATCCCCACCTCTCAGCCAAGGCCCTTTCAAGGAATTCTTATCCATGCCCCTTGAACTAAGAAGCTTTCTAGCTGGTTCTCAGAGGCAAGCTCTGCTTCCCAGCATTGTGTGTGTTCTAAGTGGTTCTGTTGTCTTTTTGGGTAGGTCTTTTTCTAGCCTCGGGCAATGTCCATTTCCACGGATAATACTCAATTGAATACCCAGCCCTCTCCTCTTGGTGTGTCTCCTCAGTGCCCTTTCTCAGTAGCTCTCTCCCCAGTGCACTGCCCATAACTCTATAATCCTTGGCTTCTCTGGGCTCCCAGTCAGGTCTTACTCTGAGCAGGAGTACTTCGGCCTTAGATGGAGGTCCCGGTGGTAAGGCAGCCCTGGGACTCACCTTTCTCTCCTTCCTTTCTCATGTTGGTCACTGTTCATCATTGCCTAAGCAGAGTTGTCTGTGGTGCCATTCCTTTGGTCTGTTTTGTTTTTTAAACTGTTTCATTTAGGAGTGTAAGTCTTTTATGCCATCCTGAGCAGAAGTTCATGGCCCTGTCATTGATATTGGGCTTGGTTGAGAAGTGTCAAGGTTGGCTCTGAGCTGGAGCTATAAGGTTTTCTGTTTGCTTCTTTGTCTGTCTGTCTGTCTGTCTGTCTGTTTTCATTCTTCTCAACAGTTGGAACACTTGGCCACAAAGATCCAAGGGGTCAGCCCCATTACTTTCCCAAACTGTCAGGGACTGAGTGCTAACGGCTCAGCAGTCAGAGGAAAGAGACCATCAGCATGGTTACGGGAAGTCAGGTCTACCCCATCTCATACTGTCGCCAAGGGATGGCGCCTCAAGGACTGCCCACTTCCTGCCCAGTATCCTACAGTGGTCAGAATGTAGTCACCTGACAGGTTTTTTCTCAGTGATTAATTAATAGGAGATTTATTTTTGTAAGAATAGAGTCATCCTTTTCAAACTTAGTAGATGTCAAATTTTCTGTCCAGTTTTCCTTCCCAGGTAAGTCTGTCCTTTCTGTCCCTGTCTGCTTTGAAAACATAATACCAGAAGATGAGGGTCCCAAACTCACCACAGCTCCTAAAAGTGAGTTCTTGGGAGTGGGTCTGAAATTAGGATAAGTATTTGCTGATCTTGCTGAAGCAGACACTCCTGTTTAAGCCGGGCCCTTACACTCAAGTGTTCTACCTGCGCCTTTCAGGTCTCCGGAGACCCATCATACTCGGCAGGGTCGGGAGTACTGGGGAGGGTGGCCAGGATCACAGGCACAGGCTTATACTTAGAACTTGACATCTTGGCTCCTGGCAAACATCTGTCACCTGACAGTTTTAACCTCACCCCCTACCACCAGAATTTGGGGCTGGGAGAGGTAATGCAGCTGCCTAGTGATGGGATATGGGGAGGAAGAACAAGGATTAGACTAGCAGCCTCCAGAGTCCTGTGACTGAGGCCGAGAATGAAATGAGTCCTGGGAATCTTCTTAGCCTCCATTTCTCTCTTCATTCCAGTCCAAAATCTAGATTTTATATCTGTCTTGTCTGTCTCTTGCCAGGAACCCCTATCCTGAGTCTGATAGATCTAGGGAACAGCATGGTAGGTAGGATACACATAGACTTTCTAAAAGGCAGACCCAACTTTAAACCCTGCTTTCTAACTAACTGTATGGCCTGGAGCAAATCCATAGACTGGGGTAGCGCCATCACTTCGTGGGAATTGATGAGAAGTATAAATGAGATAACACTTAAAGTGTTTGCTTCTACATGAGCACTTAACACTCAATCACACGGTTTGAAATGTCCACTTAGAAGGAGTTTGGGAGCTGGGAATGTGGCTCGGTGATAGAATGCCAGTCTAACACACACAGAGCCCCAAGTCTAATTCCCAGTACTATACACACCAGGTGTGATTATATGTACTAGCAATCTAAGCATCTAGGAGCTGGGGGCTGGGGGGATCAAGAGTTCAGGATCACTCCTCAACTACATAGCAATTGGAAGCCAGCTAGAGCTATGCAATCCCTGTCCCAAACAAAAGAAAACAAACAAAAAACAAACAAACAAACAAACAAAAAAACCAAAAAGGAGGGACTGGGGATGGGGAGATGGTCCAGCAGTTAAAAACACTGGTCTGGGGGACCAGTATTTGACTCCTAATCCACAAGGCATTCACAGCCATATGTAACTTCAGTTGTAAGTGACCAAATGGCCTATCCTGGCCTCCATAGGCACTAGGTGTAGATGTGGTACCCAAATATACATGTAAGCAAAACAGACACACACACACACACACACACACACACACACACACAATAATAAAGGTAGGAAAAAAAGAAGAGGAAGGAGGAAGGGTTAGGAGGAGGGAGAGAAGGAAGAAAGGGGGAGGAAGAAGGAAGGAGGAAGAGAGGGAGAGGAGGAGGGGGAGGAAGAGGAAGTTGTGGTAGTGGTGGAGGAGGAGGAGAAAGAAAAAGAAAGAAAAGAGTGTAAGAATTTGGCCAGCATCATATTTGCCCTAGAAATTGATGATAGTTTGGAGTGTCTCTGAGAACGCTGCTCTTCTGGGATGGGAACTGGAGAAAAACAGAGTGCAACTTCAGGGCTGTGGAAGAGCCTAATTGGCCTGGGAGGGAAGAAACATCCAACATCATCAGCTTCTTCTAACCTCGCATTTGGGAAAGGGGAATAGTCAGCTTTAGCCCTCTCTCTCTGCCCGGTCTTAAGTAAAGGAGGGAAACCCCAGAAAAGACCAGGAAAGTTCAGCCAGGAGTTCAGGCCCACAACACTAAAAAGACATTTTATTATATTAAATTCCTTTTATCAAGGATACTTTGTAACTTTCAACAGCTAACAGGCATCCTAACACAAACTAAAGGCCAAACTAAGTTTGGAGAAATGAAAGTATCAGAACCAAAATCAGATATGACAGAATGCTGGAAGTATCAGCCTGGGCAGTGATGATTAAAAGACTCGGAGCTCTCATGGAAAAGTAGACATCATGTAAGAACAAACAGGCAACGTAAGCAGAGTGATGGGAATCCTAAGGTAGAAGTTACAGAAACATGGTAGAACATGCCTCGAATCCCAAGTACAGACAGAAAGGTCATGAGTTCAAAGCCCACAAGACTACAAAGAGAGCTCCAGGTCAGCCTTCACCATATAAACAAGGCTTTATCTCAAAGTTAAATTAAAATGTCAGGTGGTAGTCTCATATGCCTTTAATCCCAGTACTTGGGAAGCAGAGGCAGGTATATGTCTAAGTTCAAGTCTAGCCTGGTCTACAGAGTAAGTTTCAGGACTGCCATGGATGCACAGAGAGACCCTGCCTCAAAACAAACAAAGAATGCTTGGGGGAGTGATATTTTTGCATAAAATCCATGATCTGATTTTTTCACACCTGGGTCAGAGTAGTCTAGGACACAGTGAACATTCTCAGGTAGAGTTAGACTCTTCAGGTAGAGTTGAGCCTCTGGAGAAAGCGGGGTCTTCCCTCATGGTAATATAAGCCATATAGTTTCAAGAGACTCCATTCATGTCAGTCTGTCCGTTTGTGTGAGAAGCCTTCTCTAGAGCAGAGTATAAAACCCAAGCAACTGGATGCAGCCATCTTGGACCTTGAAGCATGAGGGACAGTGAAATCTTCTTGACAAGCCCCTCTAGCTAATATCTATGCTCTAATGTTGTTGTTTCGAGACAGGGTCTCACTATGCAGCCCTGGCTGCCCTGGATTCGCTCGGTAGACCAGCCAGACTTCCAACTCAGAGATCTGCTTGCCTCTGCCTCCTGAGCACTGGGATTACAGGTGTGTGCCGCTAAGTGTAGTGACAATTCCATCATTTTGGTTTCTTTAGGAAACACAAAAACAGTATGAGAACCTGTTTTTTTTTTTTTTTTTTTTTTTTCTTAATCCCAGATGTGGGATATGGGGCTGCTTCAGTCTGTCTGCAGCATCTGACTATGATTTGCCTCATTCTCTAGCAGAGAAGTGTTTCTGCGACTGTGTGATTTTGGAATTCTGGGACCTTTTCAGAGGTCATATAAATGCTGGAGTCCAGCTAGGTCAGGTGCTTGTTTAGGGGGATTGGCTGACGTTTGTTAGTGTTGTGCTCAAAGAAGAAACAAAAGGAAAGTAATTAGATTCAGGAATCTCTCTCTTCTACCCTTCTTTTTTATTAAATATTTATTTATTATTATATTTATATGAGTACATTCACTGTAGCTGTCTTCAGACACACCAGAAGGGGGCATTGGATCCCATTAGAGATGGTTGTGAGCCACCATGTAGTTGCTGGGAATTGAACTCAGGACCTCTGGAAGAGCAGTCAGTGCTCTTAACTGCTGAGCCATCTCTCCAGCCCTCTACCCTTCTTTTTAAGAAGAATTCACAAAGTAGTCTGACTAACTACAAGTATGTCCTGCCCAGTAGTAGTAGTAGTAGTAGTAGTAGTAGTAGTAGTAGTAGTAGTAGTAGTAGTAGTAGTAGTAGTAGTAGTAGTAATGGTATTTTAGGGTCTATATTTTTAGTTAGGTCCTATGTTTAAGGTTTTAAAGGCCTAGGTTCTGCAAGTCTTCAGTTCTCGGACTTTAAGAATCCAAGAGGACTGGAGAAATAGCTCAGAGGATAAGAGAACTGACTGTTCTTCCAGAGGACCCAGGTTCAAATCCCAGCACTCACAAGGCAGCTCACAACTATCTACAATTCCAAGTGATGACTGATACCTCACACACATGCAGGCAAGACATTAATATACCTACAAAATAAAAATATTAAAAAAAAAAAAAAAAAGAAGAAGAAGAAGAAGAATCCAAGGATTAGCCGGCTTTGGTGGGGAGTTTGAAGCCAGCCTTGTCTACATAGTGAGTTCTAAGACAAGCAGAGCCACATAGTGAGACCCTACTACACAACAAAACAAAACTGAATCCAAGAGTATCTGTGCGAGGTGCTTTGCACATTTCAGTCTTATCTACTACCCCTGTGTCAGTTCCAGAGGCAGGAATGAAGCAGGTGATCCTTAGGTATCTTCCCCCTCCAACTGCTGACGTTCCAAATAGGCATCTCCCTCAGGCTGGGCCCTTTTCGTGTGTGTGTGTGTGTGTGTGTGTGTGTGTGTGTTGCATGTGTGAGTGATGGGCACACATGAGCACATGAGCACACAGGCAACTCACTCTTGCTGGTGGAGGTTAGAGGACATGTGACATCTGTGCTGGTTGTTGCTCTGAAAAGGCATGTGTGCAGGGCTGAATGCTCATCTCCATTAACTTCTGAATTCTTCTAGCACAAGGATGGAATTGGAGTCAACCTTTTGACCCAGATCTCAGTCCCTGGTCAGGCATGGTATGCTCACAAGACATGTTTATCATATGGATAATTAGTTGAGCAGTGGGCTGCAGGGAGTGAGCTCTTCTCTTCTTCCTTGTTCCTCATCCTGGGATTGCATCCTGAGGGGGATGGCAAGGTAGGCATGTTCCTGAAGTCACGCAGGCCAGTAAAACCAAGCCAGAGTTCATCCTCACAGGACCCTGGAGCCAAGAGCAAGCCAGACTTCAGTTCCAGGTCTGAAGCAGATGGTAACTGGAATTCAAATGAGGCACCTGAGGGGAGTTCCATGAGAGAGGCCACACAAAGTAGTCATTAATGAAGAGGAGGTCAGGTCTCCTCAGCCCTGTGCCTGAGAGTCACATTTCAGTGACCCAGCTGACACCCCCCAGGACTGTGGGAACTCTTCTCCAAGGCTGCCTTTTGCTCTGGTTCCCAGGTGTGGGCTGCCAGGCATGGTACCCAAACACAGCTTCATCTACGCCTGAGCATCTTCAAGCCCAAAGTCCAGGAGCTCCTGATTGCCTCAGCCTCCAGCAGATACCCAGCTACCCTCAGTGGGGCCAGCTCCACAGCCCGGCCACTCACTCCAGAAGCAGCCACTCCCTCCTGGGAGACAGGCCTCACACTGCTATGTCTCTTCCCACCTTCCACACAAATGTTCTAAACCGCAAAGCTGACCCTGACCCCAACTCCTCATGTTCTCCAGTGGCTACCCATTTGCCAGTTCTTCAGCACGTCACGGAAGGCCCTTTACCAGCCTCCCCTCCCTCTGCACCCTTGAACTTCACCTGAGTTCCTTCCACTGAAAACACCAGTTCATGGCCTCTGTGCCCTTGCCTATTTGTTTCTCCTTAAGTCTCTACTCAGTCTCTGGTCAGCCTTCCATTGGTCACACCCTGGTTTTATAAGCCTGTATACACAACAGCATGGTGGCAATAACAATGTTGTATTGCAGTTGTTCGGTTGTGCTGTTTTGTTTTTCCAGGTGAGGACATACTGTCCTGATAGCTGTACTCCTGTCTGTCTCTAAGTCACTATATGTCACTATGTGTCCGAGAAATGGATGAAAAATGATCCCTGGCACCGGGTGACTGGAGGCAGAAATGGAGGTGGGGGTTGGTCACTGGGGACCCTGATGAAAGAAAAGAACAGACAAAGCATGAAGACTCAGAGCTGGCTCCAGGAGGGAGGTGAGGAAGCTGTCCTGAGAGTCAGCCTCGGCTCTCTGCAGGGGGTCCATCCTGTACCTGAGCTCTGTGCTCTGCAATCCCCGGAATCCTTGTCATTTCCTCCAGTTTGTTACTTCTGCTGCCCAGTGAGGAAATGTCCCTTGACCTCATCCTAGGCAAGAGCTATTCAGACCTAACTCAAGACAATTGTCTTTTGGGTGGGCTGGGGATGGAAGGTGGGCTGTACGATTTGCTCTCATCCTGAGCACCACGATCTAGGCAGGTCCAGGGTGTGGAAGTCCCACTGGGAAGCTTGAGCCAGGAAGGACTTGAGGCAAATGTTTGACCCATGGGTGAGTTTCCTGTCCCAGTCCTCTTGTTCTTAGTCATACTCCAGGTGACAAAGAATTTGAGCTCGGAGGAGCTGAAGGAACAAGACTCAACCCCCTGGGGTGGGCAGAGAGAGAGAGAGAGAGAGAGAGAGAGAGAGAGAGAGAGAGAGAGAGAGAGAGAGAGAGAGAGAGAGAGAGAGAGAGAGAGAGCGCTACTACCTATTGGTATCATATTCGCTTGGCCCAGGAAAGACCACGGTAGGATCCAGAAACAACTGGAATAAAGGGAAAGCAGTCCTCACCCTTGTGGGCATAGGCTTTCCACAATGACAGTTCCTGGGTCTCACCTGAGAGCTGTTGGCTCAGAATATGGATGGCTTGGACCAGAGACTGGGATACTTTGAAAGTGGCCCAAGCAACACTATTATATTGGCAGCTCAGCTCAGCTCACCGACTTGAGACCTAGCCCTAGTGGCGGGTGCTGCCTTGCCCCTCACTGCCTCAATGAAACAGCATCTTGTTCCACAGAACACAATCAGGCGCTCTTCGCTGGTTTTGCTGTGCATCACTCCGTTCGTAGAGCATCTGCCTCTTTGCCTGTAATTGTTTAATAACACCAGTGCTGGACGGTTAGCGCAAAGGGCTTGGTGTAAGCCCGCCTTGGGCCCCTTTAAATGCACGGTGACAAGGACGAAGTGGTGAGACAGTCACAAGTGGTAGTGACTGGGAGGAGGTAGAAATGACTTATGGGTAAAGAGTCTACCAGACCCCCTCACCCTCACTGCACTCCTGATACTGGGCTTTTGAATTTTCAGATAAGGATGCTGAGACCCACCCACTAGGGTGGTGGATTCATTTGCCCCAGGTCACATAGCAGGTAGGAGAGCCAGGATCTAACCCAGGCCATGATCCAGGTTCCCACTGGGCTTCTGTTCTTTTAAGGATGGGAACACCGAAGTACATGGAGACCATCAGTCCAAACTCAACGTTTTTATTTAAGAACCTCTGATCCTGGGGCTGCACACTCCCACATGGCCTCTGCTTAACCGCTTGCTAAGTTACTTTGGGCTGACCCCCAATTCGTTGCCTATCCAGGCTCCCTTCCTCTCTCTTCCCATAATCCTCAGGGACTTGCCTCCTCCTCTTCCATGCCTGCTTCCCCTCTGACCTCACTCCCTCCCCATCCTGCCCCACCTTGATTCCCTGGAAGTGAGGCCAGCCAGGCTTGGCTGAGGTCACTGCTTCCGAGGCAGGCAGGGATCCAGAAACACTCAAAATTTTCCTTCAGTTCCCTAGCCGGCATTCTGAACTGAGCTTATTGAGTTGAGCAAAGGTACCTGCCGATCCCTCGCTCCCCCAACACCCTGTCTCAGTTTTGCCATTGGTTAGGTGAGAAAGGTCCTGGTCCCTGCTGGGGCAGAGAGATGAGCTACTGGGCACAGGTGGGGTACATGCTGATGGTTTCACTGTGACGGCCTTATTCTTGGGCAACTGTTTAGAAATCAGGGGTTCTCAAGTCAGCTAGGTAACACTGGGCATTTCTCTAACCTTGCTGGTGCCCTCTTGGATCTCATCTAGGGAACAGGAATCACAGCAGTGTGTTCTGTGTATTGTGAAGGGTAAAAAGATGTCATGCAGTTAAAGGTCACCAGCACGGGGTGGGATACTCAAGTGTCCAGTGAGGCCTTCCCTCCCTCTGTGGAATGTAGGGCTACCTCAAGGCAGCTTGTCAGAGACTTGTCGGGTCTCCAGAGTTGGTCCCCAATCCAGCCATCATGCCATGCCCACCGAGAATGGCACCAACAACTTTACTTCATCTCCCAACAGGTGACAGCAGGCTTCCAAATATCAGTGTCAAAGGTGCTCTTGAATTCTGAGAGGTTACAAGGCTACAGAGCCCTTCCCTGCCTCTCCTCTTTTTTTTTTTTTTTTTTGTCTGTGGTTTGAGATAGTGTTTCAAGCAGCTGTTTGGATGTTGAACTCTGTGTAGTTGAAGGTGACCTTGGACATCTGCGTTCCTCTGAGTGCAGGATTACAGGCATGCACTGCCAGTTTCTCTGCTTTCTCTCTTTCTCCCTTTATCGGCCTGTCTACACAAGGCCAGATGAGTTTTCCTGATAAGGTCTGAGTTCACCACCAGCTCTGCTGCTCATTCCCAGGGGAGCACAGGCAAAACCAGTTCTCTTTATGGGGTCACACTTTGCTCATCTGTAAAGTGGGTAAGATAGTCCCAGCCTTTGAGGATCCCTCTGAGGGTCTCAAGTGTCAGGCATAGAGAAAGTGGGTCTCAGCCCTTGAGACTCTAGTCCCTTCTATTCTAGATGAAGACACGGATGGTCCATCATTTGGTTTGGGTGAATTTTGTTTGTTTTTTGAGACAGGATTTCTCTGTGTAGCCCTGGCTATTCTAGAACCTACTCTGTAGACCAGGATGGCCTCAAACTCAGAGACACATCTGCCTCTGCCTCCTGAGTGCTGGGATTAAAGGCACTGCCAGTTTGGTGAATTTTTTTTTCCTTTTAATCTATCTACCAACTCTCTCTCTTTTGACGTGTGTGTGTGTGTGTGTGTGTGTGTGTGTGTGTGTGTGTGTGTATGTGCCCATGACAAACATGGATCCTGACAACGTTCAGGATTTGGTTCCTTCCACTGTGTTGAGTCCTGGGTATCATACTCAGGTCAGGAAAGAGCACAGGCAGAGCAGGGATTCTGCTTGCACTCACGAAGGCAGTCTCCAGTGTGGGAGGTGTCTGTTGCTTTGTTTTTATGCTGTCAGGGCTCCTCTCATGGGAGGAACATCTACCACCCAGCCACATCTTCAGCAGCGTCCATGAGTTTCTGAGGACAAAGACTAATCCCAGGGCTCCACCTCATATGCCTCTTGTTCCTCCCGCATTAGTATTGCGTAGCCTGGCCCAGCCAGGTCCAGGTCCTCCAGACTGGGTCAAAGGGAACAATCACCACTATAGAGGTGTGGCAGGTAAGGCCACATACCCTGTTCCCAATGCAAAGCCCACAAACAGGACAGGAAATCAGTGGGCCTGTCCCAATAGCTGGCACAGCAAAGACAATGACCTTAGACCCATGGCCAGTAGCTTGGCAGACAGCACTGATTTCCTATCCTGTCCCTGTGTGTCACGATGCTTGGTCTTGCTGTCTCAAAGAGAAAACAAAAACCAAGTCTTGTTTGTTTCCAGTGCTGGGGATAGGCAAGCCGCCTACCACAGACCTCCATCACCAACCTGCGTCTGACTCAGAGCTACTTTGAATCTTCTCTCTGTCAAAAACCACAAGACACGGTTTCATGTGGATCCACCTGGCAAAGACACAAAGAACCCCACAAAGGACGCTGCGGAAGGACGGTGTCCTGGGTGTCTGTTGCTGTGATAAAGAACAGATGAAGTTCTGAGTGAATGTGTTTTGTTGACTTGTACACAGCCATGACAAGGACCCAGGACTTCAAACTCGTGAGAGTGGCAAAGCCTTCCTCTGCTCCAGTCTGAGTGTTTATGAACAGTTGACCAGTGTGTATAAGAAGTAGCAACCGCAGCTTCCTCCTCCAGGATGACTGCACTCTGAGACCTACCCCAATCTGCCTCCTTGTGCAGATGTATCCAAGGAACCTGCCTCCTCCATTCAGAGGCATGCAAGGCATGGAGTTTTTGGGTTGCCCCTGCTGGTCATGTGACTCCATCAATGCTCATCCTACCCCATCCCAGATTTTCTGTATGTTCCTGTAGTACCCCATTTACACTCATCCCTGACTAGCTTACAAATGAATGAGACTCAGACTATGGTTATTTTGTTTGGCTTTGACTCCTGCAGGGGGGTGGGGGGATGCAGGGGGAGGGAGGGAACCCCTAACCTATTCATCTAACTGCTGTCCTTGCTGCCTCCCCAGCTGTGTATCCCAGACACTAGCTGCTTCTCCAGGCCATGAACTCATGTTCCATCTCCCCTCATGGTGGCTTCCTCCTCTCTCTTCTCCACCCACAGCCAGGTAACTCAAACCCTGCCTACCTCTAATCCCTTCAGTAACTGACTGTAGACAATTTTATTTAACCAATAGTTTTAAATCAAGAAACAAGGTTTGCACAGCAAAAGCTTGTAACAGTGGAAATTCACTCTCATAGGTCTAGATCTTTGGGTACAGAATTCGGCATTACAGTATATAGCGAACCTCCTTTTATAATTCCCTTATCACCCCAGTCAGGGCTCCAGGACCAGGCCAGACAGAACAGCTGACCATGACGAAAAGCAACTTGGGAAGAAAAAGGTTCACATCTTCTTACAACTCTCAGATCATATCCTGCCACTGGGGGAAGTCAGGGCAGGAACTCGAGGCAGCAGCGTGAAGGCAGGAACCGAAGCAGACACCATGGAAGAACACCATTTACTGGCTTGCTCCCCTCCCCCACCATAGCTTGCTCTCAGCCTGTTTCCTTACATACCCCAGGCCACCCAGGGTTGGCATCACTCACTACAGGCTGAGACTCCCCATATCTATCATTAATCAGGAAAATGCTGCAAGGACATGGTGGTACAAAGCTTTAAACCCAGCCCTCTGGAGGCAGAGGCAGGCAGATCTCTGGAGGTTCAAGGCCAGCCTGGTCAACAAAGCACGTTTGGGGCTACAAAGAGAAATTCTGTCTTAAAAAAACAAAAACAAATATACAGGCTTTTTTTTTTTTTTTTTTTGAGAAATCTTGGACTGGCATGAAGTCAAAGCAGCAGGGATGGCTGGATGATCCCATAGAGCCTCTCATGGCGAAGAGGATGAGGAAGGCGACCATCAAACAGAAGAGTCCTATGGCCTCAGAGAAGGCAGAGCTCAGAATGGCATAGGAGAAGAGCTGCTGTTTGAGAGACAAGTTCCTGGCATAGCCAAGCATCAAGCTACCAAACAGTGTGCCAATGCCAGCCCCTGATCCAGCCACACCAACTGTGGTGGCTCCAGCACCAATAAACATAGCTACTGTGAGACATTTTCTTAATTTAGGGTCCTCTTCCCGGATAACCCTAGCTTGTGTCAAGCTGACAAACAACAATAAAATATGGCAGGCAGGTAGCATCAAACTGAAGATGTGAAACCTGGGTGTCCTCAACCTAGAATTTGTAAGCTCTTCAATTTTAGGATTACAGGTACGTGACACCACACCCTTGTGGAACAATTGGCAGTGAAGGGTATTCTGATTCTCGGCCAAGATATGCGAAGCCCCGGGAACCCTAAGGGATAGTAGGAAGCTTCCTAGTCTCTCAGGAGATCAGGCCCCTCACAGCCTCCTGTAGAGTGGCATAGGTCATACCCCAAGTCCCTCCTCCAGGTAGGCTGAAGCTAGACCAGTCACACCCCAAGTCCCTTCACTACAGGTGAGGATGTGACATAGGCTCAGAACAGAACAGTCACACCCCAAGACCTTCTTCCACAGGTAAGGACATGACCACACCTCATGGTAGATTCAGGCGGAAGCAGGATCACACCCCCAAATATATAGATAAGGTATTCCCAAGCCCCCAGGCCAAGCCAATATGAAGCACCTGTTGTCAGACTCTGAACCATCCCAAAACTGTTATATGAGGCCTTTCCAAAATTAAAGGTGTGCAGGAATTAGTCCATCATCTGAAAGCTTCTGTCAAAAGAGCTGTAACACCACCACTTGGAAAGAGATCTGCCAGACCCAGCAGCAAAAGTGGCAGAAGCCATTCCCCTTCCCTGACCAGAGAGAGAGCTCCCTGTTGGGCCTCTGGCACATGGCCCCACACTCCCTGAAAATGTATACTTCTTCTTCTCCTCCTCCTCCTCCTTCTTCACCTTCTTCTTTAGGTATTTTGAGACAGAGTTTCTCTGCCTTAGCTGTTCAGGAACTCCCTGTGTGGACCAAGCTGGCCTCGAACTCATAGAGATATGCCTGTCTCTGCCTCCCAAGTGCTGGGATTAAAGGTACTTTAATCTGCCTGGCAGAAAAACATATCACTCTTGAAGCACAATATGCCAACATCTTATAAATTACAGAATATCTTTTCACCTTGTAATTCCTCTCCTATAAACATTTATAATAAGATATTAATATTTTTATTTATGTGGTTATTTATAATTGCCTCACAATGACAACTACCTAAAGTATTCTAGTCTCTCAGAGGAGAGAAGAGATAGGAGGGACTATGTGAAGGAGGAAGGAAGGGGCAGTGATCAAGATGTAAAGTGAGGGTCTAGAGAGATGGCTCAGCAGTTAAGAGCACTGACTATTCTTCCAGAGGTCCTGAGTTCAAATCCCAGCAACCACATGGAGGCTCACAACCATCTGTAATGAGATCTGATGCCCTCTTCTGGTGTGTCTGAGGAGAGTGACAGTGTACTCACATATAATAAATTAATTAATTTAAAAAAGATATAAAGTGAATACATTAATTAATTAATAGAAAAAATTGTTGAGTCTAATGCAGTGGTGCCATAATCCTAGCCCTTGGGAGCAAGAGGGCAGAGGAGTCCAGGGTTACCCTTGGCTACACAGAGGTCAACCTACAAAATACAAGACATTGTCTCAAAAGAACAGAAAACAGATGGTTTTGGGTAATTTTCTACTTGCAGAGACACGCTCATGGTCAAATGACACAGCAGTCAAAACCCAGAATGATCTGCATTGATATAACTGACCAATAAACCAATAAGCTTGTGACGTCGGGGCTTGTCCTCTTAGAACCCAGCTGACAGGCTAGAGGGAAGCCATGTTATTATTTTGCAACAGGCAGGGGGGATACAATACCATGTAGAAAAATGGGACCAACCTTGTGTCTACAGACAGCTGTGTGAATGACCTCAGCTGATGTCATGTGAAATACCATGTGTGCAATGGCTCAATGGGCCCCAAAGCCACAACTCCTTGCTGTTTAAAACCACTAAGTCTGGAGATAGTTCCTCTCCTGTTGTGCATCTCACATCTAATTTTCAGAATAGTCACGGCCCTTTCCTGAGTAGCTTCTGCATGAGAATCCTCACCCTTGTTAGCTCCAGGGAGACAGAGGCTAGGAGTAACCCCAGCTTACTAAACCTCCTACCCCTGGCCAGTGATTGTACGGCCTTCACAAATACCAGCATGAAAATAACAAATATATATATATATAAAGTATGGAACGTAACAAATATTTATATATATAATGTATGTGTATATCTTCATTTTCCTGTGAGGAAAAAAAATTACCCAATGGCTACTCCTTCCTGATAGAAAAACCAGAGAAAAATATTTCAAAAGAAGAAAATGAGAAAAAAACTACTTCTTGTTTTACTACCCACAGTTAACTTAAATTGACTTTCTCCACCAGGTCCCCACACAGAGAGGGGCTCCGTCTGCTTTGTTTGTGGCTGGTACAGGTTCCCCGCCGAAATACTTTTATTATAAAGTTGAAGGGCATGAAGGAGAATGAGTAGCTGAAGTCAACTAGCAAATCTGTCATAGAGCCCAGACTGACCAAATCTCCTTCCTCTCGAGTTCCCAGCCACAGTGCTCTCCCTGTCTAAGGCACTAGACTGTCCTGCATCTGGGACGCTCATTTCAAACTTCTATAAGGATAGGATCTCACTCCCTCTATTAAAGTATGAGTCAGCTCCAGCACCAGGGTGAGTCATCCGGCCCTTCCTGACAAATGGGCCTGTGACTGCCAGCAGTCATCCAGGTGGGGACCTCGGGGACAGCCAGGAAAGATGGACACAGGTAACCTGCCAGGGGTGAGCTGTTATGTGTTTCTTTTGACTGCATGTTGGATTCTAAAAGTAAAGATGCCCGAGTTTCAATTTGCTACGAAATTCCTCCCTCACCATGACCCTCAGCAGCAGCATCTGAGCTTCCTTAACATCCTTAACATCCAAGCTACAGTTTCCTCTGCCTGCCTTGTATTCCCTGTAAAGTGGATGAAGACAGGAGGAACAGCTTCCTGGGAAGATGTCTTGCTGGTTATATCTGTGTGAATGCATGCCCAGTTTACAGCTCTGTATAAATCAGTTCTCAGAGCAAGCCAACCAAGGATGGCTGGTGGCTTTCCCACTGGCCCTGAGCTTTTCAGGGTCTCTTCCTCCTTATCATTCTCCACATCCAATCTTTATGTAAGGCCTACTGTGTGCTAGGCCCAGGACAAAGTATAGAACCCACCTCAGAACCCAACAACTTGTATTCAGGGCCCATTTTAGAGAGAGAAAAGTCCACAGGGAAGACTGGCCTAGGACAACACCTCTGGTGATGATAACTCTCGACTTCCCGACGGCTATCACTCTGACCTTCCTGAGGCTTGAGGAACAAAGGTCGTGGGGCCACATCCAATCCTCTCTCCAATCTCAGAGGCCCCTAGAAAAACAGCAACATAGAATTTGCAAAAGACAGGAGGAGCCTGCAACCCTGGAGTAAACAGGGCTCTGAGGATGTAAAAACCTGGATATAATGGCTACTATTATCTAAGTATTTATATGGCGACAACCACCCAGTAGTTACTTTCTCACTCCATATTCACAATCAGTTCTTTAGGTGGAGATATTCCCAGGATGCATGTGGGAGACTCAGGTCAAGCCACACACCCAAGGCACACCATGAAGCCGGTCTATCTCTGAGTCCTGTACTATGTCTTCTTCACACTTTGTGACCTCCTCCTTCATTTATTCCTTGCTTCTGTCACTCATTAAGCATTTATAGTTTATTTCCGGTGCCAACTAACTTGCTGGACAATCTGGGAATGACAAAGCGTTTGCCCTGGAGAGGTGTTTATCTCAGGGCAAGATAAGGCTCAAATAATTGTAACTTAATTGATTAGAAGCAGGCTAAGCAGTTGCCTGGCTGGTACTGGGTCAGGGGCCCAGACAGGTGTTGCTGGTCCAGTCTTTATTTAAAGACTTGTGTGTAAGTGTGGGAGCTATGGCATATAGAGGTCAAAGGGCAAGTTTTCTACAGTCGGTTCTCTCCTTCTACCTTGTTTTAAAATTTTATTCATTTTACATCTCTGTGTGTGTTTGTGTGTGCTTCTGTGTGTGGGTGCTTCTGTGTATGTGTGTGTGTGTGTGCATGTTTCTATGGGTCTGTGTATATGTGTGTCTGCTTTTATGGGTCTGTGTGTGTGTGTTTCTTTGAGTCTCTCTCTCTTTCTCTCTCTCTATGTGCATCACGAATTTTGTTATTGTCTCTCCCTCTAATGTTCACGTTGTTTTTGAGGCAGGGTCTATCCTGAGATTAGAATTACAGCCTTTGGCTTTCTATGTGGTTCTAGGGTTTGAACTCAGCAATGTCCTGCACTGCAAACCCTTCCACCCAGCACGCCATCTCATTGGCCCCATAGTTTCAAAATCTACTAAAACTCACATTCCCCACCTATATGATTTGGGTAATTTCTTTACTTTGTAGAGCCTTTCTTTTCTTCTTTAGAGAATGTAGAGAAAAACATTCATCTTATATAATTCCTGAGGAAATTAAATTATTTGGATTATCATACTAATTCATCTAACACATGTACAAAAAGCAGGAGGTAGTGGTTCGCCTGGAGGCTGGGGCAGGAGGACTGAGTTTGACATAATGTGACTCTGTCAAAAAAACTAACAAACAAATGAAAACCAACTCAAATGAAACAAAACCAGGGTGTGGGGGAGGGAGAATGTGTTAGGAGACCCAGTGTGTAGCAGCTATTGGTTTGGGGGCTTGGGATACTGGAAGACACAGGCAGAGGACATTTCCCTAGAACCACATAAAGACTTTAAGTAAAAACAAACAGAAGCCCAATACGCATCCAGACAAATGCAGAAATGAGAACAGCTACAAACAAAACACACCTGGGGAATCAGCATCCTCAAGAAGAAATAGCAACAGGGTCAGGAATTGGGTGTCAAGAGACAGGTCTTCCTATCCCAAGTAAAGTTCAAGGCAGGGGTGGGTGAAGGTGTCCCGGAACCCAGTTGGGAAGATAAATAATAATCTTACTGCAACTTTTCTGTCCAGTGCTGGGAAATCAAGTCCAGGCTATGCAAACCCTCAACCACTGAGATTCAATCCCCGTCCTTAATGCCATATTTTTGGGAAATTAAAAATAATAAAAAAAGGAAGAAAAAGAATGACAAAAAACAAAAAATTTCAATAAAGATGGGATCAGTTATTGTGAGCTGCTGAGTCACATCAGCTTGGGGCAAAGAGAAACGGGAGAACTGTTGACTGGTTCTCCAGCTGCCTCACCCTGATTACCCAGCACCCCCTCTCCCACAGCAGAGCCCCTCCCTTCCAGACAGAACTGTCCTCCAGACTTCTGAGCTCAGGAACGTTTTGCATGTTATGTGCCTGCCAAAACATACTTTTGCATATGACCGTTCATGTGATGCCTGAGAGGTTTAGCTGTGCTGTCATATGCCGTGGGAAAATGCTTAAAGCAGGAGGTAAGACAACGATCACGGCAGGTGGGAAGATACTTAAGAAACGGGCGCTGTGATGGAGGATGGAAGTGAAGAGGTGAGGGAGGCCCATAGTCATTTGGAAGGGCAGAAGCCACGAGCTGACTGGATGTCGGGTAATGAGGGTGAGGAGTCCGAGACAGTTTGGAAGTACCATCTTTGAGATACTTGGAGGGCAAGGGATGCAATGATTTAAGCACGGTGATTGTGAGCATCTGTGGGACACCCAGAACATTGTCTTCGGATGCAGTTAGACAGCCAATTGTGACGCTCAGGACACAGTGGAGGAGAGATACGTCCTTCAGCATCCCCCATATCAACGAATAGGTGGTGGTGGCACTTGCAGAAGCACACAAAATGATCAGAAAGGGACACCGATAAGCTGGGAGCAGGTGGTTGGAGCAGGTGTGCAAATCAGAATGAAATACTGTCCTGCCTGGCCCAGCATGCCCTCCCTGAGTCCTATACCATGTTTATCTCCAGCGCGGGAGGATTTGAGTTGCAAAACAGCCTTCGGATTAAGGGCTCTCCCTCCCAGTCCCTGCCTGCGCCCCTTGCATCAGCTGCCACTGATTCAGCAAAGCCTTTCGCCCTGTCGGGTACACTTTCCTTTAAAGGCAACAGAGCCTTTTCCGGGCTGTCTTACTCACTCTTACTCCGTAGCCGCTAGGACCCGCCCGCATAACACCGCCCATTTCAAAGGCCCTAGGTCTACAGGCGTGCTGGCTGACACGCATCAGGCAGGCACTCGCCCGAATCATGTGCACCTGGCCCCTCCTCTCAAGTCCTGGAAGCTCTTTTTCTTCCAGACTGGTAGGGGCTGGCGCAGCTTGGACGCAACCCAGGAAAGGCTGGTTCCTTTAAAGGGCTGAAGTCAGCCTCCGAGGAACAAAGCTGCCAGTGTAGGTACAGACTAGCAAGTCTCGCTAGGTCTGGGTGGTCGCTGTGGGACCCCCACCCCTTTAGAAGCTTCAGGTAGGGGCGGTTTTAGGGATGCTGAGTTGTTTCTTTTTTTCTGAAACCTTCTATGGTTTCCCACTGGCCATCCAGTAATGAAAGCTCTGGCCTCTACCTAGATGGCATCCGGGTCTTTGTAACTACTTCTTTAGCCTCTTCTCCCCCGAGCGCGCGCGCACACACACACACAACCACACACACACCAGATTCTAAGAGCCAATAACACTACAAGAAGCCAGTTCTCCCGGCTTCTCACCACATCCCTCTCTGTGGCACACCATCCTATTCTAAGGCTTTGTATCCCATGGGATTTCTCTGATGCTCTCTACAGGGTTAAATTCTGTTTCCAAGGACTCGGTCTCCAAAATAATAGTCCACCTAAGACTCTAACCTCTGATCCAGTGTCCATAGCTCCTGGTAGATTTGCCTCTAAACAGTTGCCTCCAGGGGCTATAAAACATTTACAGAGAGAGGACAGAGAAGTGGAATCCAAGCAGACAATGGGATCTGTGTCTGGGCAGGTATAGGGAAATGGGGGTAAGTCATGCTGTTTTCCTGGCTACTCTGCTTTTTCCGTGGGTGCCATGGGACTGGGCTGAAATGCTGACACCAACAATTGGTGCAGTTTGAGCAGGGTCTGGTAGCACAAGCCTTTAATCCCAGCATTTGGTAGGCAAGTGGATCTCTGTGAATCTGAAGTCATTCTGGTCTACATAGTGAGTTCTAGAACAGCCGGTGCTCTATAGTGAAACCCTGCACCAACAAAACAAAACACAACCAGAAGTATTAGTGCAATTACTTTGAGAAACCCTTATTTAAATCAGGAGGAGACTATTAGACCCATCTTAGAGATGGATTTGGGTTTTGAAGCTGAGAAGAGATGTACGTGACGTTGGCAAGTAAACTACAGAGCTGGGACTCCAATGTCTGAAGCTTGTGGCTCAGGGTACCGTCTAAAGATTCTCTCTCTTCCTGAAATCATTCTGTCTGCTGCCTCTGTCAAGAACGGCCTTCATATCTAGCCACATACTGAACTTCTTTCCAAACCCTCCTCGGCATCACCTCCCCCTTCCCAAAGAGCTCCACACACACACACACACACACACACACACACACACACACACACCCCATATACACGGGTTCTCTCTGGAGACTTATCCTGTATTCATCCTTGGTGACAGTTTACACTGCCCCTCTCCCTGTCCCTCCAGCTTGGGGACTCCCTAAAGCTAGCAACAGGCTCTCATGCCTCTCTGTCCCCGGACACTGACTAGCACAGGACTGTAATAGAGGGAAAAAAAGATGGCTGGTTGGTGGGTGACTTGTTGGCTGAGATATCAGCATGCATTTCTATAATGGGAGTGGTTGAATTTGTGAACTGGTACCCTAAGGGCCTTGGTGACCAGGTTTAGGCCTTGTTCCAGCCCTGACATCATATGTATTGAGGGAAAGAAATAGGTCCATGGTTAGAGAAAGCAAGAGCAGAGGAGACAGGTCTTGCGGTCAGCAAGGGGAAGAAAAGGGGCAAGGTGGTGATCAAAGGGAGAGGAGGAAGGGGATCCCAGACTTACCAGTTCCACATGCATTACTTTTCAGGGATCCATGCCCAACAAGAGTGCTCCCCTAGGCCAGCACCTGGCACACAGCTCAGCTTCCTGTCTCTAACAGAAATTAACTTCTCCCAGATCCCTCCTTTAGCTGAACTTGGATGGGAAACAAACTGGAGGGACCACAGAGGCTCTCAACTGTAATACCACTCCTGGAGCTCACCTGTAATTCTCGTAGGCCAGGGTTTGATCCGAATTTCATTTTATCCAGAAGAAAACCGCCATTCATTGGCTGGGAGCTTGCCCAGAACCAGCTAAAAGTGGTTTATAGGTGAGCTGGTTCAACGCCAAGGTGTTCTGTGTCCTTAACCATTTAGACACCCTCTGGTCTTCATACTTAAGTGTCCCCATACAGTCAGAAATAGAGGAAGGTGGTGGTTGGACAGCTTAGAGAAGTGGTGGGCACAGTGTCTAGGAGCAAAAGAGGAGATGGGGCTTGCGCACAGGAACACGGAGCACGGAGAAAACTCAACCCCGGAGCCAGGCCTCCTCCCGTGGTCTCTCTAATGAACTTAATGCCACATAACAGACGCGGTTGTAAACGCCCTCCAAATATTAACTCGCTTAATCTTCCTAACAACCCGGGAGGTTGTTCTATTATTATCACCAGTTTACCAAAGTCATCCGGCAGCCTAGTGAGGAAGCTGGAGTCCTAGCGCTGGCTTACAGCCCAGCACCAAGCGCTACCATTTTGCTAGTGGCCGGTGAGACTCAGAGAGGTGTGCAAACCAGCCCAGAGCCACACAGCGAGCGCCCCCCACGGGTGCCCCGCGCACCCTGGTAAAGCAGATTCTAGCATCCAGAGCCAGACTGCGGTCAGGAGCCCTCCGCCCATCCCGATAGAACCACGCCCCTTAGAGTCCCGCCCCGGACGTTCTCCTCAGGCCCCGCCCCCTCCAGGCCCACCTACATCCCTCCCCACCCCCCCCCCGCGGCGTGGACCAATGGCGACGGTCCTATAAAAAGGCAGCTCCGCGCGCTCGCGGCCAAAAAGCTTCAATCCCTTGTGGAGTGCCAGTTTAGGCTACGGGGTCTTAAGTGCGTCAGGGCGCGGTGATCCGGCGGGAGACGCAGAGTCACAGAACGTCCGTTCTCCGTCTCGCAGCCGGCACAGCTAGAGCCTCGAGCGCAGCGCGGCCATGGAGCCCAGCAGCAAGGTGAGTAGCGGGGCTGTGCGCTCCCGGCGGGGATGTGCTGCCGAGCGCGGGCCCGGGCGCCCGTCCGACTCCCCGCTTCCTCACGCGGTCGCCTCGCGCTTCACGCGGCCGGGGCGGGGGCCGCGGAGCAGGGGCCCAGGCGCCGCACGTCGCGCACGACCTCAGCGGCTCCTCCCGCGCGGGGGAGGAGGCCGGAGCGCGGCGCCCATTGGCTAAGCGGGCCGAGCCCCCGGCCGGGCCCCGGCTAGGCGCAGAGGAGGCGGGACCCTCCCGGAGCCCGCGCCGTGCCCGGAACCCGGGCCTCGGGGCTGGCCAGGAGGTGAAGTGAAGGCACTTCCTCCAGGCCAGGGTCGGGGGCTGACGAGCTCTGGGGACCGCACGATGCGCAGTCCTCCTGGAATGTGGGGCCTTTCCCCGGGGCAAGCCACTGTCTGAATAGGATCTTTCACCTGGGATCATACTTGCCCAGTAAGGGCCGGATTTACGGAACCCCTCTTGGTGTGCGACATTGTTTCTTTCTTGACGGGCTTTTGCTTTGTGTAGAGTTTGTTCTATGTTCTAGTCCCTTTTAATTTTTTTTTTAAACATTTGGATTTTCCCGTTTTAGTATATAGGAAGGCTCAAGGATGCGCACTTTTTCACGCCGCCCCTTCCCTGTTTAAAGTTAAGAACGCAGCGAACATGTGCTAAATCCCGGGCTACCTCTACTGGCCAGCGGGGGTGTTTTGGTGGGACCCTTGTAAAGAAAGCTCCAGTTGGCTCCGCATGGTCGTACTAACAGTGTCTCCCGGGCTACAGTGATATAGATAGAATGTAACTAAGTAAAAAGACAAATGGAAGTCTGAGGCCCCAGAAGCTTTCAGAAGCCACTTAAACTCGGAACTTTGGTTTCTCCACGTCGAACTTTTCTCCACGACTTTTATCAAAAGAAAGCACTGCCTTAACCTCTGTAGTCCCAGACCTAGGTTAATCTGTCCATCTTTCAAATTTCTTGGATTTTGTTTTTGTTTTGGAGACAGTATCTCACTACCCAACCCTGGCTGCCCTCGAATTCTTATGTAGACCAGGCTGGCCTCAGACTCACAGAGATCTGCCTGCCTCTGCACGAACGCTGCAAAGCCGGATACCATCACACTTGGCTGAGTATTTTTCGAGTGGATAAGGTGGATATTCTGAGTACCGAAGGGAGGCGAACATTGATCATTGATCACCTGTCTCATGGCTAAACTGCTTTTTCCATGTCATTCTGTGCTTCCTTAACAGGAACACACAAGAGGGAAGTAAGTTTCCTAAAGTCACACAGTTCCTAAGGTCTGGGCTGTTTTCACTGTCTCTTTTCAGGATTATGTCTTAGATTGTGAGCGGCGAGGAGGGTAATTGCTACCGAACTTTCCCCACTGGCTCCATCTGTAGATCTCGGGATCCCTCCTTCACCGTGGTTTATACCTATATCGATGAATTCGTGTACTTGCATTGTTATTTACACCAATGCCAATAGAAGTTTCCCCCCTGAGATAGGGTTTCTCTGTGTTGCCCTGGCTATCCTGGGGACTGGCTCTGTAGACCAGACTGGCCTCAAACTCAGATCCACCTGCCTCTGCCACCACCGTCACAACCCAACACACCAATAGGTTTTTGTGCTTACATAAAACAACTCTGAAAGCACAAGAGAGCAGTTGTAGTACTTCAGGTTGTTTTGAGACAGGGTCATTCCTCAGAGCTCTGGCTGTACTGGAACTCACTATGAAAATCAGTAGATCAGACTAGCTTTGAACTTAGAGCCCTACCTGCCTCTGGCTCCCAGTGCTGGGATTGAAAGCAGCACCACTATACCCAATCTAGGCACATTTTAAATTATCTCGTGTACGTTCTTTGGAAAAGCCATTCCCTTTGTCCCAATTTGTCCCTTTTGTGTTGTATATTAAAATGGAAGTTCTGGAGAGCTGTTTAAAAGTCTGTCCTGCCTCTGGTGTGCTCTGTGGTAATGAGCTTAACTGAATAGAAAATAGGGAGGGGCAGGTGGAAGCTCCTGGCTAGCAGGGGCTCACCTCAGTGTCCTGGCCACCCTGGCTAGGCTAGTCCTTTGCTTTACTGGTCAGCCTCTGCACTCAACATAAAACTACTTAAAAATCACAGGGCTCTTCAGGATACGGTGGTAGACTGTAAGTGTCGGATTCACAGTGAGGTTTTGGATTCTCATTTAGCTTTGTGTCATCTGCAGAATGACAGTCCTAACGTTAGATGGTCAGAATTTAGTCTGGAAAAGCCGAGAGAGATGGGCTGGATGGGGAGAGGCACTGGACAGCCGTGCATGAAGATCTTTGTTCATTCCTAGGGCTCACATGCTAGGTGGAAGCAGAGAAATGATTCCTGCAAGTTGTCCTCTGACCTCCATGTGCACACTAGCACGTGGCTCTCCCCACTCTACACAAATAAGTAAGTGAAGGCAGGCATGCTAGCGGTTCCCTTGAGTTTGAGGCTGGCTTTGTTTATATAGTGAGTTCCATGCTAGTAGCTTTGGCCATAGTAAGATCCTGTCCCCAAGTCAGTAAGTAAATAAATAAATAGAATTTGGAGAGAATAGACCCAAAATGTGTCTGTCAGGCCCTATAGATGTTCCAATGTTTCCTTGAATTCCGATGGCATGCTGGGCCCTAAATAAACTTGAGCAACCTCCAGCCTCCGCCTAAGCCCACCTCCTGGCAGCATGTTCTTTTGGGGGACAGGATGCTGAGCTGTGCTACTTAGAAGCATCAAAAGCTCTCTGGTGTGTGCAGGAACACTGAGGGGTGGGCAGGGTGCTAGACCCAGAGCTAACCCAGCCAGTGTGGCTGCCTGTCCTACCTTGGGCTTTTGTTTCAGCTCTCTGATAGCCACTGGGGTAGTTAGAAAAGCACCATACAGTGCTGGGGGCATGTGGAAAAGAGCCTCAACAGCTACACTGTGGGAGAAATGGGAGTCCATGCCATGATGACCTTAAAGTTCAAAGAAAAGTAACTCCATATGCTGTGTCTCCCCCCAAAACACACTGCCAACCTCCTTTGCAGGTAGCATGAGGATAAAGGAAACTGAGGAAGAGGCCTGGCCAGGGGTTAGCCACGCTCCTCTTTACAGAAGAGGAGACTGAGGCCAGCCAAGTCCAAGACAAGACTGTCAAGATTTGAGGCATTTTGTTCTGTTGACAGACAGTTCCTGCCTCTTATCCCACGTTCTGTGCCATCTTCCACCCGTCCCAAGTGGGCAGAAGTCCCCAGACTTCAGGACTGCCAACCCATTTCTGGGTACATTGGGACTCAGGGTTGCATTAATTAGGCCTAAGTAGACGTCAGGAAGCTTCTGCGAAGGGAAGTGGATTTCCTGGGAGCTTCAGTTTCTTTCTTTGGTAATTGTGGTTAAGACTGTCCTTGCTTTCTATCAGGGTGGTGGCTATTATAAGTGGAAAGACCCCCTTTTCCTCTCATCTTAGATACATAAGCAATGTAAACAACCCCAAGATGATTCTTGTCTAGTGTCAAGCCACCCTTGGGTTCTACCTTACCTTCCTCCTGGCTGGGTCAGCCCCAAATCCCCCTCTAATCAGCTTGTGAATTCAGGGAGTACAGCTTTACTGGGTGCCTCCTGGTCACAGGGTGTCAGTGCCCAGAGCTCCACTCTAGCACCAAGGGTACAAACATATCCCCACCCCCGCTGGCAGAGCTAGGAGACCTGGAACAAAGGGGAAAGTGTGCAACATTGGCTTGGGGCCTGTAGCCTCACCCCTCACCTCTCTCCTGGGTACAGAGGTGACAAAGCCATTCAGTCTAGCAACCACTGTCCTCGGATGGCGGAGGCCAGGAAAGCTTCTGGCGGGACTTAATGGCTGAGAGAGGTTGTGTCCAGGCTGGCCTAGCCCAAAACAAATCTCCAATTGTTACCTCCCTCCCAGGGAGGGGTGGAGTGGAGCCTGAGTCTCTTGTCACTCAGCCACCAAGCCTGGCAGTAGCTTATGTAGAAACACTGAGCCATGGGCTCCTGGCCTCCAACCGGGCCTTTGCTCACTTACCCCAAGGCTTTGACATCCAGAAAAGGCAGAGCATTCCTGCCTGGCCCCAGATGAAGGTGTTGACTATCTAGTTTACTAGACAGAACATCTGTCCAAGTTGTTTAATCCACAGCTCACGTCCCTGTCTTGAAATTGAGAGTGTCCAGGGAAGGGTCACTCTGAAACTGCTTTCTTACCTTGTCATGTCCCCAGCCTACGTTCACTTTTGTGGACCATCTATACCGAAATGAGGACTGTTAGATCCCTGGTCTGTTTTCACAGCAGGTGTCAGGAGTTCAGGTGTCTGTCAGGTGCTGCTGAAGGAAGGATGGGGGAACCCAGCTAAAGGGAAGAAACGGTGCCTCTTAGCTTTCCTTGAACATCAAGCTGTAGCTGTCTCCTAACTTGAGCCATGGCTTCCTGCTCAGCTCTCCTGGTGATTCCAAGCCCCCACCCCCACCCCCAGTGCTCCAGAGCAAGTCTTCAGTGTTCCACCCAGTATCCATGGTCTGCACCACAGCCTTAGGTGCTGCCAATGGTGGTGTGGCAGTCCTCAGCACCAGCTCTCTGGATAGTAGTGTTAGCTGCCGAAGTAATTTCCTTCAGCTGGGTACTGGCCTGAGTGTGGGCTTTAGTAGCCTGTTAGCCAGCTTTGCCATCCGTGTTGTGGGCTGCATCTTTGTGTTGGCGCTGTACTGTGTGGCCATTGTGCCATGTTCATCCTCACCCACACACAGGGCCTCTGGTCTCAGCACCCCTTTATCTCCTCCATAAAGAGCTCTTCTGACCCCAACAGCCAGAGTATGATTCAAGGACCCCTTCACTGCAGAGCCATTAGCATGTCGTGCCCACAGCAGTTGCCTCTCACTACCTCATCTGTGGGTTAGCCTGCTCTGTTGGCCCTGTCCCCACCATCTTATCACAGTCAACTGGATGAATGTCTTACCTGACCAGGGAGGCTACCCCACCATAATATCCTTTTTTCTCTGCTCTAAACTTGTATTTGTAAACTGTTCATTAATCTGGGCGCAGTGCCTCCCAGCTAAGTAAAACCTTCAGCTAGAGTGCCGCACTGGAATTACCATTCTCCCCAACACGTCTGAGGGCAGTGTGCTAGGCCTGCCAAGCCCTGGGGTTGTGTCCAGTAAAATCCCCAGATGTGAATGGAAAATAAAATTGGATTTTGAAAATCACAGAAGTAATGGAGCAAACTAAAGAAACACATAAAAGTCAAAGAACAAATGCACCTTGTCTCCCACCTTCTTGGGGGTCTCACTTACTCCCCACACCCCTTTGTGTATGTATAGATGTGTGCCCGAGCATAACGGCTCACACTTTTGTTACAGGTGGCCCACCCCATTCACCTACCCAAAGTACTTCAATGACCTGCCCAGTTCAGGCACTGGCTTTATTTACATCTAGCAACTCAGGGGACTTTAGGTCATGTATTCTTTCAAGCACTATAGATGCCCAGCGGTTTTGTTTCTAACCAGCCACCCCAGGGCTCTTTTTATTTCCAGCACATACAGATGTTTTCCTTTGCAACAGATGCGTAATAGTCCACTGCAGACGCATTTCCGCTGTGATTGAGAAACAGTGATCCTGTACCTTTTTAAGGAACACTACTCACCACTGGGTGCATTACATATATTTATTTCTGCCCAATGAACATATCAAGTCGCACAAACAGGGATTTGTTTCAGTTAATAACCAAATTACACATTCACTCAGGTAGTTCTCTGGGTGTGTGTTCAAACACAGTCTTCACTCGGGGTCTTAAGAAAACTTTAGAACAGAAGATGTAGGGAATGCATTTTTTCCATAAAGTCACCAAAGTGGAATAGATGGGACTTAACTTGCCAAGAAAGACATTTGTTTATGCCCAGTCTTATATTAATTTTATCTCTGCTGAATTGGGGCTAACATACTACCGAGTGTACCATAGGGGTGTCAGCTTCTTTGGGGTCCCTTTATTCACCCCAGGTCCACTCCTACAGGCCAAGGAAGTAGTTGCCCTTCATGGGAAGAACACCCTTTCAGCTGCTTAAGGAGGGTAATGTGAGTTTTTCCTGAAGGCTTTGAGAACCGGCTCAGCTCACGCGCTGACTTTGCAGCTCAAGGAGTTACGTTTCAGGCAGACACATTTTCTATAAAGAGCAGGATAGTAAATATTGTTGGCTTTGTGGCGAGATCTGTCTGCCTTAGCTTGCCTCAACTACAACTGAGCTACTGTAGCACAAAAGCCACAAACAAACTCAGATGAGTACGATTTTGTTAATGGTCATGGAAGTTCTAATTTAATGTAGCTTTTGGTATTCCCTCCCTCAACCCAATCCCTTAAAAATGTAAAGCCTACTCTTAGCTGGTAGGTGGGACCTAGTTCCTTAGCCCAGGGGTGATTGCCAGCCAGTAAAAAAAGGGCCAAAAGATCCCCAGAATTTGGCTGCTGGTTCAGAATTGACAAGGCTTTGGAGACTTGCTGGAGGGGAATTTGACCTACATAGAAAGCACCAGGTAGAAACCTTGCTTCCTTTAGGAACCAGTACCGGGAAGTACAGGAGAGAACCTGACCAGGAAGGGCAGAGCCTGTGCTACCAGAGGCCCTCCCCTACCCACCTCTTCCACCCCCCATTTGAAGCTTCAGAGAAGTCCAAGAACTCCAGGGTAGGAGCCTTTCCCTCATTGAACCTTCTGTTCTCTAAAGCAGGGGCAATCTCTTCTAGAGTGGAATGGATTGGTGGTAGTTAAATCAGGATGTGAGCAGCCTCTGGCAGAGTGCCTGTCACCTTACTGGTGCTACTGATAAGTGCCCGGCTCCCACTCCTCCCCCCCCTTTAAAGACAGATGAACACCGCCTGCCTCCAGTGCCACCACAGAGTGCCCAGGAGTCAGTCATGCAAATCTTACCATCATTAGAAGGCTTTAAGGACCTCCAAGAGGAATCAGGGCCTAAGGTCACATGAAGGTCAGTGTTGTTGTTCTCAGATTAGACCATTACAGTAAGATTTAGGGAGGTTTGAAGGAGTCCTACAGCTAGGAGGCCAGAGAAACTCAGGTCCTACCCTTAGGTTTACTGAGGAATCAGGGTCCCTGTTCTTCAACCTCATGGTCCTTTATCTAGTGAAGATATCTATAATATCTCGGGATTTTTTTTTTAAATACCCAGAACTCCATTCAAATGTATTCTTAGAAAAGAAATATAATAAATGTGTAAAGGGGGCTGAACATCCTTCCTCGTAGGGCTAAAAAGCCAAGTGGTTCATGCTCCAGCACACATGAAGACTTTACAGGAAGCAGCAAGTTAGAGAGCTGGGACTCTCCTCCCAGTGGTGGTGTCACATGCCCTCCCACCCTCTGCCGATACTGACTGAGAGCCTGCTGCAGGCCAGGCCAGAAGAGCACACAGATGGGGTTAAAAGGCAGTGATCCAAGAAAGTATACACTGGCCTGAGGCCTGGGCTATCTGTCATCTCAGATAGTGGGAAGTACCCCACTTAACACTTCACCCGTTACTTCCTGAGGTGGGGGGAAGGGCTCATGGAAGACCCTCTTGTACGTTAGGCCTGAGCTCAGGTGTTGGATGAGCTCAGAGAGAGCCCAGGGTGCACCTAAGGGATTTGAACTCTACATCTGACTCAGAGGTCTTCTGTATCCCTGTGGGCATGCCACAGAGGGCTTGGGGAAGGCATCAGCCATTTCCACTTCTCAGCACTGATGTTCTAACATTAGGGTTCTAACAAAACATACGTGGAATGCACTTTATCCAAACAGTAGGTTGAGAGGTGGGTCTTTGCGGGGTTCTCCGATCTCTCCTTCCCCAGGCATTACTCTGCTGCAGAGACAGCAGAGCCATGCTTTCTCAAGGTCCCCAGTTGATGGCAGATTAAGTTCTAGACTATAGAACACATCATGGAGAGGGCTTGGACCAAAGACCATGGGATGTTCTAAAAGGTACCCACAGTCTCAAGTGAGGTTTGCATCCCTTCCACGTCACCACCTTCATATCAGCCTGGTAAAAATAACACATATTGAGTTCCTGGATTTCAATTTCGCCTGCAGGCTAATGGCAGCAGATGAACAATGGTGGCCCAGTTGAGGGTGGCTTCCTGTCTGTCCTTACCTCATTCAGCAAACACTTGTTGATTGAGATTTCCCAGGGCCTATATGCACACTGACATGGAATTGGACAGTAAGCTGTCCCTATTTCCTCAGGTAGGGCTGCCTCCTCAGACCCTAGCAACAAGGTAAAGGGAGCTGGACTATGTTCTGCCCTTATTCCCCTTAAGTCTAAGTCAGTAGTCATCAAGTGTGGTAAAGAGGGTGCTGAGGGCTGGGGAGAGGGCTGGGGCAGGTGACAGATCTCAGTCTACCAAGGAACAGGAGCTCTATTCCTCCCCTGCAGCTGTGCTGAGCCTTGCTAAGCCTCATTTTTAATATGGCTGTGTCAGCCGCACTGTTTCTACAGCTGCACACGCTGTTCTGTCTACCTGGAATGTTGTCTTGCCACTGCTTTCCCAGTTGGCAGACTGCGTTCTTGTCCTTCGAGCTGATTTATTTCAAAGTCATCTACAGGGAGTTGAGTTTTGATTCCCCCCCAGGCGATCCTCCAGGGCTTCCTACTCCTTCCCCCTCCTGAGTCCACCCGCTCTGGGTGGTCACTGGGTGTGTCTGCCTCCCCACCTGTGCTCACTTGACTACACTTCCTTGACATTAGGCAGGTCTTCTCCAGTAAAGTTAGACCTTGACCTGCCACTGCCAATGGCAAAGCCCCTGAGGATTGAATAGGGCCTTATGGAAGACACAGGCCTAAGTAAGTAGCTCAACAGGGCCTGCTGTCACAGCAACTCCCTCCATCCCTTCCTCCTTCCCTTCCTCCCCTTCCCTCCCTTCCTCCCTCCCTTCCTCTATCCCTCCTCCATTGCAGTACCTCTGCTCACATTGTACCAGCATAACTTTACAAGTCTATATTATTTTTCTCTTATTATTTTTTATTAGATTGCTTTTTTGTAAGTAATATGAAATAATTGGTTTATAAAAATTCATTGTGGGTAAGTATTGAGTTCAGAATTCAAGAACCGGCAAAAGGATCTAAAATGAAGTCTTTTTACCTTGCTTCTTGCTGGCTAGCCAGCTAGGACCCTCATGTTCGTTATTACCTAGACCAAGCTGGTCTTGAACTCAGATCTGCTTGCCTCTGCTTTCCAGGTGTTGGGATTAGTGTGGGGCACCACACCCAACCTTTATTGTCCTTTTGTACATGCTTTTAAGTGGTTTCATATTCCCTCCAATATTTTTATATCAGAGATGGCATTCAATGTGAATATTGATGAAGCTTGCTTTAAATTTGTCCCTGTAACTTGGAGAATGTCCCAAACCAATCCATCCAGAAATACCCTTTACATATTCCATTATATTCCTATGCTACAGCTCACTAAATCATAGGTATGTGCTAATAATTTCATTTCTATTCTAATGTGTACTAGAAAAATGCGTATTTGCATACCATAAGTATCACACCTGAACAACCCTGAGCATGTCACTCCATAGATAGCTCAGCATATGGTGGGTCTCAGCTGTCACCATTGAGCCCTGCCACCGATGTTTACCACAACCTCTTAAGTCCCAGTGGTCACCGGATGACCCTTGGCTTGGTTGCGGCTCCCCCAGAAGTTTGTCATGTGCTCCCCCCTGCCCACTCAACCTATAGTCTGGAGGCTCCCTAGAGAGCTGGGAGACAGAAGATTTAAGAGGCCATGCCTTTTGATTGAGTTCACAGAGGATTGGAGTTGGAGGGAAACCTCACATGAAAAGATAAATTTGCAAGGTCAGCCAAGGAGAAGCAGACGGCCATTAGAAGGCAGGCCCCAACATTCTGAGTGTGCACTGGAGCAGACACAGGCCTTCCTCTTTCTCAGACTTTCATGTGAGAACTATAGCTTTGGCAATCCTTGTCCTGCAAGCTTCTGGAAATTAAGAAGACCTAGGAACAAGTCTGTTTAAGGGCTATGCCCAGCTCTTTCTAACAATCTAGAAGTCAGAGCTGTTTCTTGGTACTGCGGGGAGACAGGCTGAAGCCTAGCAAAGGTTATCTCCCACTGTCCTAGAGCCTCACAGGGCTCTTGGGCCTGCAGTGCCGTGCCCAGCGCTTTGCAGGTGTTCTGTGTCCATAGCTGCCGGACTGTTTCTTTTGTTTTGGCATTGAGTCCCCAGCTCATGTCCCACAGCCAGTTAAGGGCCTGCCTCAAGTTACATTTCTTGGCTTCCTCATTTGAAGAGCTTGAGAGAGTCCCTAACTTCTATCTGTTGGGGTGGATACCTCATTGACCTTTCACCTCTGTAAACAGACCCTTTCACCTGCTGGCCTCATCCCTTCCTGCTGCCTTCAACCCTTCGCCTCTTAAACTCTCTGGTTCAGCACTTAGTCACTTCGGGTGGTGTACTTTTTGGATCCTATTTCTATTATTTGGTATAATTCGCCCTGAAATGAAAGCTCATGGTTTACTGGAGGTAGGGGTGTGAGGAGCACAAAATGGGGACTCCAGGGGCCTGAGTTCTGACTCTGCTGCTGCAGACCCCTGAGTAGATGGAACTTTGATCTCTTGCTCTGAGCTCCCAAGAACTGTTTTCTCCCAGTGAAGGGTGGGAGGCTAGAGAAGGGCAGGGTCATGTCTCTAGCACTGAACAATGTGACTATTCCCATTTTGCAGATAGGCACATGGAGGGTGGGGAGGCAGTGGGGCAGGGAGACCCAGCTAGCCTTCTAATGTTCCCATTGGCTAGACTCAGGCCATTGCCCTTGGCTTCAAATCCAGAGCCTTTCTTCCCCATCTGCACTGTCCCTTTTATTCATTTTGGTCTCCCTGGTAAGAGAGGGAAGTGGTTGGTTCCTCATCCTCCCACAGTGTGGGGCCGCCTGCAATGTAAGTATCACTTCTACCTGGAGAGTGCAGAACCAAAGCCCCCCCCCCACCTGCATAGAAAAGCCTGACTGCTCTCAGGAGTCTAGAAGTCAGCTGGGCAGGTTTCTTAGGAGAAGGACAGGTGTGTTGCCAGGAGTCAGGGGAAGACATATCTGAACATGGGAACCTGCCAGCATTGACTTTGCTCTGTAGTACTCCGGGCCCAGACTTGCCTGTAACCCTGTTATTTCTCCTTCTGCAGAAGGTGACGGGCCGCCTCATGTTGGCTGTGGGAGGGGCAGTGCTTGGATCCCTGCAGTTCGGCTATAACACTGGTGTCATCAACGCCCCCCAGAAGGTAAGTGCTACACCACTGCACCCATATTTACCATCACCCCCACACGCTCATGGTGCCACCTTGGTGTCAAATCATTGACATCAACTGGCCATTTACCCTCCCAGCTGGAATTCTAGAATCCCAGGGCCATAGAATGGTGGTATTGTGGTAGGCCATCTTGACTAGTATCCCAAGCATAGACGTTTACAAGGACCGGTATAGTGGGGTTTCATTATATAGTACTTGGGGCTCACTGGGCAAGTGGGCAGGCAGTGGGGAAACCACCAGAGAAGAGGAGCCCTCCCCAGTGCCACCCTGTCATGCAGTCTTTATATTTTTACACACTATCCACATACAACATAGTCCAGTTCCAGACTGAAACTGCTTCCTGTCCCTGGAGGTCCTGGATCAATTTAAGCAAACATGGCATCTTCCCCTGAGGTGCTGCAGGAGCTCGATCTGGCTGCCTTCTTCCCACTGCACATCTCAGATCTGCCCCCACTCGCTCTCTGGGTGTTTAGACTGGAAATGACTCTGGCAATCACCTACTTGTTCTAAGAGGATCATGGGTTGCCTCTCCTTTATATTCGGCATCTCGAATGTGTTTATGATGTTGGGTGGTGATTTCTATTTTATAGACTTGGAAAGTGAGGAGGCTGATGAAATGACCCGTGGGCCCAAGGTCAGGGACTAGTGAATGGTGTCTTCTCAGCCAAGCTCTTTGTTTCCATAGCCTCAGGCTGCCTTCCTGATCCACACTCTCTGTCCTTTAACAATTCACACTTTCATAGGGATCATGGAATGGAAGTAGACAGTCCTCCTGTCAGGACCATGCTCACTACCCAGGCTGACGAGACCAGATAGTCAGTGTGAGTCCTCTCAGGACCAGGGGCACAGCTGGGGCACCAGACTGTGTGGAATCAGAGCTGGACTTCTTCCAAGTAGGCGGAGCTTGGCTGTGGGGGCCACGCCCGATGCTGGGGAGCAAGTCCCTAGGAAGGCTTGAGTGCTGAGTCATGCTGAGCTGCAGCAGCCCTGATGGGATTTTTCCAGGAGCTAACATGGCAACTGTGAGCCCATGCTTGGAACAAATCCCAAACCTTGTTTTCTTTACTGCTCAGAACAGCTCCTACCAAGGTGCGCTTTGCAGCCAGCTCTTTTGGGGAATCTGCAGATGGAAAATCTGTAAGAAAAGATGGGAGAAAGTAGGGAGATGAGTTTGCTGCACATTGAGAGTCCCTGGACACCCAGATTCTGAGTTGGGATGCTGAGGAAGCTCCTTAGTTGTTGCTGAGGGTGGCTGAAGCTGAGAAGCAGTGGGTCACAGTGAGCTAATAACATAAGTAGGGCTCTAAAGGCAGGACAGAGGGGCCTTCAGGGGATGATGCCCAGAGAGCAGAGCTGTGTTCACCTGTGAAGGATGAGTATCGGGACAAGTCAGGGAGGTAGGCTGGGGGAGGAGAAGGTGGAGTTTACGGCAAGCCAGAACTGGACCACCACAGTCCTTGCATGAGTATCTTGGATCTACAGTATAGCCCCCAGCTTGTCCTGGCACAGCCGGATGGGTAGGTGGAGGGTGGGTGTTATGAGGACCTTTGAGCCTGAGGAGGAGGATAGTCCTGGTCAGATCTGTGTCTTTGGAAATTGATGTGCCTGGAATAAATGGACCTAAAAGTGAGCTGGGGCCAGACACTCATGGACTAATGTCATAAGAACAGATGCTGGCTGCTGGAGAGAGATGGGTCAGAGTCTGAGATGCCTGACAACCTGAGTTTAGTCCACAGGACCCATATGGTAGAAGAAGACAAGAACAGATCTCTACAAGTTGTCCTGATCACTACATACATACCAGTATACACATGTCCCCTCCCCCATACACAAATAAATAAGCATAATTTAACCAAAGTTCAGTATGACATGAGGGAGAAGGGTTCAGAAACGGTTTTATATGTCTAGTTCAGGGGAAGGTGGCAGGACTTAGTTTGGTGTGAGGTGGGCAGGAACCGGGTTGCTGGCCACCTTTGGAGGTTTGCAGAAGCTCACAGGTCTGAGTGGTTTCTCATACACAGGCTGGAGAATGAGTGTGTGATGGTCACTGCAACCCAGATGGGCATGGGGGAAGATCTGTGAAGTAATGAGAGCAAAGGTCAGCTCTTGACATTCCCAGTGACAGATGGAAAGGACCCTAGGAAGAGGAGCTGACATCTTAAAACCAGACAGGAGTGCAGGGCATGGCGCACACCTAGAGTCCTGGTGGGAGTTTGACAAGTGGGGGGTCCAGAGTTCTAAGACCTTGGCTACGTAGCAAGTCTGAGGCCAGTGTGGCCTACATAAGATCTGCTTCAGAAAAGCCAGTACAAAATATAGAACCCGGAAACAGGAACTTCACGAGGTGAAGGCTTGAAGGAGGAGGGTCTTTGTCAAGCTAGCTCTCCACTGTGTCCTTGCAGCTAGAGCAGTGCTTGTCACAGTGACATGTTCACCTCAGCAGTAGAGGAGCAGACTGGACTGGTCACCCCCTCACTGCTCAGTGTGGAAGTGATGGCGGCTTTGTGGCTGCAGAGAGCAGTTAGGTGGGCAGTGTGTGTAGAAGTCTCCTTGCACTAGTTTGAAGAGGGAAAGAGAGAAAGAAAGAGGTCCTCGTGGGTGGCTTGCATAAGGTTATTGTTTGGTTGGGATTTTTTTGTTTTTATTCTAGATTCCTTTTATAAACATGTTGTACGGTATCAGTAGAGGAGGAGAGGAAATGCTGAGGAGGTAAATTTAGGGAGCCTGTAGGAGACTGCTCTTGACAAGGAGGGACAAGCAGAGCTGCAATGAGTTTGTCTGCCTTGGAGGCTTCCTAGCTAGTAAGAAACAGTGGGAGGCCAGTGCTAAATGGAGGTGACCAGAACTGCTGCCCATTGTGTCCAAGGACAGGTAAGCCACACAGGGCCCAGCCAGTGAGTTGCATGTATGCGCGCAGCCAGAGACACCTGTCCAAAGTTCCTCTCAGGAGCCAGACTTGAGAGTGACATTCCTGAGCCAAACGCAGCTGTGCTAGATTGTTCAATTCTGCGCTTTGCAGACATTTCTCAAAAGCCTGGCTGGACTTTGCATTTGTCGTGAGGAGAGGGTAGAAGTGGTCAGAGTAGGACCGAACATGTGTCTCAGCTAGTGTATAGCACAGAGCGGCCACCGTGCTGGGAAAGGCACGATTCAGTAGTGCCAGCACTGTCTATCAACAAGCACTTACCCAGCATCCAGTCTGTCAGACCCTCTGCAGCAAGGAGATATGGCTGTGAACTCAACACAGCCTTCTAGGGTCACCCCATCTAGAGGGGATGGTGGGGGAGACCTTAGAGGAGAGTGCATGTGGGATCTGTGAGGGTCGCTCCGGGATTCTCCCATCCTCTGTGTGTACATGGAATGTAGCACAGTGCTGCCCAAGCTCACACCATCCCTCACCCCTTGCATCTGAGACCACATAAGCACTGTTGTCAGAAGTTGCTGGACTTGCTAGTCTGTCCATGGTCAGCACAGATGCAGTTTTCTTACAAATATTTATGTTCCCCAGCCGGTCGAACCCACAGATTTCAAAAGAGGAGAGGTTAGGGGAGGGCAGCAGCAGAAAGACACGATAAAGGATGTGGCAGCCTACTTATACCTGGAAGAGGAGTGGCCCCACAGCAAGGAGGGTCAGATGCCCAGGCAAAGAAAGTGTCACGGAAGGGGCTTTTTGGATGTGGAATGTGTCCATCAGCACTGGGCGCTCTGTTCTGAGTACTTCTCTGAAGTAGTTCTGCCCACAGTGAGCAGACATTCACTAGGAAATTGTTCTTTGCCATAAAACAGGCCTGAAAGGCTTCTGCCGGAAGTGGTAATTAATCATGATATTATCTTAAATGTTTATATTGCACCTGCCCTCAAATTACCTCCTCTCCCTGCAGCTTGTAAGCCTGGCACACAAGACTAGACTGTCTTTCTTTTATCGTGGATGAGGAAAGAGATGCTGGCTGGCAAGCGAAAGGCTGGGGCGGGATGGGATGGGATGGGACGAGTGTGGGCTCAGGTTGGGAAAGGCGAGCCTGGCCACAGAGGGTGGCAGGAACTGCAGTGACACCCTGGATACTACCCTGGGCTGACCTACACAGTGCCTCCCTACGTTTGATGAGGGCAGAACCAAGCACACCTGAGAGGCATTTCTGGAACCCAGAGACTGTTGGGAGGGGCCTGATGTAGTTCAGCCCTTCTTGTTTGACAAGGGAGGAACCTGGTCTGCAGAGGAAGTGAGGCCTTGCCTAAGTGACCTGGTTTGGCCAGTGACAGAAATGACCCCAGTTGGACCTGCTTCCCACCTCCCACCCAGCACTTCTGGGACTGAGCTGACTGTAAGCTTGAGACCGGCCTCTTATAGCTCTGTGGATACCAGCAGCCTTAGTGCGGCCCCCACCACAAACCCTTACAACTTACTCTCCTTTAAGTATTCTAAGTGCTTTAAGGTGGCCATTCAGTTGTTCTCATGATAACCTCACCAAGTAGGCCCCATAACCTCCATTTTGTAAGAAACAAGCACAGAGATGTGAAGAAACTACACCAAGGGCACACAGTTAGCACAGCAAAGCTGGAGTTTAAATCCAGTGAGTCTGGTTCTGGTCTATGCTTTGTGCTCAACCTCTGGGAGACAGGCAGTGGGGGTGGATATTCTCTTTCTCTCCTCCTCTCCTCTCCTGTAGCTGCCTCTCCCTGTCTCCCTCCCCTCTCTCTCCCTGCCTCTGGACCCTTGCTCACACTTGTCACAGTACTAGCCCACTGTGCTCTGAGCTCAGAGCTGAGTCAAGTCCGGTCATGTACAGACACATCTCAAGAACTTCCCACACAACTGTTGCACAATCCCTCACGCCGTCACAGCCGATCATTGCAAGCCCCCTGGTTCCCTGCACCCAGCACCAGTGTTAAAAGTTTGCTCTAGACTATAGTGAAGACAGCGATGGAAGCATGGGCAGGCACAGTAGGCCAGAGGTGGCACTGGACACTCCTTTGTTATGATGGGCTGCCCTGTATTCAGTAGGATGCTAACAGCCAGTATGACAGCAGGCATTGTAGACGTGACTTTGGAGGAGAGGGGTGCTGGCCAGGGGGACTTCCTAGAGGGGAACTGCATTCCCTGAAAAGTGATCAAATAGAAGGAAAGAACAGTCTGAGTTGTGGGTGTCAACTGTCTGCCCAGAAAATGTGAGTCAGAGCACTGAAGAAACTTCATCCTGAGGGCTTAGGTGGCCCTGCCTACTGCTGCTGCTGCTGCCACACACAGTAAGGTGGAGCTCTGTGTGTGAGAAGTTCCTGCAGGCTGTAGAGCAGGGAAGGGACCACTAGCCAGGGCAGTGTCCTTGGTGAGGAAAAAAACCAATTCTAGATCCTCTGAAGCATCCTTTGTTATCTGATGCTGCTTTCAGCTTTAACTGAGCCTCTTCCTCCCAGGTTTCAGAGGGAGCCTCTGGGGATGCCGTGGGTGGGACTATGTCCAGCCTCACCTGCAGCATCTGGCCCTCCTCGGGTGTGGTTGCATTGTTTGAGACTCTAGGCTGAGCTGAGGGGAAGAGAGTTCAGCGCTAGAGATCTGGGAGTTTGGACCAAGACCAGGCCGAGAGCCTGAGCTGCACAACTCGACCCTTTCCTCCTTGGAAGGGAGTGGGAAGGACCACATTCCCTTCATCCCCACAGGACGTGGGGAAAGAGCTGAGGTCATCACTGCTGGGACAGTTCAGAAGACTCAGGCCTGGAAGTAGGATATCCAAGGATGGTTCCCAAACACGCCTCTCTGCGGCAGTCTCATCCTAGGTCAGGTTATCAGGGAGGCCAAGCTAGCCAGTACCCCATATGCCTGTAAGCCAAAATGGGGTTCATAGTTTGAAAGAAAAGCAAGTGACAGGCTGTATGTGGCTTCAGACTTATTTTCATAGAAATGTTTCCTCTCACAGCTCGGGATCACTTTCCCTTTAGGCTCCCCACAACAGGGAGCTCCCACTCCTGAGGTGGTGGGGAGCCTCTTATCAAAAAAACCTGGGAGAACAGAGCCTGGGGCTTCTGCTCTAGGGGGCCACAGGACCTTTGGGATTTCTGAGTCAAGCCCCCAGTTCCTTCAGGTTCTTTTTGCCCCAGGTAGTCCATATGTCCCTGGCAATGTAAGCTGACAACCCTGTCTCAGATGCTCCTCTCTAGTTTAGGTGTGTTTTTATTTTGAATGTTTTTGCTGTTCTGAGGCTTGAACCTGAGGTCTTAGTGTACTAAGTGATCACCCTACAGCCAAGTCATACCTTAACAGCCCTGTTGCTTCTCTCTGAAAGGTGACTTCTCTCCTGGGGAACAAAAGTGACATCAATAACGGCTTATTCTGTGAGCAGGCTACGTGTTCTGCCTCACATCCCTTTATAGACACCACCCTGTTACCACAGAGGAAGCAAGTGCTTCCTCTGTAGAGAGTGGGCATTTGCCTGGGCCCGCTAGAGTGTGGCCTTAGGATTTTTAAGAAACCCTTGGGCATGTGCAGGTCCCACTCCTGACTCTAGGGGAGCAAGTGGTGAGGAAGAGCTTTTTCTTGTAAACTGTTCCAGCCCCAGGACCTCAGCTGCAGAGCCAATGTGCTTCCCATGAGTGTGGTCAAGGAAGCCTGAGTAACCCTCTGCTAACAAAGTATATCTCTAAGATGTCAGCCTTGTGACAGGACAGCTCCACAGCAGATCTTTCAGCTGATTAGAACCCTCCCTATCTCATCAGCTTGAACCCATGAAGAAATGGTTCCCCTCCCCCCCTTTTTAATTTTACATTTGGGGAGTGTTTTACCTGCATACATGTCTGCACCATGGGGCTCAAAAAGAGCATCTGATCCCTAGCATTGGCATTGCAGATGGTCATGAGCTGCCATCAGCTGCTGGGAATAGAACCTGGGTCCTCTGCAAGAGAAAAAGGTGCTGAGCCACCTCCCCAGTCCTATGGTTTCACATCTTTAAAAGGATTATATGGAAAGCAAGCGAGAGCCCTTACAAATAGACCTATTTAACCTAAGCTGTTCCTGTTACTGGTCTAGATCAATATGCTCAAATGTTCCCAACAAGGAGGAGTGCTAGCTCATTACCCTTGGAAAGGCATCACTTTGGGAATGAAAGACAACAAAACACAGGATGGACCTAGGGCGGAAGCCACTCAGCTCAGAAGACTGATGGGAAGGCACAGTCAGCAGACCTGGGATGCCAGGGGTGGGCACAGTGGCAGCATCAGGCATAGTGCTTAGGCTTGTGATTGGTACAGGGGTAGGAGACATAAGACAGGGCTGAGAAGGCTGCTCATTGGCTCCTGTGAGGGGAGTGGTCAGTAGCACTCTGCTGCCAGACACCCTTCTCCCAGTAGCTGGATGGAACAGGTGACCCTAGAACTTTCCTCCATAGAGAAAGAATCCTTAGGATTCTCTGGGGCTGCTCTGTCTTTCCTGAGCCAGTGTCAGCTTGGAGCCCCATGTGGACCTCACAAAAGGAGTCTTCTAGAGCAGCCAGACTAGAAAACCAGTAACTTCTTCTCAAACAATATTTCTGATTCTGATAGGAAGCCCACAGCTCAGCCTCTGCTGTCCCTGAGTGTGGGGCCCCTGCTACAATAGGAAGTGAGCTGCCCTTGCTTCTTCATGCTCAGCAGAGGGCTTAGCCAGCTTAGAGGAGCTGGGAGAGTGAGCTTTGGTTCACTGCTGACAATCCAGCCAGCCACTTCGCTGGATGTGGGGGAGCTTGGGTACCTCATCACTTAGCTGCTTCCCTCCCTGCACTGTGAGGAGAGCTAAGAAGCTGAGCTGTAGGAAGAGGCTCAGTGCTCGTCCTTAAGTTCCTGTAGGCAGCTTAAGTCTTAACTGACTTACTCTCCACAAATCCACCGTTTGCACACAGTTGAAATAAGTTCCATTAGCTGGCTTCAATCAAAACAGTATTTTGTAATCAGTTGTGGTGGCACATGCCTTTAGTCCCAAGAACTTGGGAGCACACCTGAGTTCAAGGACAGCCTGGTGTCTATAGAGAGAATTTCAGTACAGCCAGGGCTACGTAAACAGACCCTGTCTCAAATTATCTTTTTATGTGTATGAGTGTTTTGCCTACAAGGCCCCCATTATCCTTCAGCTCTGCTTGTGGGTCTGCTTGGTCATCCTGCGCAACCAAAGGGGAAGAGCCCCAATTCCCAGCTGTGGGCCCTGGAGAAACACTTTTTATCTGTGCAGCTCCCTTATTCAGAACAGCCTGTCCTCTGCAGAGCCTGATAAACGGGGCCTTGCCATTCCAGTAGCCCTCTGGGGTTGTGTATCCCTTGAAAAACAAAAGCACTTTGTTTTCTTTATTGGAGTTGGCCCGGTCTCTGACCCCTGTAGGACCAAAGTTTTCTAGGAAGAGAGCCTAAGACCCTTTGTTAACTCAAGGTACCCCTACCACTGGCCCTGAGACAAACTCCTAGAAGTCTGGGCTGGATCTCAGGGGCAGGAATGGCAGCAGGAAGGGAGGTAAGATGTGGAAGGTGGCCTTCAGAGCAGAGGCTGGATTGATGTGGTATGACCCTCAAAGTTGAATTATGGCAGGAAAGTGTTATCAGACTTTGACAATGGTTTTCACTGAACTTGGGCCAGTACTGTGTGGTAGGTACCATAAGTATGTTTCCTCGATTTCTTCTAGCACTGTAGAGGAAGCAGTCGTGTGCCACATAAAGACCTTTCAGTGACAGACGGTCTGTGCAGAATGGCTATCCTGTAATACCATAACAGCTGGACAGTGGAACATTTGACCAGCATGTTCAAGGCCCCGAGTTTATCCCCAGCACCACAAATCAAAGCCATGTAGAAAATAGCCGTGTGATCTAGCAACACTGGCATAACAGCATTACTCATAGGTCTGAAAGCGTCCCCACTGTGCTGCCAGTCATAAAAGCTTAGCACAGGGCTACAGGCAGGCACTAGAGGCCTTGCCTGGTGTACCCGAGACCTCAAGTTTAGTCTTTACTACAACAGAAACAACATGTTTAGCAGAGTCATGTTCAAATAACAATACCATATATGGTGATGATAATCTCTGAGGGATAGCTCAGTGGTGCAGAGGACAATTGCAGGTCTAGTTTCTGGCACCCATACCAGGTGGTTGCCAACTTCCTATACCTCCAGCCCTGGGGGATCTGACTCTCCCTCCTGACCCACAGGGGCTCCTGCACTCTTATGCACATAGCCACATACAGATATACACATAATTAAGGATAAAACCTTTAAAGATGATAAAATGGTGATGGAAGTAACCATTATTCATAGTTTCACAGTGAGTTCTTCTACATACTATAACACCCTGCCCTAAAACAGCCTTCTGGGTTACATGGCAGCATTCTGGCATGTCTCATGTTTGCCATCCCTTAATTGTATCAAGAGCTCTCAATGACCTACAGCATTTAGTTTTATTCCAAATGCACTCTGATGTTTATACAGTGGAATCATCTAGTAACATTTCTCAGAGTGGGCCCCCTTTAAGTGATGCATTACCACAATGCTGAACTCGGAGTTTGAGGAGAGGGAGTTGGGGCTCAAAGCTTCTCACAGCGACTTGCCCAGTCAACCGGGAGCAAAGGAGTGACCAGGGCTCAGAACTCGATTGTGTTCCCATTCAGAACTAGCTTCCGGCCCCCTGTGCTGTCTGGCTTCCCTGTATACTGCAGGTGCTTATTTTGTATACAGTATGTGCTTAGGTCCCCTTTTCCCACGATCTGTTCTAACCGCTGAGCCTGGCTCTGTCTGTCTCTGGACTTGACACACAAACTGGTGGCAGAGCAGGGGTAAAGATGGGGAGTGACGAGGGCCCAGGATCAGAGGGTCTCAGGCTGCCCCACTCCCGCACACTTTTACCTTGGCAAGTGCTGCTTGCCTTTCCTTTCTGCCATACTGTGAAGAGACCACATGCTGTTTCATGTGCAGGAGCTTGCAGTGTGTGCCTGGGGAAGGAATGGCTTGAGTTACTGTGGAAATTGTGTAAGAGCTACCAGTGATAAGGGTGGGGGAGGGGTTGTGGCTGGCTGAAACTGGGAGCCTTATGAGTACAATATGATCCAGGCAAGGTCACTCACATCTATGATCCTAACATTCAGCAGGCTGAGGCAGGAGAGTTGCTATGAGCTCCTAAGACCCTGTTTCAAAAAAAAGGTGAAGTTAAATACAGGCTATGCTGTGTCATGTCGGGGTGTGGGCCCAGAATGTTGTTTCCCTGTGTGTACTTGGGCCTGCCTGTCTGTGGCTCCATGTGTTCTGGGTGCGCCTGTGGCACTGGGTGTTGTCAGTGTTGCCTGACAGTATGGTGAGTATGTCAGAACCAGTGCCACCTGTCCATGTCCATGGCACCAGGTTAGGCCCTTGTGTGGGGGCAGGGCTAAAGCAGGTCCACACCAGGATAGATTCTCTAGTTCCTGGAACCACTTCCTTGTCTAGGGCCTTTCTCTGAACACCCAGCTGAGCTGGAAAGGAAAGGAAGCCATGGATCCTTCAGGTGGCATGTCCAGCCAGCCACAGGAGAGCTGGGCCTGGGAGACAGAAATGACAGTGTGCCTTAGAGCATGTCCTTTACTCCTGCAGGCTCAATGCAGAGTCAGTGAGTGCATACTTCCTACAGGTTCTAGAATGGCATAACCTGTCTGTCCAGCTGCTCTTCCTCCCCAGCAGGGGGTTGGGATAGGGCCCAGGGCCGGCAGCTGTGGCCTGGAGCATGCTGGGAGCCATCTGAAAGGGGGCAGTTGGGCAAAAGCATTTCTTCTGTACCTTCCTGCTCTGCCCAAACTGGCTCTGTCATCCTTAGCCATCTTCCCCAGAGAGTCTGAGCACCTTAGGAGAGGGGGAGAGCCCAGTTCTTTTATTACCTGAGGAAACTGAACCTATATAAAGCAAAGAAAGGAGCTGCCTGGAGAACACAGTGAGTTTGAAGCCAGTCCTGGCATCTGTGGTGAGGTGGCCAAACCTACCCAGGCTCTTCTCCTTGCAGGTTATTGAAGAGTTCTACAATCAAACATGGAACCACCGCTACGGAGAGTCCATCCCATCTACCACACTCACCACACTCTGGTCTCTCTCCGTGGCCATCTTCTCTGTTGGGGGCATGATTGGTTCCTTCTCTGTAGGCCTCTTTGTTAATCGCTTTGGCAGGTAAGCCAGAAAGCCTCCAGACCTGCCTTCGGGAGTCATGTCATCCTGCTTGAAGTTCTGGGGGAAGTTGGGGTGGCAAAAGCATCCCTAACTATGGCCTCATCCCCCGGGGAGTCTGGGGGTCTTGGGAGCTGGCTGACCTGTGACCCATCCCCAGGCGGAACTCCATGCTGATGATGAACCTGTTGGCCTTTGTGTCTGCTGTGCTTATGGGCTTCTCCAAACTGGGCAAGTCCTTTGAGATGCTGATCCTGGGCCGCTTCATCATTGGCGTGTACTGTGGCCTGACCACTGGCTTTGTGCCCATGTATGTGGGAGAAGTGTCACCCACAGCTCTTCGTGGAGCCCTAGGCACACTGCACCAGTTGGGCATCGTCGTTGGGATCCTTATTGCCCAGGTAAGCCAGTTCTGGGTCTACCCTAGCGCTGCCTCTGCCCACAGCTTTGGCCCTCAGGTCACGGTCAAGCAGAGCAGAGCTTTTTTACCCAGCCCTGCCTAAGTCAGCCTCACAGTGGGCAGATCCCAGAGCACACATGATCCCCAGACCTACCAACAAGAGCCCTTGGCCTTCACTTGGGCTTCCAGGCCTAGAAGCCTTCATGAATGTGGCGCTCCTCCCCTGGAGGCTCCTCCAGCCTTTAATCCTACAGCCAGGATGGCAACCCCCACATACCATGTCCCATGTCCTCTACAATTGAGCTGATGAGGGAAACGGGTCAGAGAGGTCCTTCCCTCATTCAGCAGCTGATGGGCAGGGAAGGCCCGCTTGGTGGCTGGGATGGATACTGGAGTAGGGCCAGGGCAGGGGCACTCACAGTCCCTGGTTTCTTTGTCCAGGTGTTTGGCTTAGACTCCATCATGGGCAATGCAGACTTGTGGCCTCTGCTGCTCAGTGTCATCTTCATCCCAGCCCTGCTACAGTGTATCCTGTTGCCCTTCTGCCCCGAGAGCCCCCGCTTCCTGCTCATCAATCGTAACGAGGAGAACCGGGCCAAGAGTGGTACGGGCTGGGCCCTGCCCTCCTCCCTGTCCCCCTGAGCTCAGTCCTTTTCCCCACTCTGAGACACCCCACCTTCCCTCCGGTCCCACCAGTGCTGAAGAAGCTTCGAGGGACAGCCGATGTGACCCGAGACCTGCAGGAGATGAAAGAGGAGGGCCGGCAGATGATGCGGGAAAAGAAGGTCACCATCTTGGAGCTGTTCCGCTCAGCCGCCTACCGCCAGCCCATCCTCATCGCTGTGGTGCTGCAGCTGTCGCAGCAGCTGTCCGGCATCAATGCTGTGAGTACCACACCCACCCTTCCTGTGGCCACAGCCTGCAGCAGTGTTCATCCCCACCACACGCACATCCCCACTAGTAACTGGTACAGAAGAAGAAGGGCGAAAACATGTTGGATCTCCAACAGTCTCCCTTTCTGGCAGGTGTTCTACTACTCAACGAGCATCTTCGAGAAGGCAGGTGTGCAGCAGCCTGTGTATGCCACCATCGGCTCGGGCATCGTCAACACGGCCTTCACTGTGGTGTCGGTGAGTCATGCTTTTGGTCAGCAGCCAGGGTCCAGTTCAGGGCATCAGGACCGGATGGCATCCTGTTGTGGGAGCCAAACTAAATGTCAGTAAACTTGTGAGGCTCATTATTCACACTGTTCGGATGACAGAGATGCTCAGGGAGGTGAGAAGGCAAGTGCTCTCCTAAGGTCACAGCCAGCATGCATTAGCTCTCTGGTCTCCAGTACCTTTCACCCCGGTACTGTTGGGCTCAGAAGCTATATTCCTTCCCTTGTTCCCTGCAAGGCCCCCAAGCTTCAGCCTGGTGGGGAAAGGTATTTCCCTTACTGTGTGTATTGCCTTGAATTTAGCTCTTGGGGTGAGCTTCTGGACAGGCGGTTCCAGGGTATCAGGCAGAGAGAACATGTCTTCCTCCTTGTCCACAGCTGTTTGTCGTAGAGCGAGCTGGACGGCGGACCCTGCACCTCATTGGCCTAGCTGGCATGGCAGGCTGTGCCGTACTCATGACCATCGCCCTGGCCTTGCTGGTGAGTGGTGGGGACCAGGATTTAGACACACTGGGCCTGTTCAAGGTGCCATGGCTGTAGATTTCACCTGGATTTAGGTCCCAAAATGCTCATGTTGCACCCAGCCTGGGTTTCCCCATGTGGGTGTGCCTCTGAATTGGAGCCTCACCTGCTTCTCCGGCTGTCTTCTCCCATCCTGATCTTTCTCTTCCCTGCTTGGGGATGTTCTCCATGTGGAAGTGCCTTGCCTAGAGCTGAACTTGCAGAGCCTTTACCTAAAAAGCCTCCATTTATCTCCAGAGCAACCCTCAGCAGTCTAATGGTCCCTTAATGCCACAGAGGCACACAAACACACCTGTCTTCAGTCCCCAAACTAGGAACTGTTACTTGTTACAGCTTAGGCTTTTCTGAAGTCCCAGATTTGTGAATATATGCATACATTCAATGGGTTACTTTCAGATTAGGACTCAAGTGTAAAAAGAAGTAAGACTCGTTGTTTCATATGCGCCTTCCACACACAGGCTGTTGGCAAATTTAAATGGTATTTTTATCATGTCTACATTTGACTGACATCAAACATGGTCAGGTGGAATTTTTTTCTTCTGGAATCATGTGACCAGCTCAAAAAGCTTGACTTCAAAGCATTTTTGTTTCTGTTTTTTCAGATTAGAGATGTTCACTTTGCATTTCCCATTTGACTCAAGCCTCATGTTGGATAAGGAATGAAACTAAGAATTGACCTTAGGTCAGCTGGTCCCCAGACCAGCAGAAATCACTAACCACCACTATGAGCGCACACACACACACACACACACACACACACACACACCTACCTCACCGTGGAGTCCCAGAGCACTAGAAGATGGGCATGGAATAGATCTTGTGAGACAGAGACCTCACCTAGGGCACCTGGGTGTGTCTATTGCTTTTTAATTGCTGTAATAAGTCACCATGACCAAGGCAATGTATTAAAAAAGCATTTTACTTGGGGGCTCATGGTTTCAGAGTCCACAGCCATAATGCTGGAGAACATGGCACCGGGAGGGCAGGTAGCTATTGAGAATGACACACCTCCAACAAGGCCACACCCCCTGTCCTTCCCAAACATTCAAGTGGGGGTGGGGAACCGTCTCATTCAGACCATAGCATTTGCACAGCAAGTCCAGGGTCACCCCAGGTCTACAGCTTTTCTTCCTCCTGAGCCGTCACATCCCACCTAACCTCTCACACCATCTTCCTCAACAGGAACAGCTGCCTTGGATGTCCTATCTGAGCATTGTAGCCATCTTTGGCTTTGTGGCCTTCTTTGAAGTAGGCCCTGGTCCTATCCCATGGTTCATTGTGGCCGAGCTGTTCAGCCAGGGACCCAGACCTGCTGCTATTGCTGTGGCTGGCTTCTCCAACTGGACCTCAAACTTCATCGTGGGCATGTGCTTCCAGTATGTGGAGGTGAGAGCCGGATTGTCTGTCCTCCACCACTCACCTACATGTGGGGAGTCATGCTGTGTGATGTGGTGGCTCAAGTCATGTGACACCAAGCTCCCCCTTGGTTCTCATGCTATTTCTGGAGCCTGTCACAGGACAGGTGTGAGCAGCCTCTTACTGGGTGGCTGGTAGCAATTCTTTTCCTCAGATCAAGGGGTCAGAGTCCTTTGAGCCAGGCTGGAGGTAACGTGTAACGTGTGTTTTCCAGCAACTGTGCGGCCCCTACGTCTTCATCATCTTCACGGTGCTGCTGGTTCTCTTCTTCATCTTCACCTACTTCAAAGTTCCTGAGACCAAAGGCCGGACCTTCGACGAGATCGCTTCCGGCTTCCGGCAGGGGGGTGCCAGCCAAAGCGACAAGACACCCGAGGAGCTCTTCCACCCTCTGGGGGCTGACTCCCAAGTGTGAGGAGCCCCACACCCAGCCCGGCCTGCTCCCAGCAGCCCCAAGGATCTCTCTGGAGCACAGGCAGCTAGATGAGACCTCTCTCTTCCAAACTGACAGATCTCGGGGGAGCCGGGCCTGGGCGCCTTTCTTCAGCCAGCAATGAAGTCCAGAAGAATATTCAGGACTTTGGCTCCAGAATTTTTAATGAAAGCAAGACTGTTGCTCAGATCTATTCAGATAAGCAGCAGGTTTTATAATTTTTTTTATTACTGATTTTGTTATTATTTTTTTTTTATCAGCCACTCTCCTATCTCCACACTGTAGTCTTCACCTTGATTGGCCCAGTGCCTGAGGGTGGGGACCACACCCTGTCCAGACACATGCCTTCTTTGCCAAGCTAATCTGTAGGGCTGGACCTATGGCCAAGGACACACTAATACTGAACTATGAGCTAGGAGGCTTTGCCGCAGGAGGCGGTAGCTGCCACCCACTTCTGCAGGCCTGGATCCCGACACCATAGGGATCCAGGCTCCATTTTAGGATTCGCCCATTCCTGTCTCTTCCTATCCAACCAACCACTCAATTAATCTTTCCTTGCCTGAGACCAGTTGAAAGCACTGGAAAGCAGGGAGGAGAAGGAAGGGCCAGGCTGGGCTGCCAGGTTCTAGTCTCTGTGCACTAGGGGCCAGCAAACACCGTGAGAGGGACCTCGGAGACAGAACTTACTACTGCTGAAGACACGGACACTCCTGCCCTGCTGTGTATAGATGGAAGATATTTATATATTTTTTGGTTGTCAATATTAAATACAGACACTAAGTTATAGTATATCTGGACAAAACCCACTTGTAAATACACCAACAAACTCCTGTAACTTTACCTAAGCAGATATAAATGGCTGGTTTTTAGAAACTTGGTTTCAGAATGCTTGTGGATTGGGGCCAGGCAGGTATTTTGGGGGATGGAGGTGAGAAGGGCAGCATAGCTGTGACCCAGTGGCTGGGGGTCCTGGCAGTGTCCCTTTTGCTCAAACCTGTATGACCTCTGACCCGGAGGAAAACTAAGAGTTTTCGTACAGCTAACCATGCCCTGATGCTCGAGCTTCAGCGTCTTAAAGGTGAAGATAGGAATCCTATCTTCATCTGCATATTTTACAACTCCTTCCCATACCCTGTCCCCCAAACAAAATGAGCTCAGGTACTGCCACATTGTGTTGTCTAATGCCTTGTATCCAAGGCAGCTTATTTACAGAAAACAGAGACCACCTGAGGGAGTGCCCAGGGTGTCCAGGCAGCACTAAACAGGTCCTTCCCAGAGAACCTCCCTTCACCAAATTTGGCACTTTGAAAGGACTAGCAATGTATAGTCTCACTTGTCTGGATTTACCAGGATTCAGAGCATCGTTCAATACAAGACTAGGAAATAGAGCGCCAGGGGTCTCCTCTCCTGTCTCAAAAAAAATTTTTTTTTTCTTTTACAAAACCCAAAGGGATCTCTCCTGCATACAGCTATTCCATCTCAGCATGACAAGGGGCTTAAGGAAAGGAAACTACAGAGAAAGTATAAGGAATTAACTCCAGCCAGGTTCCCAATTAAACAAGATTGGGAAGGGCCATGCCGAGACCAGACAGAATGGGCCTGTTAGCCTTTTACTACCTGCAAGGCCTACCACTGCCTAGTAAGCTGTCCTTTAACGCACATGGTAGGGACAGGTGGGGAGCATGTTAGTAGGTGCGTGGCAAGACGGGTGGCCTAAGGCCCAAAGACCTCCAGGTTCGCGAGAAGCCACCCAGGGCTGAAAAAGCCAGACAGCAGATTAGTACTGGAGCCTGCCCTGTCCTTAAACATGGTGATGCGCAGGCGCAAATGGAACGAGATGGCCACATCCTCTGGGCCACACAGCAGGGACGCACTCAGCCCTCTGCCGCGCTGGAGGGCGGGGTTAGTGACGTCATCACCAATTAGAGCGAGGGGGCGGGCTATGAGCTAGGGAGTGGCACACCTGTGGAGCATCAGGCCGAGCCTTCAGTTTCTGATTGAAAGCCAACTGTTAGGAATTGCTCCCTGGCTCCTCGCTCTTCTCACCAGCTCCTAGACAAGTTGGTACTTTATTTGCAACCCTGCCTCAGTCTCCCTGGGAACTGTCTGAACTTCGCGGCAACCTGCATCTTCCTCATTTTAATGCTGTCCATCCACCGCAGGAGTCTACGGTTCTCTGGCCAGAACAATTCCTAGACTTCAGTTTCCATCAGAGAATCTGGTCAGGACTTCTAACCGGAAAAGACCACTCTCAGCTTCCTAAACCGAATTCCTCCGATGCAGTTTTAGGCAGGAGAGAGATTCAGAAAGTGCATTCATTAACAGGAAAAGAATGCCTATTGTCTTTTGTCAAAACGGCCCCTACTCCCATTCGACTGTCTCTTCAGTCCCCGATCCAGATGCCGCAGTACCGGCGGCCCCTTAACCTTTCCCCAAATCATGCGACAGCTTCCTCCTCTCAGTCTCATAGTAATAATCCTTCTGAAGTAATCTGTCTTCTTATAAATCTTTCCCAGGTACCCTTTTTCCCTCGGGGTAATGCCCATCTTTCCTGTGACTGCAGATATTACACATGACGGGTTTCACTACAGCATTTTATGCATGCAATGTATTTTGATCATATTCACCTCCATTACACTGTTACCCTTCATTCTCTCTTGCTGAACCCTTGCTTCTACCAACTAGCCCCCCTATAGTTTCTTTTTAATGTTAAGATTTTCGTTTGGAGGTGGCGGTAGTGGGAGAATATACATGCCTCCCATGTGTGTGGAGGTCAGGGAACAACCTGTGGAAGTTGGTTTTCCACTGTAGGTTCCAGGCTTTAGTGGCAAGCACTTCCTGCTGAGCCATTTCGCTGGCCTTCCCTCCTCCTCTCCCTCTTCCCCCTCCTCCGTGAGCTTCACTAGAGTTGCCTGAAGGACCATGGCTGACTGTGACTACACCTCTGAGAAACTACTATCAATCCATCCTTCAGCAACTGTTAACCTCAATGTCCTTGGAGGTGGGTTGGGTCCCCACCCCCATGCCAAATCTTTTTTTTAAAGATTCATTATATATAAGTACATTGTAGCTGTCAGACACACCAGAAGAGGGCATCAGATCTCATTACAGACAGCTGTGAGCCACCATGTAGTTGCTGGGAATTGAACTCAGGACCTCTGGACATGCAGTCAGTGCTCTTAACCACTGAGCCATCTCTCCAGCCATGATAGCCAAATCTTATGCTGTGAGTTCAAGAGTGACACAGCCAACACCATGTCCAGAAACCAGCCTTCCAGAGCTCGCCAAGCGGTGACCCTTCTGTTCCTGCCTTCTTTCTACATTCTCTTCCTCAGTGACCTTTTTAGATAGAGCAATACAGGTGTCCCACTTAATGGCTGAACAACTTTAGCCAGCCACGAGTCTTCAATTACTGCTGCCTACTGCATGGAGAAGTTCCTCTGAGGCTGGAGAGAGGATGGTTCAGAGGTTCAGAGCTCTGACTGCTCTTTCTGAGGTTCTGAGTTCAACTCTCAGCAACCACATGGTGTCTCAAGACCAGCTATACTGAGATCTGGTGCCCTCTTCTGACCCATAGGCATAGATGCAGGCAGAATACTGTATACATAATAAATAAATCCTTTTTTAAAAAAGGAGCTATGGCAAAAGAGAAAGTTACCCAGTAAAATAAACTTAAAAGAAGAGGCCCCTCTGCCTGGAACTGGCCATGGCACTAGTCTATGGGACAGACATGATTATTAGAAGGCAAATTGGTGGGAATGCCGTGTCCATTTAGCAAAGCAATGGCTGTGGCTTCCCACTAGGGCCTGTGACCTTTCCAGCCATGGGTTGAGAGGGTTTGCAGTTCCAGACATACATTCTCTCCTGTAGAACAGACCTCAGTTTCAATTAGAAAGTAGTTAGTTTCCTCCCCCCCCCCCCCATATCCGATTTGATTCTCTTTTATCATTCAGCACATCTGGATTTCCATCTTTCTTAGTCTGAAAATTACAGATTTTTTTGCATGTCCCTCTAACCATTGTCCCCCACTCCCCACGTCCATATCCTCCAGAGACCAAGCTGCCTTGTCCTTGGCTCCCACATCCCCTTTCTCCTCTGGGACTTTGGGATTTCCTTCACACAGATTGCCCTCCCACCACTGTTCCGACTCCCAACTGGTCATTCTTGTGAGGAAACCGGGACTGGCCTATCCATTCACCAGCGCTCTGCTGCCTACTAGTGGCTGGCAGGTGAATTTAAATCACGGTTGATTTTAACCTCTGTCTCTTGTTCGTTTCTTTGAAGGAGTCAGGTCCATTTGGTCACCCTGTTCTGTTCGCTCAAAATGATTTCACAAGAGCAACATCTGCCATATTATCACATGGCTTAATACTCCACATGGTCTCATGATATGGTCCAAAACTTTTACCTGAATAGTAGTTCTTAGAGATGAGAGATCACACTAGATGCTTGACGCCCTATGTCAGGCTAACCATTCAGTGCTCCCTAGAAACACCTCCCCGGGCTGTCCTAGTGCAGCAGTTTTGCTAAAGCTTTTTTCCCTCCTGGTCGGCCTGTGTTCTGTTGTTACCTGCACCTTTCTTGGGGAGACGTGAATAAACATCTACACACCCCAGACAGGAAACCAATGAAAGAACAGAGGTGCCACCCAAATATAGCTTAGAGAACCAATGAGCTTATTGGCCCTACTTCTAGGGACACGGGTGACCCCGAACAGCTATCCCACTGAGAATTCTCCAGGCAGCATGGGTTGAGTTGCCCACGGCTTCACAGAAGGAGTTCCCATCTCAATTAACGTTTCACCTTCTATAAACTGTAGCATCTTCCCAAGACAAAAAGTTGCGTACAGCAAAGTTGCGTATAGCGTGGGGGGAGGGGCAAGAAAGAGCGGCTGGAACCTACGTGGCGGACGGGATCTAAAGACTAGTCCCACCTGGTTCTTCGATGAGGGAAGGGAAACAAAGCCCAGAGCTGCTTGTGAGTCATCCCAGTTGCTCTGGATGACACGGTGATGACTAACTAAGCCAGGTGTCGCCGGGTGCAGTACGTGCCTGTAAGCCTGGGTGGTAATGGCTGCTCTCCTCAGAGGACAGCATTCCATGTCCGCCATGTGGTATGGTCACAGGACTCCAAATTAACTGTCACTTTCTCTGTGAGGTGTCTGTTCACTCCTTCAACTGTTAAGCAATCAGGCAGGTTCCACGGGCATTCTCCCGCTGCGCACTCACTGTCTTAGAAACGGAGTCAGAAGCTGCTGACTTACACTGTCGCTACGGAGCTGAGTCATCTCGGGGAAAGTCTCTGCCTTCTGATCCCAAGTGTCCTCATCTGCTGCCCTAGTAAGATGGAGTAAGGATGCAGGTGCTGGTGGCGGTGCTCGCCTTTAATCCCAGCACTCTGGAGGCAGAGGCAAGTGAACCTCTTAAGTTTGAGGCCAGCCTGGTCTACAGAGTGAGTTTTGGAACAGCCAGGAATACACAGATTTTGTCTCAAACAAAACCCAGGGGTGGGGGAAATGGAACAAGTGTAAATCTGGTGTCAGCTGAGGTCCCTATCATCTTCTCCCTTCTGCCTTCCCTCAAAGAGTCTTACAATGACCGTTTCACACGTGTGTGTTGATGAAATCGACCACCAGCCTACGTGTACTCTCCCTTTCCATCCCCGTCCTTCCATGCCTTCTTCAGGTGTGCTCGCTCGGTTTCCCTTCGTTTTGCATGCGTTCTGATTTTCTGTTTTCGGTTTTGAGACAGGGTTTTACTATGTGGCCTTGGCTGGAATGGAATTCACTGTATAAAACAGGCTGGCTTGGGCCTGCTTCCGCCTCTTGGTGCTGGGATTAAAGATAATCACAATAATAATAATAATAATAATAATAATACAGAAGGAGAGTGACGGGTGAGCAGTGAGCGTGAGGATGAGAAGAGATGGTGGTGGAAGAACGGAGGGTGGGAAGAGAGAGAGCTCGAACCCAGCTCACCCCTTCCGCTTTGGTATTTAAACTAGCTGGGCACGGTGGTAGAGGCATGTGGATCGCTCTGAGTTCAAAGCCAGCTGGTCTACATAATGAGTTCCAGGACAGCCACAGCTACACATTGAGGTGATGTCTCGGACAACATAAGTAAATAGACAAGCTCTTTTAAAATCTTACTGTATGTATATGAGCGTCTTGCCTGCATGTATGTCTATGCAACATGTGTGTACCTGGTGCCTGTGGAGGCCAGAAGAAGTCACTGAGTCCCCTGGAGCTGGGGTTGCAGAGAGTTGTGAGCTCAGAATGGAAATGTGGAAGAGCAGCCGGAGCTCTGAACTAAGGAACCATCTCTAGAGTTCCCCTCTTCTCTTTAAACCTTCTCCATGTAGTGCTGCCTGTATGTGCATGTATGTAGGGTCATGTACTAGAGCATGGGCAGCCCTTCAAGCTGCATCCCTCCCTGAAGAAAATCAACCCCCAGCCCCTGCCCCTGTAGCCATCAGTTGGCATCCTGCACTTCGTTAGATGCTCTGCAGATAGAGGGGGCGGGGCTTCATGAACCCCACGCCACCCATACTGGGATTTTGGACCGTGTACATGTCTTGTGCGTGTAGTTGCATATGAGCTCATATGTGCAAAAATGTCACATTCAGCAAATAATTGGAGATGTTTGCAATTCCTGACCTTTACAATTTTTCTACTTTCTCTTTGTCAATGGTTCCCTGATTGTTGGGAGAAGGAATGTGATATAGATTTCTCCTTTAGAATATTCCATAGCTTCCTAATCTATGTGTGTTGGCCAGATGTAGGCCTTTATTAATCTCCATCTACTGCAAAAAGAGGCTTTTCTCATAAGCGTTGAGAGATGTACTAATCTGTGACTATAAAGATAAAGACGTAGGGGACAGTTTGTTACTATTGTCCACTTAACAAAATAGCAGCAACAGGTTCTCACCCAGGGCCTGTGACTTAGGCAGTCCCGGGTTTTGTCTCAGTTAACAGTAACAAGTATCAAGCATGTGTTCTGTCTTGTAGAGAGGGCTTCAAATCAAATCAGAAGGTTGTTGGTTACTCCCATAATATTCAAGCCACTGTTACCATATGTATTGCCAGGCCAGTTGTGACTGTATCTTACAGCGTTCCCAACTGGGTAAATGATGGTAAAAATAGAAGATGGGCAAAAATATTTTTTTTTCTTTTTGAGACTCATCGTATATAATCCAAGCTGATCTCAAACTCATTATGTAGCTAAAGATAACCTTGAACTTGCAATCCTCCTGTCTCTACCCCTCCCAAGAATATGGATCTCAGACCTGTACCACCCCACCTAATTTACAATGTGCTGGGAATTGCACACACGTTCGTGTGTGCAAGTAAAGCACTCTGCCAACTGAGCTGCAGGCTACCTCGGCATCCTGTTTTATTCCTATGGCCATCTCTGGCTCTGATGACATCTTCTTGAAAACACCACTGTAGGGTACCAGATGCAAACAGTTTTCTGGTTTGGGACTCAGAATTCTAGTTTCACGTCATTACTTACCAAGTGTCTCCTAGATGCCTGGATACAGTAGTAAGAACAAAAGATTGGTCTTCACGGAGCTACATTCTGTTGACTGAAATAAACACAGCTACTAAAAACCCTAACTACCAGCAAACCTCTGCTGCATCCACAGTCAATTTTTTTTTTTTTTTTTTTTTTTTTTTTTTTTTTTTTTTTTTTTGTTGTTGTTGTTTTGAGACAGGGTCTGGCCTGGACTCTGGCTAGCCTGAAATCACAGCGACCCATCCCACATGAGTGCTGGGATTAATGCTAGATGATCAACTTCTCTCTTACTTCTGCTCTGAATATATTCTTACTGGACCGGTTAGCGAAAACCAAACACCACCTCTCAAGTCTCCAGTTTCTTCAACAGAGACTGGAACCTTCGAGAGGTGGGAAGCTGGTGGAGTGGATGTGGGTCATAGGGAATCTGCCCTCAAGGGAACAGGGACCCAGGCTGCTTCTTTCTCTTCTGGGCTCTGGATTGTGATGTAAGTGGACTTTACTCTGTCTTTTGTTATTGTCTCTAGTACCAAATCAGAGGCCCAAAGCAACAGGACCTCTGAATCTTGGACTAAAGTCAAACAATAACTTAGGATTCATTCTGTCTGTTTCTGTCCTCAAGAAAAGATTATAAAGGTTTGGTATAATTTATCCTTAAATGTTGGGGAAATTTACTACTAATCCCATCGCTTCCTGTTGCTGATTGGATTACTGATTCCAGAAAGCCCACATTATCTGCTTCCTTTTGTGTGACAGTGTTGTAACTTATGTCTTTCAAAAAGTTGGTCCATTTCACTTAAACTGCCTGTGGTGGTTTGGATGAGAATGGCCCCCCATCAGTACATCTGCTAGAATACTTGGTCTTCAGTTGGTAGAACTGTTTGGGAAGGATTAAGGTGTGGCCTTCTTGAAATCTGTTGCTGGGTGTGGGCTTTGAGGTTTCAAAAGATTTGGACCATTCCCACTTATCTCTCTCTGCCTCCTGGTGAGGTTCCAGCTGGGGCTCTAGCTGCCTGCCTGTGCTCTGCCATTATACACTCTAAGTCCAATTAAACTCATTTATTTATATATTTTATGTGGATTAGAGTTTTATGTGCATGTGTGTCTGTGTGAGGGTATCAGATCCTTTGGAACTGGAGTTGCAGACAGTTGTGAGCTGCCGTGCTAGGAATTGAACCTGGGTCATCTGGATAAGCAGCCAGTGCTTTTAACCACTGAGCCATCTCTCCAGCCCCCTAAACTCTTTCTTTTATTGCATTGGTTAGTGGTGTGTTCTCGCAGCAACAGAAGAGAAATTGTACACTGAATAGTGTGTTTCCCTAGTGTCTCTCAATTACCCACTTAACCCTTGATGCTTGTATTGGTGGTACCTCATTCATTCTTAGTATTAATAATGTGTGTTCTTTCGCCCTCTCTCAACAACCAATTAAGTCAATTGATGGAAATAGCTGACTTGGGCATTTGCAGTAGTAACTTCAGTCTCAGCTTATGGTTCTGCATTGTTAAAAGTGCTCTGTCTAACTGTCTCAGAAGGACTGTGCAGGTCAATGAGCTATTTGTGGATTCTCCTTTGGAAACACCTGGTGTCTTAGACCCTTCAGGAGGTTTTTCCTGTAGTGGTTCTCGGTGTTTAGGGGTCTAGGAAACTGGTCGTTTCTCGTCCTTTCTCTCTCAGATTCTTTTATTCTGTATCTCTAAGCAAGTCAGCACACACCTCCTCCAGCGACCTCCTGGTGGGTGAGGGGCTTTAGCAGGCCCAAGGATGGCAAACATAACAAGAACAGGATTCGCCCCTTTCCCTCCTTTCCCTCTCCCTTGCTAAAAACAGATGACATTCCTAAACCTAGCCCCCAAGGTCTATTCCCTTATTTGCCCCTGACTCATTCCTGAACAAAACATCAAGGTCTAACAATTAAAATTTATTGTTTGGCTAATCTGTCCAATTATGATTTACCAACTCATCCTAACAAAGACTCCTCCTTTTTCTCCTTAAAAACTCACTTCTGGAGTGAGGGTAGTGCAACTTGCTGCTGTTGCTGCTTACTGTCTGCCTTTAAAGTTGCCCCCTCTGGTGGCCCCTTTGTGCCAAGAACTTGGTGTCTGGGAGTGTCCTGTACTAACTGAAGGGGCCACCACCAACCTTATAGTGGGGTTGGTGATGGGAATTCCAATTCACTGTATGGACACCTCCTTTTTGTTTCTTTAAAAGCTAAGTGAACTTCCCTGTACACAATTTTTTTTCTAAAGAACCATTATTAAAAGAAGGAGGAGGAAGAGGAGGAGAAGAAGCAACTGCTAAGTCTGCAGTGTGGCCGCCTGCCCAACCTGTTCCTGTAACAGACACAATGAGTAAGGACAAGAGGGAACAGAGTCCCATGGGATCCATAATTAGTGTGGTACTTAGAACTCTTCCTTAATTAGTGTGGTACTTTTAGAACATCAGTAAATCAAAACAATAGTGCTTTCAATATAGTGCAGAGATTAATCTCGCCATCAAAGACTTGAAAATGCAAGGGTGAGGACTCCCACTATATCTGTGTATGGTGCTGCTGTCTGGACTGTGTAGAGCACAAACATACCATGGAGACTTATGGTAGATTGTGACACACTTAACCAAAAGGGATCTATTGTGACTGTTATGGTTTTATTGTTTGAGAAAGCAACACACCTCCTTGTACTCAGAATGCAACCTCTACGACGGAAAATGCCCTTTTCTCGATGCCTGTTCGAAGTCCCACCAGCACGGCTTTTATTTAGTCGGAAAGGCCAGCAACACATTTTCATCACCCAGCTCTCGAGTCCTACACTTAACTACAGGGGTCTTACCTTTCTCTTACACACCAATGAAAATATGTTGCTTATTATTATTATTATTATTATTATTATTATTATTATTATTATTATTACTATTATTAATGTACAATCAAGAAGCACCAGCTACTTTAGACATACGGTTAGATACTAGCATAAGGCTCAGTGGAACTTCTGCGGGGCACACTAAGCTAGCACATCCTAAGATGAAGGATAGACTGCTGGATCTGGGCTCTCCTCCAACTGAGAAAGAGGAATGACATCTAGCCGCCGTCTTTGGCTGTTGGAGAATACATATTTCCCCCACCGAGTCTGCCTAGCTCATTTACCAGCAACCCACCCCCCCCCCAAAGCTTCTAGTTTTGTGTGGGACCCAGAACAAAAGGTCTAAGGCAGGTTCAGCCTTTATGCATGTTGTCCTGCCGTCCGGACCACTTGAGCCAACAGACCAACTGCACTCAGTGTGTCGGCGGTGGGAAGGGCTTAGAGTCCTTGGCAGGGACCAAGAGTTGGTTGCAGCCTTTAGGATTTTGGGGTGTGGCACTGCCATCATCCACAGATAACTGCCCTCCTTCTGAGGGACAGTTCTCCATTACTATTGCACATGGATTGAAACCAAAGCTTAACCATCAGCCACAAGGTTACTGTGACCCAAAGCGCTTATCATTCTGTAGGTGATATGGTTATCTGTCCTATCAAGTCATAAAGTGAGGTGTGCTAGAAAAGTGACACTGTTATCAGATGGAAAAGGTCTGTATGTGACTAGTCAGGCCCTGCAGGCACACATAAATTCCCAGAAATGGCTCAATGACCAAAGCCCCTCCCTCCAGCTATCCTGCCTTTGCTCTTCCTGCACTGAGGGCCTCATGAAGACTCTCCCACAATAACTTCACAGAGGAAGAAAAGACATAATCTCATTGAAGTTTAAGGGTGATTCTGTGTGATACGTGGGCACAGCCTGAAAGCAGGCAGCTGCAGCCCAGTCTGTGATATTACCAAGGGAAACCTTCCCGGGGAGCAGAACTTAGAGCCCCCGATTATACACTTTGTCTGGGGGGCGAACTAGCTAGAAATGTAGTAATACGAGCACACGGGTTCACCATTCACAGCCAACAGTATGCCTGAGTGGTCAGGAACTTGTAAGGAACATGATTGGAAATTAGGTGAAAAAGAACTTTGAGGTAGGTGGGATAGATGGCTCATACATTTAAATCCTGACAATGAGGAGACAGAACCAGGAGGATCTCCGGGAGTTCAAGGCCAGCCTGAACGACATAATGAGATTCATGGCAGCCAGAGTTACATGACCTTACCTCAAACCAGTCAAATCAATCAATCAATAAATAAATAATAAAAACAAATTTTAAAAAGAAATGTGGAGATATGTATGATCAATTTCTCTGACCCAGAAACATGGACTTCCATTCACCAAAGTTGACCTAGCCATAGCCCCCCCAATCCAGCAGGGACAGCACCCACTAACACTGACCCCCCAACATGATGCCATTTCCCGGAGTAAGAAGCCAATCCCAGGCTGGACAGCGTTTCCCAGGACGATCAGCCAATGCCTGATGGTAAGGCGACGCCACTGAGCCACTTCCACCGTGTTCCACTGGCTTGCCCGCTATCATGCCGCTCTCTGTCCATCGTGGCTTCCGACTAAGGAGCTCACTTCATAGTCAGAGAAACACTCTAGTGAGTCCATGCTCATGGAATTCCCCCCTCTTGTCACCCTCGCCATCTTGAAGCAACTGACTTAACGGGAAGTGGAATGGACTTCTGGCAACTCGGTTACAATTAGGATGCACACAAAAGCAGTGGAGCCAGGCTCTCCAGAAGGCTATACGTGTTCTGGGTCTCCCGCAGCTGGGACCCACGGGCCTAGGAGTCAATGAGTAGAGGTGACATCACCTGCCACCTCTGCTTCCTGGTGGCCTAACTTTATACTCTGCTGGCCTCCAGGTTTTAGCTCAAGAGGAAGGAACACTTCCACTGGGAGATGTGACAATGACACTGAGCTGCCTTCCCCTCCCCCCCAGCCACCTGGGGCTCCCAGTAGCTCTGAACCAGCAGGCCAAGAAGTGGAGTGATAGATCCAGACTAAGTGGGTATTAGCCAGCTACGCCGTGGAGGTGGGGGAGACTCTGAGCCTTCAGGTCCTCTATTAGAACTATGCCCCTATTATTATGACCACTAGAAAAGTATAACCCGCTCCAGGCAGAAACACAAATGGCCTATACGATTCAAGAATGAAGATGTCGGTCCAGTACCACTTCCCACCCCTGGTCAAAAACTCCGATCAGTTGGGGCTCTGAATGGAGACAAGCCGACAGTTAGTTCTGAAATCTTAGCTGCCACCACACCGTCATGTACAGAAACGTATCCCAGCTGTCACCAACTGTTTCAGTCTGAGTGTCTGTCTGAGCAAGTGTCTCTGTTTGCTTTCTTCTCAGCTAGCATGGGACATGGGACATGTTGACAGTAAAGCGGCAAGTATCGTCAGCCTTACCTCACAGGATTAATCTGTGGTGTAGCTTAAGGAAAACACACAGCATTCATGAATTTCATGTCCCCTTAAGGGGGTGAGTGGCTTTGATCACACTTAGTTAGCAGCACCGTGTTACTTAAGACCATGGCCTCCTATTGTTCTTATTTGGAGATGAAATGTGGTTTAAGGAACACATAGGCGGCAGGGTAACACGGAGTGGGCTTGTGGTAGTTAATTTTTTTTTGCCTGGGTCAAGGGATACTCAATATTATAGTTTGGGTATGGAATGTTCTTCGCGGGCCTGAGTATCTGTTTGAACACTTGGTTCCAGGTGGTGACGGTGCACACAGGTGTTCAGTCTGTGACTAAGGTGTCCCTGGATGCTAACATTTGAGTCGGCTGACAGGGACGGTCCCACCAGTGCAGATGCAGTGTCCAGTCCCTTCATGGTCTGTGCAAAAGAAGCAGACTGAGGGGGGAGGGCGAGTCTCTTTCCATTCCTGAGCCTGCTAGGAACTCCTGCTTAGACAACAGAGCTCACGAGCAATCCTGGGCCTTCAGGACCTGCTCAGTCCATTCCAAGTCTCAGGATTTCAGCCTTGGGTTGAGAGGTACACCATTTTTTTTTTAATTTCCATGTATGGGTGTCTTGCCAACATGTATGCCTATACACCTCATGCATGCCTGATGCACGTGGGAACCAGAAGAGGGAATGAGATGCCCTGCCACAGATGGTGTGCGCCCCCATCTGGGTGCTGGACATCAAACTCGGCCCACTGGAAGAACGTCCAATGCTAAGGCTAACTGTCACACCATCTCTGCAGTCCTCCCTCTCACTAGTGGGCCTCTGACTTAAGACTGGGATTCCTGGTTGTTTGCATACACAGGATATGGTGGGGCTCCTTGGCCTTAGCAACCAAGCAATCCAAACCTTATAATAAGCCTCCTTCAGTTCTGTTTCTCTGGAGAGGTTTAACGTGAATGGTACTTTCCTCTCTGGGGAGAAGAGGTATAGGTATTTTGCCTGCATGCATAGATATTGTACCATATGCATGCCTAATGTAGTGGATCCCCTGGACTTGGAGTTATAGACAGTTGTAAGCTGCCATGTGGGTGCTGGCAAGTGAACCCAAACCCTCTAGAGGAACAGCCAGTGCTCTTAACCACTGAGCTATCTCTCACCCCCACCTCACTATCAGAAACGGCCTTCCACCCTTATTTCAGGACCCACATGCACCAAGAAAGGAGTTCATGCTGGGCCCTGTTCCTTCATCAGCCCCTCCCTCTGAAGGAGAGTGCCTTACCCGCTGAGCCATCCTCTTGGCCCTCTGGTTGTCAGTTTCTTGAGGAGGGTGTTCAGTAAGTGGAAAATGGGAATCTTAAACCCTCCAGCATCATAAGGTAACCTAGATGCTGTTCAATCCATCACCAAGTCAATCACAACCTGGGACAGTCCTGGTGCCCTCCATCCAGCCCCTTCCTCCCGCAAAGCCACCGAAACACTGTTCCCAACAGGGATATGTCTGGCACACACACACACACACACACACACACACACACACACACAAAGTTATCTGTAAGCATTTGAGGAATCTGGCTTTGCTTCTTTGCATTACTTAGGCGCCCGCTCTCCGACCTTGGGTGTCAGCCTCCTTGCTTGCTCGTTACTCTCTGAGCAGTAAGACCAGTGTCCTGGAAGCTGGGTTTCACATTCATAGGCAAGTCCTTGAGTATCTTTTATGTAGGTGGTGGGAGAAAAGCAATAGGTATCCCACCTTCAAAGTGCAGTTATAGAAGGAATTCAGCATAGAAGTGAGTGACAGACACAGTGAAGGGCCCCAAGATTCTGCCAGCAAGAGAAGCCAGGCTAAGCTGTAGTGGGGGGTGTGGGTTTCTGCCACCCATCACGTAATCACCCTTCCACGGAGGCTCACACTTTCTAGACTCTCAGTCCACACATTGATTCTGCACTTGGCTGCCATCCTCTTGTCCCAGGCACGGCACATGAAAACACCACCTTCCCTTGGTCTCAGAGATCATTCGAGAATAAACCCATAGTCTAATCAGGCTGATGGAAGACAAGGATTGTTTTGTGGGAACAGATGAGAAAGTGCCAGTCCCATTTTCTTCTCAGCTATATTGAGCCCAGAGGGAAACCCCAACCTGTACAGGAGGAAAAAGAGGCCTTTGGAATGAAAGCAACATGAATAGACAGGCTAACAGGGACCATGCCTGAGGCCAGCCTTTCACTGCAGAGCCAAGAAACAGCCTTTCCTAAGGCTAAAATTAGCTGTTTAGCTAAAGATTCAAATCATGCAGGCTGGAGAGATGGCTCAGTGGTTAAGAACACTGACTGCTCTTCCAGAGGTCCTGAGTTCAATTCCCAGCAACCACATGGTGGCTCACAACCATCTGTAATGTGTTCCGATTCCTTCTTCTGGTGTGTCTGAAGACAGCAATAGTGTACCCACATACAGGAAATAAATAAATCTTTTTTTTTTAATTCAAAGCATGATGCATATAAGCAGACCTGGATAGACTGTCCCCAGGTTCCCTAGCAACAAGGACGGGTTCAAGGGCTAGAGGACAGTTTTTCAATATGACCAGGGCTACAGCTGACTCTCACTCTTAAGCTGTCTAAGCTTGATTTTCTTCACTTCCTAAATGCAAGTGATGCAGCAGCTTTTCCTTTCTTTTAATTTTATGTGTGTCTGAGTGTTTTGTCTACATGTCTGTACATGTACCGCGAGTGTCCCTGGCACCTGAGGAGGTCCTGGGTTGGATTCACTGGAACTGGGGTTACAGATGTTTACAAGTCACCGTGTGTGTGCTGGGAACATAACCTGTGCACTGGAGAAGGGCAGTCAATGATCTTAATTGCTGAGTCAACTCTCCAGCCCTGAAGCAGTTTCCTTAAGGTGCCCACATAGTTCCTGCAGTCCCAGAATTCTGGGAGCAGAGGCAGGAGGAGCCTGAGTTGGAAGCCAATTAGGTTGACATAGTGAGCTCCAGGCCAAAGTGATTTATTTTCTCATGTGTGAGGGCAGAGCCTCCCACATCTTAAGTTAAAACTTAATACAAAATTTATCCATCCAAACCCAAGACTTGGGTTTTACTTAGACCCCTAAGGTTCATTTAATAACATACATTTCATCACAGCCTCTTACCTTTGTGGATTCTAGACTTTCTGCCCATACATAAAACCATCAACATGCACAGGACACTAAGGCAGGAGCAGGGTTGTCTATGAGAGTAGATGGAAATATCATGAAGGAAGAAGGAGGCTGTGTACATCATATAAGTGTCTGTACAAAACCCATGTGAGAGCTAGAGGGATGGCTCAGAGGTTAAGAGCACTGCCTGCTCTTCCAGAGGACACAGGTTTAGTTCCCAGCACCCATATGGTTCTCAGCTAAGATTCCAGTTTCAGGGGATCTGATATTTCTGACCCCCATGGTACTATATGTACATGCTACACAGACATACATGTAAGCAAAACACTCAGACACAAAAATAAATATTTTTTAAAACCACCCGTTGTGTACAATGAATAGACATCAATGAAAAAGAATTTCATTATACAATTTAGAGTCAGGTCTAGTAGCTTTCACCTATTATCCCAGCACTTGAGAGGCTGAGGCAGGAGGACTGTCATCAGTTCAAAGCCACCTTGAGCTGTAGAGTTCCAACCCATCATAGATGTCCTGTTTAAAAAAAACAAACACATAAACAAAGAACTCAGCTATTCATGGTGGCTCACACTTAGAGGCTGAGGCAGGAGGATCACAAGTTTGAGACTAGGCTGAGCTATATAGCAAGACCCCAAATCACAAAACAAAAACAACCCCCAAACGTACATGGCATAAGATAATTACTGGGTTTAAGGGGATTTTGTGTTGTTTTCTTCAAGTAACACAACATTAGCTAAAGTTTGTCAAATAACCTCACTTATACACTTACAAATTTGACATATTTTGAACTGAATTTGTACACTTCATACTCCCTTTTTGTTTATGCTTTTGTATTCCTGGCCAATCCAGTTCCTACCTCTAGTAAACAAGTCCTGCCCAAGTACTTTATAAAGAATTTATAAATGTAGAAATGTTAACTCACCAGGCAGTGATGGCGTACACCTTTAGGCCCAGCACTCAGGAGGCAGAGGCAGGCAGTTATCTAAGTTCAAGGCCAGCCTGGTCTACTGAATGAGTTTCAGGACAGGGTGCACAGAGGAAATCCTGTCTTGAGAGAGAGGGAAAAAAAAGGAAACATAAAGTCAGCAGGTCTAGTTGTCAAATATTACAATACTGTTTTATGAACTTAACAACATTTCCTTATAGCTGGTGAATCTTAATCCAATGATGCTGACCTATCAGATTCTGTAATATGCCAGATTATAATAATATCTCATTTGAAATATGAAACAAATACACACATCTTATTTTAAGCACAAAATTATTAACCTAAACTGCTTAGTCTCTTTATCAGCTCTATAGTAATTCTCCCATCCAGGCCTGCTTACTTTTCACGATCTGGTACATTTGGGTGGTACAGCCATAAACTCTGTATTTAATCCTAAACATCTGGGTTTGAAAAAAACATTAGTCAGCAGGGAGAAAGTTCTAACACATCTAGGGAGCTCACATTACTGGGTCAGCAATTCACAGGCACACTAGCATTACAGTCTCAAGTGGCCAAGCTGAGGTGACCAGCTCAACAGTTCCTGTGATATTGTGATACCATGTCCCACCCAGGAAGGCTAAGTCTGACATCTTAGGTTGAGGCTGGTAGATAATTTATTCACACCATATCGCTATCAGTTAGAAATTTGACACCTGGGACAGGACCTGAGCTTCGAAGTTCTCCAGGATGATTCTGTCACAGTAGATACAGTGAGCCCTTTTTAAAGTCACCATGACAACATGGGACTTCTATTCCATATCTTCCTGTTGGAGTCAAATTACACCCTTCTGCAATCAGCCAATAAGTTTGCAAGCACATCTAACTTGTAAAACAAACAAACAAATAAACAAAACTTTGATTATGATTAGTGGATACTTGTTTTGTGTTGTAATCTTTACATTTTATGTATTTATTCATTGTGTGTGCACATGCACAGGGCATGCATACCCCAGCACACATACGGAAGTCAGAGGAAAACTTGCAAAGTCGCTTCTCTCTGGTCCCAGTGTTGAACTCGGGCTGGCAGCCTTGGCCTCGGGCCCTTTACCCACCAAGCAGTCTGGCCTACATGTTTATTTCATTTTGTGTCTCGGTCAGGCTACTCGTGCTTCAGCCTCTGGAGTGCTGGGATCACAAGCCTCTGGCCGTATTCTTCGACCTCTGAAGACAGCTTATGGCTTGGTGACTAAGTGTGCTTGCTGTACTCCTCACCTCCCGAGTTCAATCCCTGCAGCCCTCGTGGCGAAAAGGAGAGAACTGAATTCTCCAAGTTGTCCTCTGACCGCCATAGATGCATACACAAAAATAAAATACAGTACAAGGGCCTTGTTGGAGATGCTTGTCATTTTGGGATTATATATTTCTGATAGCTTATAACTTTGAAATGTAGCCCTTTAAAAAGAGTCATCTATATTACTTTTACGTATAGACCTGAATGTGCAGGTGCTTATGGGGGCCAGAAGAAGGTATCAGATGTCGAGCAGAAATTACTGTGAGCTGTCCACATGGATGCTGGGAACCCCCCTGTGGATGTAATCTAGCATCTTTTTCTTTAGTGTCTCTTTTCTGATCTTAACAGAGCTGTGTGTGCACTAGACTCCTTTTGACTGGTGATGACTCGGCATATGTTTGTAAATCTTTTCAATTTCATCCTCTCTGTGTGCAGCTTGAATCTACCCCCTCCCTCCCAGACAGAATTTCTCTGTGTAGCCCTGGCTTTCCTGGAATTCTCTTTGTAGACCAGGCTGGCCTTGAACTCAGAAACTGAGTTTCAACTGCTACTGCCTCCCCAAAGTTCACATGTTCAAGCTTTCGGTGATGCTGGAACAAGGTGGAACCCTTGAGAGTTGATAAGTCAGTCTGGGCATATATTGCCTTAGCTGATGTGAAAACTCTTGGTCTCCTAACTGGTCAGTTTATTACATTTTTATTTGCATCTGGAAAACCATTTGTGCCTGGTGTGTGTGTGTGTGTGTGTGTGTGTGTGTGTGTGTGTGTGTGTGTGTGTGTAGGTCAGGTTGTCAGTCTTCAGCTCCCACCTTGTTTGGACAGAGTCTCTGTATGGTTAGCCTCTGCATGCATCTGACTGGCTGGCCCTAAGACCACCCCACCCTGACACACACTTCACCAAATGGGCTCCGGGCACCAATGGGCACCAAATACTGCCACACCCTACTTTATGTGTGTTCTGGACAATCAAACTGGAGTGCTCACCTTGTGCAGAAGCTCATGACTCACGGAGTCATCTCCCCAGCCCCGGAATGGAATTTTTATTGCTTTTTGTGGCTGCATTTAACATCGTCACGGGTATACTTAACCTTAAAAGTAAAACTGCTTCTTGAACATGAATAAACTTAAATTTTTTTTACCGTATACCTTCCCTTGTAAAAAAAAATTTCCAAATCTACATTTTTAAATTTTCTTTTTTTTTAATTGGATATTTTCTTTGCTTACATTTTAAATGTTATCCTCTTTCCTGGTTTCCCCTCTGGAATCCCCTAACCCCCCAAATCTACTTCTTTACTGATGGTGAGAGAGAGAAAAGGGAGGAAGTGTGGATGCTGGAGGGCAGCTTTGACAATCACTTCCGTCCTTCCGCCTTGTGGGTTCTGGGGAGCAAACTCCTGTCATAGGGTTTGCATAGTAAGCACTTTTACCCATGAGTCAGCTTGGTGGCCCCAAACATTTCAAACTTTGATACAGAACCCCAGATCAACAATATTAAATACAAGCTTATGGAAGCAGGAGACTACTGTAAAGATTTATTTATTTATTATATATAAGTCTACATTATTCAGACACACCAGAAGAGGGCATCAGGTTCCATCACAGATGGTTGTGAGCCACCATGTGGTTGCTGGGATTTGAACTCAGGACCTCTGGAAGAGTAGTCATCTCTTCAGCCCTAAAGTTTACTTTCTTGATAAAGATGCAACATATTGAGGTAACGTTATAATTTAAATATCAGTTACAAATCCCCAATCAACATAAGCCCAACTCCCCAGTTTCTTGTATTATTGTTTTTTTTTCATATTTTTATTGGATATTCTCTGCATTTACATATTAGCTTAGCCCCTTAAGATTTACTTATTATATATAGTGTTCTGCCTGAACATACGCCTGTACGCCTGAAGAGGGCGCCAAGATCACGTTACAGCCGGCAGCGAGCCACCATTGTGTTATTGGTTATATTGGTCACATTACAGATGGCAGGAAGATCAGGAGTTCAACACCAGCCTTGGCTGTATGAGACCTTGTCTCAAAGAGACAAACCATTAAAAAAACCAAACCATGTCTTCAAGTCACTAGATCAGTAAATGCAGTCAGTATACCCAACGTTGTCAGTGGGACATTTGTCATGTGATTTCCTACCTTTAGGGTTGTCCTCTATAGAGTTCCTGTATTTTATTTTATTTTATTTTATTTTATTTTATTTTATTTTATTTTATTTTTCGAGACAGGGTTTCTCTGTGTAGGACTGCCTGTTCTGGAACTCGATATACAGACTAGGCTGGCCTTGAACTCACAGAGATTTGCCTACCTTTGCCTCCCAAACCCAAGTGCTGGGATTAAAGGTGAGTACCACCATCACCCTGTATTTAATTAATCTGTTTTTAAACTTTGAGCTAGAGAGGTAGCTCAGTGGTTAGATGCACTTGCTCTTCTGGAGGACTGGAGTTCAGTTCCCAGCACTTAGGGTAGATGGCTCACAAACACTGTAATTCCAGCTCCAGGGAATCTCATGCCCCCCTTTTGGCCTTTGTGGGTACCTGCACACACACACACACACACACACACACACACACACACACACACACGTATGCCTACACATTTGCACATGCAGAGACATATACATGTAAACAAAAATAAGTAAGTAAATAATTTAATAAAATCTTGATAATTCAGGTCTGAAGATGTGGCTAGTGATGTCATCTTGGCTAACATACACAAATCCAAAACCCTGGCTGTGCTCCCTAACATTACAAAAAATAAAAATTAGGTAATGTGAGACGAGAGAGATGGCTCAGTGGTTTAGAGCACTTGTTCTTACATCAGACCTGGGTTCCCAGCATTCACATGGCAACTCACAGCTAGCTGTAACTCTAATTACAGGGAATCCAACACCTTCTTCTGGCCTCCGTGGGCACCAATCATGCATCTAGTACACAGACATACAGGCAAGCAAAGCATACATATAAAAGAAAAATACCTTTAAAAATTACTTTTAAAATAGTTAATGTTGGCCTCGGTGGGAGAGGATGCGCCTAGCTCTGCAGAGATTTGATGTGCCAGGGTACGGGATATGGGGAGGGGGCTCCATCCTCTCAGAAGAGAAGGGAAGGGGGTTGGGGGAAGGGACCGTGTGAGGGGGGACCAGGAAGGGGGACAGCAATCAGGATGTAAAGTGAGTCAATAGAAAGTATAGGTAATGTACCTAACTGGCTGCTCCTGCATCTCTCATTGTTGTAGTGTTCTCTCTCTATGTCCCCTTCTTCCTTCCATCCCCCTCCCGACACTCTGGGCTTCACTCTAGATTGCTGCCATATTTGTTTGGTTGGGTTTTTTGTTTGTTCTTTAAAGAATTATTTATTTTATGTCTATAAGTACACTGTAGCTTTCTTCAGACACACCAGAAGAGGGCATCAGATCCCATTACAGATGGTTGTGAGCCACCATGTGGTTGGTGGGATTTGAACTCAGGACCTCTGGAGGAGTAGTCAGTGCTCTTAACCGCTGAGCCATCTCTCCAGTCCTCATTATGTATTTTATGACTTTACAAGTTCATTATAAGTTTAGAGCAATTGTTTCTATGTTACAAGTTATAATGGTTTAGTCAAGAGACAGATCATCTGCCTTGTGTCTTAGTATTTTGATAAACTCGTATAGTTAATATTTTATTTATTTTCCGTCCTTGTACCTACAGTAAATTGACCATTCCCAGTTTATAACCTTTAGTTACCAGATAATGGCCTCATTCCTAACCTAGGAGAAATGTTTTCCTTGATCATAAATTTGTTCTGAGCCTGCTTTCTTTTCCTAGTATAATTAGCCTGTGACACATGAAGGTTTCCAGAGCTCCACTTGCAGCTTTTTATTCTACAGGAGGCTTGAGATTACTTGTTTCAGTTTAGGAGTTCCATAAAACCATGATCAGAAATTATGAAATCATCAATTTGTCCATACAGCATTACTATTGCTACATGGAAGTACATCTTCATATTGATTCTGCACAAGATCTGTCCAACAGGAAGGGCTAATGCCCAGGAATCACTAGGCTTTGTAATAGTGACAGGAAAGGCATATCAGTAGGAAGAAGCAGTACAGGGATCAGGTCTCTGAGGACCATGCATCTCAGAGCTCACCCTTTGCAGGCATGCAAAATGGTGGGCAGGCTGTGTCCAGAAAACTCACTTGCTTGCTGTCCTGTTCTAGATGGCTTCTGACATAAAAGCACATAAAACCTTTCTTCTGTAAGTTGCCTTGATCCAGGTGTCCCCCTACAGCAATAGACTGGTAATGAATTCCGACATACTCTATATATCTCCTGCTCCAGTACTTGTCTAACCAGCTCCACTAGAGGGAGATACTATATCATAATACACTTGTTACAGTTGATGAATCCATACTGACATTATAACTTCATAGTTTACCATAGGGTTCACTCTTGCCGACTGGGTTTAGATAGATGTGTGATGACCTGTATCTGTTATCTATGCATCTATTAATTTTTAATATATAGTATTTCCACTGCTCTGAAAGTCCTCTGTGCTTCATCTATTCCTCCATCCTAACCCTGGCAAACACTAATCTTTCTGTCTCATAACTTTACCCTTTCCAGAATATCGTACAGTATATTAATGGTATTTTACATGTGGTTTTGAAAGATGGGCTCCTAAAACTTAGTGTATACATTTAACATCCCTCTGTGTCTTTGTGGCTTAAAAGGCTTTTTTTTTTAAGTGCTGGACATTACTGCATTGTGCCCATGCACCAGTTTACTCACATACTGATGAAGGGAATCTTGTTTGCTCCAACTCTGGAGATTATGAACGGAGATGTTACAAATGGGTTCCAGTCGGGTATAAGTTTCTAGCTCCTTTGAGTAAGCAACAGGAGCAAGTAACAGCTGGATTAAATACTAAAGGTACATTTAGTTTTTAAGAAACTTCCAGACTCCCAATGAGACCGTCCACTTAACATTTACATGTGTTGTTTTATGTCCCCACTGGTGTTACTGTCAGAGTCCCAGGTCGGGGACTTTTAAATAGACAGAGTGGTATGGCACTATATTTCATGTGTAATTTCCCAACAGGATATATGGAATGCTTTTCATGTATATTTGACACCTCTCAATCTTTAACAGATCTTTTGTCCATTAAAAAGAAGGCATGTTTAGGGCTGGAAAGGAGACTCTATGATTAAGAGCACTTGTGGCTCCTAGAGAGGACCCAAGGCCATAGGACACCCTCTTCTGGCCTCCTTAGGCACCAGACCGGATGTCATGTACATACATGCAGGGAAAACATTCATACACAAAGCAAAATAAATAAATCTTTTTAAAAGTTGTCTTAGTTGGGCTGGAGAGATGGATCAGTGGTTAAGAACACTGATTGCTTTTCCAGAGGTCCTGAGTTCAATCCCAGCAGTAATGGGACCCGATGCTCTCTTTTGGTGTGTCTGAAGAGATCGACAGTGTACTCACATACATTAAATAATTCTTTTTAAAAAAGTCTTAGGGTTTTATTGCTATGAAAAGACACCATGACCACTGCAACTCTGATAAAGGAAAGAATTTCCCTGGGGCTGGCTGACAGTTCAGAGGTCTAGTCCATTGTCATCACGGCAGGAAGCATGGCAGTATGGAGCAGACATGGTGCTGGAGAAGGAGCCGAGAATTCTACATGTTGATCCACAGGCAGCAGGAAGAGAACTAGCTTAAACTTCTGAAACCTCAAAGCCCACTCCCTAGTCATGCAATTTCTCCAACAAAGCCACACCTCTTAATAGTGCCACTTCCTATGGGCCTATAAAAACCATTTTCTTTCAAATCACCACAAAAAAATCATGTTTTCTTATTTTTGACTCTCTGAGATATGGTTTCTCTGTGTAGCCCTGGCTGTCTTAGAGCTCACTCTGTTGACCAGGCTGGCCTCGAACTCAGAGATCCACCTACCTCTGCCTTCCAAGTGCTGTGATAAAGGCGTGTGTCGCTACAGCCCAGCTGTCTGCCTTTTATTCTATGTAATGGCCTTTGTGTCCTTTGCAATTACTTCCTAGTCTGTGGATGGTCTTATTTCTCAGAGAACAGAACTTTTTTATTTTCATGAAGTCCAGCTTATCAATTGTTTCCTGGATCCTGCTTTAGGTGTTGTGCCTGAAAAACTTATCACAACCAGGGTCAATTAAGGTTCCTCACAGGCAATCTTCTAGTGGTGTTAAAGATGTGTGTGTGTGTGTGTGTGTGTGTGTGTGTGTGTGTGTCCACAGATGCCTGAAGGAGGTGTTAGAGCCCTGGAGATGTAGTTTAAAGGTACTTGTGAGCCTCCTGTGGATGCTAGGAACCAAACTTCAGTCATCTGCAAGAGCAATAGCATTCTTTCTACCTGGCCTTTCTAAAGCCTGTAGGTTTATGTTAAGGCGATACATGATTGGACAGTGGAGAGGTGGGCGGGGAAAGAGGCTGGAGGGGCAGAGGGGAGGTGGAGATTCTGGAGGCAACGTGGAAGCCGACATGCATGTTTCTCTCAGCACATCTCTAGCTTGATGAGGTTGTTATGGTTATTTCTAAGGGTTTCTATAGATCTAATTTATCTTTTCTGGATGGGCAGTTTATATCTTTGTCCGCTGGTTGTAAGATTATTGTGTAGAGGGGTTTGTGGATTGAAAAGTTAACGTATAAACCTGTTTGATAAGTTAATGGATGTGAGTCACATTTTTACCAGGCAGTGGAGAATGTGAGCTAAGTTCTCGGCTGGTAGAGGCACAGCCAGGGTAAGTGGTTTCTGTGTAGTGGCCTGCAGCCAAAGTTCCAGACTAAAGGAGAGGCAGCTGAAAGAGGGTGGAGTGGGGACCGAGTGGTAGAGAAAGAGCCTGGGCACAAGGCTCCACACTGGAGCAGCTCCTGCAGAGAGAGACCGAGCAGAACTGGTAGCAGAAGATTCCATTTTCTTTTTTTTTTTCTTTTTTTTAAAAAACTAGTGCCCACTAAGTATTTTTTTATTCATTTATTGTATATGAGTACACTATAGCTGTCTTCACACACACCAGAAGAGGGTATCAGCTCATTACAGATGGTTGCGAGCCACCATGTGGTTGCTGGGATTTGAACTCAGGACCTCTGGAAGAGCAGTCAGTGCTCTTAACCACTGAGCCATCTCTCCAGACACCCAGCAGATTCCATTTTCTTTTTAATATTTACCAAAACAGAAACCCCTAGCAGTTTTATGTAGTTTTGTAGCTTTCCCTTAGGTCTTATCCATTTAAATTGATTTTTTTTTTTTTTTTTTTTTTTTTTTGAGAAGTTGGGTGTCTTACTCAGGGTTTCTATTCCTGCACAAACATCATGACCAAAAAGCAAGTTGGGGAGGAAAGGGTTTATTCAGCTTATACTTCCACATTGCTGTTTATCACCAAAGGAAGTCAGGACTGGAACCCAAGCAGGTCAGGAAGCAGGAGCTGATGCAGAGGCCATGGAGGGATGTGACTTACTGGCTTGCTTCCCCTGGCTTGCTCAGCCTGCTTTCTTCTAGAACCCAGATCTACCAGCCCAGGGATGGCACCACCCACAGTCGGCTGGGCCCTCCCCCCTTGATCACTAGTTGAGAAAATGCCTTACAGCTGGATCTCATGGAGGCATTTCCTCAACTGAGGCTCCTTTCTCTGTGATACCTCCAGCTGTGTCAAGTTGACACGAAACCAGACAGTACATTGGGAGCATTGCTTGTTTTTTATTTTGGCTTGTGGACACCTGGTGGCCCGGCACTATCCCTTGAACAGATTCACTGGGTTCCTTTGATCAGCCTGCCAAAGACCAGTTTAGATACACCCATGAGAGCAGATTTCCGAGCTCTGTGTTCTAGTTCACTGAGTTATGTGGATCCTCTCATTGGACACTGTCTTCATTGTTACACCTTCAGGAAAGCCTTGAATTCAGTGTCTTTTCGTCCTTAGTATTGTGTTACCTGCGTTAAACCTTCCACAACTCTAAATTAAACCAGTTTGTAATATGTGAAAAACAGCTTGCTAGACTTTTCATTAGGATTCTATTCGATATATAAAGTTGGGAAGAGCTTACATCTTAACAATTCTGAGGCTTCCTGTCCAAAGTGCACACTATGTTCCATTTTCCTCCCCCACTTTTGTAGCCTTTCTCATGCAGACCTTGTTGCAAGCACTGTTATTTTTACCCCCATTTCCAATGTAACTGGCAATTGTCTTAGTCATAGTTCTATTTGTGAAGAGACACCATGACCAGGACAACTCTTACAAAAAACAGCCTTTCACTGGGGCCAGCTTACAGTTCAGAGGGTGAGTTGTTTTCATCATGATGGGCAACATGAGATACACAGGCAGACATAGTCCTGGTGAAATAGCTGAGAGGCAAAAAGATGGGCCTGGCATTGTCCTTTGAAACCTCAAAGCCCACCCCCAGTGACATACTTCCTCCAATGAGGCCACACCTCCCAGTCCTACTAATCTTTTCAAATAGTGCCATTTCCTGGTGACTAACATTCAGATGAATGAGCCTATGGGATCCATTCTTATTCAAATCAGCACAGGTATTATATTTTCATATTTGTTTAGTGTGTGTGTGTGTGTTTGTGTGTGCACTCACAGGTGCTATGTGCCATGGCATGTGGTTGTCAAAAGACAACTTGTGGAGTCAGTTCTTTTTTTCTAACACATGGGTTCCAGGGATGGCAGCAGTCCTTTTACTACTGAACCATCTTGCTTGCGGGGCCCAAATGATACTATGTATTTAATCTCAAATTTCTACTCATTCACTGTTGGTATTTAGGAAAGTGACCAACTTCTATGTTCATTTTGTGTCCTGCAATCTGCAATCTTTTACCTGCTAGAAGTTCTCTCTCTCTCTCTCTCTCTCTCTCTAAATTCTCCTTGTTTTTTAAGATTTATTTATTATATATAAGTACACTGTCACTGTCATCAGATCTCATTACAGATGGTGTGAACCACCATGTAGTTGCTGGGATTTGAACTCAGGGGCCTGTGGAAGATCAATCAAAGCTCTTAACCACTCAGCCATCTCTCTAGCCTGTTTTTTTTTAAAAACTTGCATGTGTATAAGTGTTTTTGTCTTAATGTATGTCTATACATCATGTTTGTGTCTGTGCCCTCAGAAGCCAGAGCTGGCTTTGCTTGAAAATTGAACCCCCAGTTCTAGAAGTTAATGTTAGTGTTCTTAACCACTGAGAAAACGCCGAAGTCTTTTTAACTTTCTATATACACAGTATTGTTATCTGCAAATACAGGGTTTTATTCTTTCCTCCTAATAAGGCTGGCCTTGAACTCATGGAGATCTGCCTGCCTTTACTTCCTGAGTGTTGTTCTGGGAAGTTCTGGTATAGTTTAAAAGGGTTCCTTTCCACTCCTCTCATCAAAAAATGCACTCAAATATCCCCCAGTATTTATTGTAATAACTTAGGTAAGTCCCCAGAGGTTGAACTCACAGCTGCGTGGAGCCTTCCTGTGCATAAAATCTCCCAACAGCTTCTACCTGTCAGATGGTCTGCACTAACTTTCCAATAATTAATCAATCACAGTTCAGGTTTTCCTACCCTGGCACCGGACATGTGCTCTGTCTAATTCTCTATCCAGCCATCTGTCTCTTCATCCTAGAGGCAATGATTTGGCCTGTGAGACTGTTCTCTCCTGGGTTTAAGACCTGTTGGTGGTTCCATCTGTTCAGACTTTACCTGTCAGGACAGAGGGGCACCTTCTAAGATCTTTACATCCAGTTTTACTTGGAGTCAAGGTCTTGTTATATAGCAAACGCTAGTCTTGAACTCATGAGTGATCTTTCTGCCTGCTTCCTGGGGGTTAGAGTTACAGACATGTACCACCACACCCAATTTTAATACAGTTTAAAATTCAACACAGAATTTGGGTTTAATTAACATACACGAACCCTCTAGCACTACATAAACCAGGCATAGTGGCATATGCCAGTAATTCCAGCATCAGGAGGTGGAAGCAGGAGGATCAGAAGTTTAAAGTCATCTTTGACAACCTGGTTGGAGGCTATTCTGGGCTACATAAAATGCTGTCTCAAAAAAAACTTTAAATAAATTTTATACCAGAATTAATAACTTATAGGGCCAATGACATGCTTTCTTAGTATGTGAGAGGCCCTGAAAAAAAGAAAGTGGTACTAAAAAAAAAAAAAAACCTGAGTATTTTATATACCATGATGTGTCTATATATGTCCATATTTGGACTCGCCTGTGAAATGTATCATGTGTATGCTATCTATTTAAGATTTCTTTGTCTTATGTACATGAATGCTCTATCTGCATGTGCACCTGTGTGCCAGGAGAGGACATCAGATCACATCACAGATGGTTGTGACCCACTGTGTGGTTGCTGGGAATTGAACTCATGACCTCTGGAAGAGCAGTCAGTGCTCTTAACCACTGAGCCATCTCTCCAGCCCCTGCTTAATGATTGATTGATTGTTTATTTATTTATTTCAGTGCTGGCTACTGGACCCAGGGCTTTGGGCACTGCTAAGCTAAACCTTGAGCCCCTTTCCTATGCTTTGCACTGCTGCTGTGTATTTTCTGTTTGAATTCAGCTAACCCCTGTTTGAACTCAAGAACTTCCTTTTTTTTTTTTTGCTTATCTTTGAGTCAGGGTCTCCTTATTTAGCAGCCCTTGCTGGCCTCGACCTTACAGAAATCTACCTGCTTCTGCTCTAGAGTGCTGGGTTTAAACTGTGCGTGCTACCATGTCCTGTTGTTTTTGGTTAGGACAGGGTTTCACGCTGTAGCCCAGGCTTGCCTTTCCTGTGCCCACCGAGTTGCTGGGATCACAGGCATGTATCAACAAAGCAGGAAGCACGTCTTGTACATCAGGTCGAGTACTGATCTCCCTTGGATTTTATCTTATAAAGTCTTCATTTCATTCCTCCTCCACTTTCTGAAGGACACTTCTGACAGGTGGTGTTTTGTTTAGCTGTATATTTTTTTTTCTCTCAGCATTTTGAGTATGTCATTGTGTCTTCTTGTCAATCAGGCTTCTGCTGAGAAACTCCTTCATGTTTTGGGAAATCCTTTGGGTGTAACATCTTGTTTTTCTCTCCCCGTTTTCTTTACGGTGTTTGGCCTTTTAAGAATAACTCCTATTGTGGGCTAGAATTCTCTGACCTCTTGGGCATGGTTAGTCATTTCTACCTTTACATCTAGGGAGTTTTCAGTCATTATTTCTTGAAATATGTTCCTTGTTCCTCTGCCTCGTTAACTATTATTAATGAAATTCCCATAATGCATCAATCTACTTGATGGCGTGCGGTAAGTCCCTTAGGATTGCATGACTTTTTTCATTTTTATTTTTCTTGAGACAAAGTTTCACTAGGTAGCCCAGGCTAGCCTAAAACCAAATATATAGTCCAGGTTGACCTGCAGCTTCTGGTAACTCCTTGTTTCTGACCTCCCTAGAGCTGGAGCGAAAGACACCTACTCTTAAAGTTTTCTTTCTCTGATCTGGCAATTTCAAATGACCTACTTGGCTCTGAGTTTATAAATTCTTCTTTTCTTTTGCTATTATTCAGGCTGACAATATGCTCAGTGGGGAAAGGGACATCCTTGGAAGCCCGGCAACCCGAGTTGGCTCCCCAAGGACTGACTGAAGGAAGAAGGAAAGCTTTCTTCTAGCGTCTGCCTTCATACTTTGCACACGGACCTGCCCCCTATATGCACATCATGCACACATGCTAATAAATATTTTTCAAAGAACAAAGTATTTTTTAAATCCCTTTTTAATTATTAGTTTTTAACTGTGGATGTGGCTGTGAGCCACCTGACGTGGGTGCCAGGAACCAAACCTAGATCTGTGCAAGGGCAGGAAGTTCTCTTAAGCACGCTGAGCCGGCTCTCCGGCTGCACAGGATGGCCCTCAGGATTCCGCTTGCTCCTTCTACAGTGGAGCTGGAGCTCAGGAGTCAGACGTGTCCACTGAGCCTCCCTCCGGCCTATGCAGTCTTTCCCCTGCTCAAGTCAGCTATTAAAACCCCCTAGAGAAACTTCAGCTATTCTAATTTCCCATTTCAGAACATTTGTTTAGTTCCTTAAGACTTATCTCTACTGATGCCTTCATATTCTTCCTGCACCATTTTTCTGACTTTTAGTAAATTTCATTCATACTGGGAAATAATCAGCCCACTCCATCTTGGGGGTGGGGCAGGGAGGGGTGTCCCAATGATTTGGAGGGAGATGTCACTGTTTTTTCTTTTTGAGATAAGGTCTCTCTATATATCTCTGGCTGTCCTGGAACTCACTCTGTAGACTAGGCTGCCTCAAACGCAAATGGGTTTCACCTGCCTTGGCCTCTCAAGTGTTCCAGATCTCACTTCTCCTTGGGTTTCAGGAGTTCACATCTCTTCCGCCCCCTGGTGTTCATTTCAGTCCTGCAGGCTTCCTGGCAACACAGCAACAAGCTTGTGAGTGTCTTCAGTGACCAACTGGTATTTAAATTATGCCGAATTACATGCCTAAGGTTTTTGGTTCTGTTTCTTGAGGATCATCCTGTATAGACCTGGTTGTCCTGGAACTTGATATGTAGATGAGGCTGGTTGGTCTTGAACCCGAAGAGGTCCACCTGACTCTGCCTCTCAGATCCTGGGATTAGATGTTTGATACATGATGGGCTACAAGTCTTAAGATAGGGTTAAGCCTGGTCACACAGAAAAGAAATGGGAGGGAAAGGAAAAAGAAAAAAATGGAGGAAGGAGAGGAGGGGAGAGATATGACATACAAGTGCTCTCCATATACAAGGGAATCCTGAGAAGTCTCCTGCAGCATAAACCTTTGATGTTACATTTACTTAGTGTGTGTGTACACATGCACCGTGGTATGCATGAGGTCAGAGGGGAACCATCTCTCTCCTTTCAACATGTGGGTCCTGGGGATCAAACTCAGGCCATCGGGCTTGGGCACAAGCACCTTTAGCCACTGAACCCTCTTGCCAGCCGAGTCTGCTATAGTTTAAATCAAATTCCTAAGCACTGTGCAGTAGATTCCGTTTGTGGTCATGGCCTCCGTTATCGTGGACAAGTCGCTGTCTCTGGCAGCCTGTTTCCATATCTGTGAAACGTGGATACTTTTACCTTTCAAGGTGCCTGTGAGAATTCACGAGTGTAAAGTTCCTGGTATATTCCATCCAGGCTGAGTGGCAGGGTCAAGTCATGGCCCATACCCTTGCCAACATTCTGGAAACTGGGCAAAACAGAAGAGTACTTTTTACCCTAAACTTCCAAGTAAGAAACTGACCTGTGAAGCCAGGCCTAAATCAACACAGGAAACCTTACTGTCCAAGCCCTGGGGACAAGTCTGCGCTATTAATAAAATGTTATCATCCTGGGTTTAAGGAATTTTATATTACCCCATTCCCAACCCCCTACTCCCTACCACTGCCATTTTCCCTAGCCACAAACATGCTCAATTAAGTCTGAAGTTTGAAAGGTTTTTACCTTGATATGACTTCCAAGATTGAAGGGGTCAAGGTTCTTATCAAGAGGCCACAGTAGGGTTGGAGAGATGGCTCAGTGGTTAAGAGCACTCAGAGGTCCTTGAGTTCAAATCCCAGCAACCACATGGTGACTCACAACCATCTGTAATGAGATCTGATGCCCTCTTTTGGTAAGTCTGAAGACAGCTACAGTGTATTTGTATGTAACAGATAAATCGTAAAAAAAAAAAAAAAAAAAAAAAAAAAAGAGAGAGAGAGAGAGAGAGAGGCCACACTAGCACCACCTCTAGGCCAACCTCCTTCAGAGGCCAACAGAGTACATTGAAAATGCATATGATGACCTGAAAAGGCCAAGTCTACACTGGCCCCACCCTGAAAAGGCCAGGTCTACACACACCCACTTTGTGACCTTCCTTTTGACTGTTTCATCTTCTGCCCTTGAAGGTTTCGGTGGCAACCGAAGGAGGTAAAGAATGACTTGTACAACCAACAGCCTATAGTGGATGTTCAAGTGACAATTTCCCTCTCCCTCCTCTTCAAAGGCCCCGGAGGCTCTCGGCCCTGCGGTCTTTCACGTTTCAGATGGGCCACCACCTGTCTCAGAATTCAACTCAACTCCTTTGCGGAATGGCTGCCCTGGAACAACCTCCCCGGCTCCCCAGATCCCCCAAATAAGTACACGGGTCCTGTTCACTGAAGTGTTTTACTGGTGATCGCTGAGGAGACAGACACAAGTCGGGGTGAGAAAACCAGGTAACAGGATTGGGAGTGTGAGGGTCCCTGGATTGTGGATCCCTGAGGCTTCCTTTTCATTCTTACTGAAGGACACAAGCCTCTTCTCAGACCGAGGAGGTCCTTCATTCAACAGGAGGGCCATGCCTCCCAGCCTAAGGCTCTAGAGGCTGACACAGGACGAGGCACAGTAGGTAGGAACTCACACGCCACTGCAGTGTGTGTGAAGTTAGACAACTTTGGGGACCTGGAGACAGACACCATCTTAGGCACTACCCCCAAAGCCAGGGGACTGATGCTCCAGGGACAAGAGCATGTCCTGAGCCTATCCCATTTCCCCCGCCCCTGAGGAAATGAAGAGTGGGCACTCTGATTTTCCAAGGCAAAAAAAAAAAAAACTGCTGGGAAGAGGCAGGGTTTTTAACTCAGTCCCTTCTTAGGATTTCCTGACGGCAAAGGCAAGAAGGAAATTTTGTTTCCACAAAAACTTTGTTCCACGAAAGGGTTTGTAGTCCTGGAGGCCAGAGCGGGTGCTAAAGGCCTCCTCCTCCCATCAAGGTGGGCTCTATGCTCTCCCTCACTCTCTAAGCAGGGCTCTCCTTTAGCTAGAATCTTTCTCATCCTGCTCGCCCAAATGTGTTTTCTGGTGTCGGATGAGGTTGGAGCTCCGGGAGAAGTGTTTCCCACACAGGGTGCACCTGTACGGCTTCTCCCCTCTGTGCGTTCTCTGGTGTGCACCGAAGTTGGAGATATCGCTGAAAGTCCGCCCGCACTCAGTGCACTCGTAAGGCCTCTCGCCTGTGTGGGTGCGGTGGTGCACCCCAAAGCTGGAGCTGTTGCTGAAGCTCTTTCCACACTCACAGCAGATGTAAGGAGCTGGCTCCAGGTGCGTTCGGTGATGTACAGCCAGCGTGGCACTCTGACTGAAGCTCTTGCCACAAATGTCACAGCGGTATGGCCGCTGGCCCAGGTGATCCTGCTGGTGCGTGGTGAGGTCGGAGCGCCGCCGGAAGCTCTCCTGACACTTGGCACATTGGTAGTGCTTCTCTTCCTGGTGGATGCGCTCGTGCCGGATGCGGTTGGAGCTCCGGGAGAAGCGCTTGCCACACTCGGAACACTTGTACGGTTTCTCGCCAGTGTGGATCCGCTGGTGTGTTCTCAGGTTGGAGGTATTGTTGAAGGTTTTGCCACACTGAGCACATATAAATGGCTTCTCGTCGGTCTCAGGGCTTGAAAAAGTCGTGGGATCCCCAGGGCGGCCAGCTTGCCCAGTGACTTTGCGCCATGGCTTTTGTGGATGCGTTTCGTGGAGCCCCTCCGACAGGCTCTCCTGCCCTGGTGTGATCTGAGAACCCTTTGAGCCATCCACTCTCCAAGGCTTAGCCCCTTCGCCTTCCTCGGGCAAGTGTGCTTCCGGACTCTGCTCCCTCTCACTGCCCATCTCTGAACCCTGAGAATGAACACAACATTCAACACCTCTATTCCTGTGTTGGGCCATGGGACCCCATAGAATCTTGCTTTCTGGTTGAAGCTATGTATACCTCCCCACAGGAATCACCTCAGATAACTTTACTTACACCTTAACTTCCAAATGACAAACTTTCACAGAGTTAAGGCTACCCACTACTAGCAGATGTGCCCTGTGCAATCTGAATGTCACACTTCTTAGTGCCATAAACTACAGACTATAATTTATGAGCAGGTAAAGGTGCTTTCATTTAGAGATGAATCCAGCTCCTTCCTGTTAAGCAGCCATCTACTCACTACCGTGAGATGAACATAAACAACTAGAAGTTACTTACAAGGCCCAGCGTGAGCAGTCTTATGCTCTGCCAACCCATTCCACTCTAGACCTCTCCGTAATCTTCCACCGGTTGACAAGACCTACTGCAGGGCTTGAGCTCTGTCTGCCACTGTGGATCAGTGCCAGCTTCTGCATGCGAGCCTCACACAGACCCATAGGCACACAGCTTCACTCTTAAAGGACACACACCTATAGTCACGTTTAGTTACATTCTATCACGCCACACACAGGACCAAACACACTGACGTCAGCTGTACATACCACGTACGCATTCATCTCACACAAACAACCAGCCTACTGACATCAGCCACATACACATCTGATACAGCCACAAAAAATATGCATGCCCCCCCCCCAGAGTGAACTGAACAGAAGTGTCCAGAAGGCCAGAGGTATGTCCGGAATGCTTGTCTTACTTTCTTATGTCTAATGTCACCCCCTGCTAAGATCCCCAGCAATCTCCTGAGCTGCACCCCCATTCTCCTTTGTAACAGAATGCTGTGCTTGTCTGTATACCTACTTTCTCACACATCTGTTCTCGATAGTTCTTTATAAACAACTTAAAGGACTGGGTCCGTGTAGTAGCTTTCTGTAGCACAAGGCTGGGCGCTCATTTGACTTTCTGAATGAGAGATGAGATGGATGAGAACTTTCATCTCTGCCCGTTGACTCTGCCTGGGACTTTAGGATCTATATACAAGAAGCAATGTAGCCTCCAGTAATTTTTTTTTTTTAAATAGGTGTTCTCTATGTAACTGTGGCTGTTCTAGAACTCTCTATGTAGACCAGGCTGGCCTTGAACTGAGAAGAGCTCCACTTGCCTCTGTCTCCCTGAGTACTGGACTTAAAAGTATGTGCCACCATGCATGCCCAACTGTAGATTCTCTTTTAAAACTGCTGAGACCATAATTCACCAGATCTCTCTCTCTCTGGGGCTGAATACTGGGTAAATATAAGAGTAGAAAGACTGCCAGTCATAGCAGCATATCCCTTTAACCCTGGCCCTTGGGAGGCAGAGGCAGGCAAACCTCTGTGTTCAAGGACTGCTGGATCTACATGGTGAGTTCTGGACCAGCCAGAGCTACACGAGACTCTGTCTCAAACACTAAAACAAACAAACAAACAAATTTAAAAGACGAACTGAGTTGGGGGCTGGAGAGTTGGCTCAGTGGTTATGGGCACGTGTTGCTCTTGCAGAGGACCCAGGTTCAGTTCCTAGCACCCACATCAGGTGGCTCACAACTGCCTGTAGCTCCAGCTCCAGGGGATCTAATGCCCTGTTCTGTTCTCCACAGGCACCTGCACACATGTGGTATACATACATATACTCAGGTGTACATACATACATATAATACATTTTAAAAACTGAGTTGAAAAAAAAAAAAAAAAACTCAGTAGGTAAAGACACTAGTGACCAAGCCTGAAGACAACATAGAAGGTTAAGTTCCAGGGAACAGACAGAACGCACCCATCCTTCCTGGCCAGCACTGCATAGGGGGCATTACACAGTAGTCAGTAATAGTTCATTTTTTTAAAGGTCCTATAGAGCTCGACCTAGGGCTAAGTAGTCGGTCCATAAGCATCACCCCATTTTTACAGCACCTCTGCCCTCCCGAGTGCTGGGATTAAAGGCATGTGCTACTACATCTAGCTCAACTATTCATTGGTCATACTTACTTCAGAAATGACAAAACCAAACCCAGAGAAATCAAATCCCTAGCCTAAGAGCACGCAGTAAATGGCAAAACTGAAGCCCACGCTCATCCCTCCAAAGCTGAGGTTTTTAACCATTCCACTAGGACTGGAGGGAGAAGAGGATGAAAGAAGAGAAAAGGTGTCATAGCGATTAGGACGCACAAAGACATTTCTCTGAAGAGGGCAGGGGAGGAGCTTCATGGAAGAGGTGGTATTTGGACTATGACTTGCAAAATGGACAGATGAGCAAGAACAAGGCTGGCAGGGACAGGGGGTCCATTACTGACTGAAAAGGAAATTCGCGTGGGGGGGGGGGGGAGGCGGATCACGTTGCATTACAACGTGAGAGAGAAGAGACCTAGTGTATACTGGGGTTTCTTCCTCCAAGCTCAGCAGCAGAGTCTCGAGCAAGAGTACAGAGGAGGGACGAGTTCTAAGAAGATGAGGCTTGGTGATCACAGGTGAAGGGCAAGAGCCTGGATTAGAGGGAAGAGACCAACCTGTGGTCTGAAGGATTAAAGTTCTAGATCTGGGTACGGGTCAAGGGTAATGGGAGTAATTTGGAAGGACCAGGGACAGGGTGTGGAAAAGTAAGGAAGCACTCACGGGAGCTACATAGTGGATCAGAGACGGAACATCAAAGGAGCCAGAGGATCTGGGGTTGTCAAGGAGAGGGGACAAAGGCTGCAGCAGTCTCCAAAGAGCCTAGGTAACTGGGGAAGGAGGGGTAAAGCTGGAGGAGTCAGGTGGGAACGCTGAAGGACGGGAGTTGGGTTCAAAGATGTCCATGGGCTTGGGCTGGAGCTGGAAGAGTACCAGGGGCGACCCTAAAGACATCGTGTGTGGAAGTTGCTTGGAGTGGTCCAAGGCCAACAGTAAGGGAGGGAGAGCAGTAAGGCTGGGCCATCCGAGGACTGGGACAGGATCGCAGCGAAGGGACACTCGGTACCCGGCAGCCTTTGAGACTCGCAAAACAGCAGCTTCCAAGCCCTTCGCGAGAGCGAAGGGGCCAGGCTCGAAGCGCCCTGCGCCTCGCGACCACCTCCCCCATAACCCCCACGTCAACACAGCCGCGACCCACCTCACTCCGGCAGCTCGGTCAGGGACAGCACCGCCTCGGTGGGCGGGGAAGGAGCGGGAACCGGAGCCGGAACCCAGAGAGGACCGGCCTCCGCACCGTCGGGATTGGGTTCTGGGAACATTCTTTCTCTCTATTAGCTATACTAAATGTCATATTGCACAAGACCTAAGCGGGACGGCCAATAAACATTGTTCTAGGGTATGGCATATTGGGAGTTGTAGTCTTGAGGTTTGCTTCGCTGAAAACATTTGCTCACTTCAGAACTCAGCTGTGAAGCTGTCTTCACTTCTTAAAGTCATCAAGTTTCTTTTTTTGTCTTTTGAAGTGTTGGTCCTCGATAGAAACCTCGCACCTCATTTAAAGTTTATAGTTTAAAATTAAAAGAGCATGTACCTGAAAGAAGTTTAAAGATAAAGTAATTCGATCTCTTTGTCCAAGACCTAAGTGTCCCCTTCCAAGGACTGACCTCTAGCTAGGCTAGCCAGTGGCCCAACATGGAGTTTTTATTTCTGTGACCTATGTGATCCTGTTAACCCAACAGTCTTTCATCAATCTGGATATGATAGACCAGTAAGGTGTCCAGAGATAGTTTTTATTTGGTTGGCTGGTTGTTGTTTTCCCAGATTTTATTTTGAAGAAGGGTAAAGATTTGGAGATTGCAAGATAAAGAGGATAAAGATAAGTTGATGTGGAAGCTAATTACAAGCTTTTCCTGTTTGCGTGGTCTTTCAGTGGTTGTCTTTGTAGCTGGAGGAACTTGAGGGCTATAGTGATGACTGGTGGTTGAGTACTTATAACTCTTTCAGGACCTGGATTCCCAGCACGTACATCAGGTAGTTTACAGCCACCTGTAACTCCAGATCCAAGCAATCCAATGCCCTCTTCTGGGCTCCTCAAGCACCTACACAAAAGTACACACACACACACACACACACAATCTGAAAAAAAAAAAGAGAGGGACAAGTTTTATAATCCTAGCTCTCTCCTCTATAAAATCCCTGGTACAACTATTATGACAATGTAAAGATTGAGTGGGTAGACAGACAGTCAGACAGACAGACAGATATTCATTTCCTGCCTCTGCAAATAGCTACGGACTCTATTGGCAGCTTCTCTCAGTAGGTGTGAATAGTTTTAGGGTTGGCTACTCAAGTAATTATGTTTGGAACTGAAGATGTGTGGGAAGTATAAGTATCTTCTGCACACTGTTAGTTTATAAGTTGATAAAAAAAAATAAGCCATCAGAAGGCAGACTCAGGAATAAAACTGGGTTTATTCTAAGTGATGTCTAAAGTTTGCTTGAATGGCTGCTGAGCTATTCAGACGCCAACTCGATGTGTTTTCACAATTTGTTTCATAACGAAGACAACACACAAAGCAATAAATACTAACTGGTATGTTTAATAACTGTACAAAGACAAACAAAATATTCCTTTCGGGCACTGTAATGGCAAAGTTTACATATCACCTTGACCCGTCACAAAGGTCCCAGACACTTGGTCAAACGTTGTGTTTGGTGTCTCTGCAAGGGTAGCCTGGACAAGGTTAGAATTTAGTAAGTAGACTGAGTAAAGCAATCTCCCTCTTTGAGCCCAGTGGGAGCCATTTGGTCAGAGGAAGATCTCAGAAGATCTCACAAGATCTTGCTCTTGCTGCCTGTTGGGTTTTAGACAGATATCAGTTCTTTCCCTGCCTTATACTGCAACTAAAACATTGGCTTTTTCTAGGACTCTGACCTGCCAACTTCAGTCCTATATTTATTTTCTCTCCCCATCTCTTACTGTGTGTGCATGCATGTATACACACACACACACACACACACGGTTCTCTTTCTCTAGGGAACACTAATACAGGCTCTATTAGAAAGAACCTGTCCTGTAGCAGATCTAGTTCCTGTGGGGTCTGGCTGCCTTCCCATCTGCAAATCAGTAATTAATAAGTCCACAAACAGGCCAATCACATCCATGGGTATAACCTGAAGATGCCTTGCCTTCTTTCTCTAATCCATATGCAAAACTTGGATTCATTATTTAAATATTTAATTTTAAGAGAGAGAGAGAGAGAGAGAGAGAGAGAGTTCATGTGTAGGTGTGTGCAGTGAGTTGCAGGTGTCCTCGGAGGCTAAAGAAGGAAGTCTCATCCTCTGAATATGGAATTGTAGGTAGTTTTAAACTGCCCAGTATGGGCGCTAGGAAACAAACCCAGACCCTTTGCAAGAGCAATAGGCGCTCTTAATCCATCTTTACATCCCTGAAATCATTATTTTATTATCTCACCTAACAATCTTTCAAATGTGATATCTCAGCTCATTTTGGATGGGTGGCATTGAAGCAGGGTTCCTCCACATAGCCCCTGTCCTAGAACTTCCAGTCAGGTTTAATTTACAGAGATCTCTCTTACAGTAATCCACCCGGGATTACAGATGTGCCCCGTCATACCTGGCAGTAAGATGTCGTATCTGAAACAAGACCAACTTGAAATCAGTAACCTCTGGCTGGGAGACTGTTGTCCCGTCTAAGTATAATGGTCTCGCAGATTTACGTGAGTGGTTCAGACTGTTATTTTTTCCTCACTGGGCCTCTCTGAATGTCAGGGAGTTTTCAGAAGGGCCATAGCCACAGCTTGTAGAGTAACTCATCTGCTCAGGGCTGCACAGCTGGATTGCTTTGGTCACAGCTGTGCCTACCAGCCTGTGTTGAGGTTTCTTGGGATTATGGTTCCTAGTCATGACGTATGTAGGTAACAATTTTTGAAAACACATGCATTCTGGATGCCTCCATTTTAAATTAGCTGTTGAAAACAGCTCTGGGTGTCTCCAAACTCTGCTGTAAATAGTATGAAGAAAACAGAAAACCATGGAGAGTTTACCCCTCTGTCTGTAACCCTGAACAAAGATGGAAGGATGTGTGAGTCCCAAGATATTATACTCGTAAAAAGCTGTTGTGGGGAGTTAGAGGCTGGAGGGGGGTGGGGGAGCGTTGGGATCTGGGGGCTGTAAATTCACAATTGAAAACCCACTGAGCAGGCTGGCAATGAGAAGCTGGTGCCCTCAGGGAGAGAGCCATTTCCTCTGACAGGCATGGAATCCTCCTGTATCACAGCCAAGTTCTCCTCCTAAACCTTGACAGAGTGCATCTTGTTTATTTTAAGAAGTCATCTACCAGGGCAATGGAAATGCCTGGTCTCTAGAAAAAGGCAGAGTTCAGAACTGAGCCCTTGGGGGAAAAAAATCGGAAAAAAAGAAACCACAGAAGGATCTGGATTGGAGTCGAGGAGATGAGGTGCTGAAGAAGAGACAGGTGCTGGGCCAGGGCCTGAGTATAGGGTGCCAGGCTGGATGTTCGGAAAATGAAGCCCGGGGCACAGCCCTACAAAGACGGAACCTTGAGCCCCTGCAGGGCAGGGCCAAGGTTAGAGGGCCAGGTATCGTTTAATGGGAAAAGCTCAGAACCCTGAGGTGAGAGTAAGGATGGATTCACATTCAGGGACACGTCCCCATTAGCACAGCCTTTTTCTTCTTGTTTGGGGACAATCAATTCCTCTGATTTCTGAAGCTCAGTACAAATAATTAGAGGTGCCGTGTTTTTCCCCTCATCGTGAAGACAAGGCTCAAAGAAAGGGCGGAGCGGGCTTGAGAAACTGTGGGTAAAAGTGAAGATGTGTGACTTATCGGTCACATTGTAGAAGGAGATGATGCCGGCTTCATAGTCCAAGAAAATCCCCACACACTTTGGGGACTCTTTGAGGCGGAAAGAGGTCTGCGGGGACGTGAGAGCTTCATACATATTCCCACTGCTCTGTCGCACAAGCCAGTGGCCATTGGCAGGCGAGGCCGTGACCTTCCCTTTCCTGCTCACAGACTCGCTACACACTCCAAGAATCCATTTGGTCTTCTCGCCCACGTATACTTCCCAGTAGTGACAGCCGGTTGTGAAGTACTCGGAGCCCAGGACGCTGACAACAAAATCAAACCTCTCTGGGTTGTCAGGAACAAGCCGCTTCCTGTCGCCGAGCCTCACGCATCTCCGATCCTCAGACAGGATGAGTTTGGGGTGTGCTGTGTTGGGGTCCAGGGTCACTGCCACTGCCGAGAGTCAGAGAGAGGTGAGAAGAGAGATTTATGTTTTGAGGACTCTTCCAGTAGACTCACAGGGGAGAATACTCTGGAGGTCCACAACCTATCATTAATCTGTTTTAATTTATGGCTTTCTCCCGGCCTCCTCTACATGTGTACTAGACCTCTAGCATGCAAGCAGAATGCTGAAGTCTTAGGCTCCACCTTCAGCACTACATAAGACAGGCAGGGTAACCCACTTCAGTGCTTGGTGGTGTCTGGAGCATCAGTAGCACAGGTCACCCTTAGCTACATAGAGAGTTCGAAACCACCAGCAGCACTACATTAGACTCTGTCCCAAAAAGCCAAAACAATCAAAACAAAAACAAAAACCTAGACGTGGTTGTTAGACATTGCCTTAGTTAGTTAGATTTGTTTGTTTGTTTGTTTGTTGTTTTTTTTCTTATGTCAACCTGATTACAGGTAGAGTTACGACTCCTTGGGGAGTCACACATCAGATATCCTTCATATCGTATATTTACATCACAATTAGTCACAATTAGTAACAATAGCAAAACTACAGTTATAAAGTAGCAATGAAAATAATTTTATGGCTGGGGGTTACCACAACTTGAGGAACTGAATTAAAGGGTTGCACCATTAGGAAAGTTGAGACCCACCGAGCTGGAGTAATCTGGGAAGTGAGAAATGCAGTTAAGAAAATGCCTCTATCAGCTTAGCTTGCTACTGGGTTCGTTTTCTTGATTAATGGTCGATGTGATGATGCTCAGCCCATTATGGGTGATGTCATCCCTAGGCAGATGTTTCTGCCTGTATAAGAAAGGCTGAAGGTGCCATAGGGAGCAAGCTAGTGAGCAGAATTTATTCCCCAATGGTCTCTGTTTCAGTTCCTGCCTCCACTTTCCTGCCTTGGCTTTGCCTGATGATTAACTGTGAACTGTTCCCTTCTCACTTAGGTTAGTTGGGTCACTGTTGCTGTGATGAAACACCATGACCAAAAGCAACTTGGGGAGGAGAGGGGTTATTTGACTTATATATGTCCTGTGCCACAGTCCTTTGAGGGAAGCCAAGGAAAATCACAGGTTTGATCCAGCTATGCTACGCAGTGACAGTAGTGGTGATGATAATGACACTGATGAATGTGCAGTCTGCATCCAGACGGAACAGGATGAAACCTAAGTGGCAGAGTTTGAGAAGGCTGAACTAGGAAATGAGGACTGGTTATTAACTTACCAAAATGCAGCCGGGCTCTTCTCCAGCCTGAAAGGCAAAGAAGGGAGTTCTTAAAGCTCAGGAGAAATGGAGACTGCCCAGAAAGCAGAGCTGAAACCCGGGAAAAGGCATCTCACCTGCATTGGCGGCGGCTCTTTTCAACTCTGGGGAAGAAGAAACAGGGTGTGAGCGGTCTGCCTCTGCACTTACTGGGCAAGAGAGAAAACAGTACGGATGTGATAAAAACACAGGCCACTTACTCAGTTCACTCCGGAGTTTCTCTGAAGAATAAAAACAGTTGGACACATCAGAACAAGGACAATTACCCTCTCACAATGCTTTAGTCCCTCAAACCCAGCACATTAGATGTCCTAGGACTTCCCCATAATGTTGTCTGCACTGATGACAGCTCCCAGCTATGGCCTGGGGGATCCCCAGAGACATGACAGATGATCCCCAAATTTCTATGTGAGCCAAACATCTTTTTTAGCAAGTATATATATATATATATATATATATATATATATATATATATATGTATGTATGTATGTATGTATGTATGTATGTATGTATGTATGGTGTTCTGCTTGCATGTATGCCTGCAGGCCAGAAGAAAACACCAGATCTCATTACAGATGGTTGTGAGCCACCATGTGGTTGCTGGAATTGAACTCAGAACCTCTGGAAGACCAAACAGTTCTCTTTAACCTCTGAGGTAAATCTTATCTACAGGCCTAATAAATACTGCATGTCACACCTGTAGGTGACAAAATAAGGGTGTGAAGACATTATAGAATAAAATACAAGTTTAGTTAAAACTATCACCCAATCCTTATTAGCTCTTTTTAGCATGTATATTTTCTCTATGTAAAATACATAAATATGTCACATGCCTCAGGTTTATTTGTTTTCTCAGGTTTTTTTTTTTTTTTTTTTTTTGTTTTGTTTTTGAGGTAGGGTTGTTATAAAATGTCAAAAATCAGTTCCCAAAGACGAAGTGACTGAGAATTCAGAGGCTGTGTCAGATTCAAGTAGAGACTCAACTGTTGTAGATTCTGCCTCAGGGGATACTAAGCCTGGATATAAAGGACTTCCAGATGGCTTCAGCTTAAAAGACACACATCTTTGGTAAAATAGTTCCCATTTAGAGGCTATGTAAGTGATACGCAGGAAAGAGAAACAGAGAGCATTGGCAAAGGGGCTGTGAAGAGTCAGGAAACCCGTGGTTCAAATTACTCTGTTCCCCCTGCCCAAATAATGAAATGAGTCACTCAGCCCACAGCAGAGATGTCAGCAGTGACGTCAGCAGAAAGGACACTCAGCCTGCCACAGAGATGGCAGCAGAAAGAAGGTGGTGCAATAGAACTCAGCAAAAACTTACTGAGGGCTTTGTGGAGTCTTCCTGAAAACCAGAGAGAGACAGAGAGGAGAATGAGCAACCAGAGCCTGTCCCTTTGTCTCTGCAGCCCTGGAAGGCCTACTATTCCACCACCCCACAAAGTAAGGGGTTGCTTCCAACTCTTTCCAACCCTATCCAACCCCTGGTTCCAAAGGTCAGACTCAGGAGCCCAGGGGAGCTTGTACCACTTTCCCGATGGTGAGCTGCCCCAGACTTCCCTTCCTCTTTCCATTTGTATCTGTCTGGTCTCACTTCCTCCATCTGTTGCCATATTTGCATGTGCATGTGCAAACACACATGCACAAGTGTGTGCACTTGTGTGTACGTGCACACACACACTCATGAGTATGTGTGTATGCCTTACTCAAGCCTTTTTATAGACTTCTGGTTACAGTACCTAAGGTGTAAACCTAGCTAAAGGCCCAGCACTGACCGCCTTGTATGCCTTTATAATTCTCTAGAGCAGTTCTCCAAAGTAACCGTTCCCACAAGTCAGGATCTCAGGACGTCTGAAATATTTATATACTTCCGATGCTTTGCAAGAGTGCTCTGGTTTCTTTAGAGGGCCCACCTGGCCCATGTGTTCCCCTGCCTAGCATTATCCCTGCCAAAGAATATTAAAGCTATGCATCTGAGAGGCTCCAAAACAGCTTAGGGCTAGACTCAAGGCAGGTTCTTGGGCTTGGAACAGTGACACTGACTATGTCATAGTTTCTCACTTCTCAGGAGCTTAGGATTGACGGCTGTCACTCACAACTAAGTGCTTCCACTCAGTGTGTCCTGCTCTTACAGAGTTTGACATGGAACCTCTTAACAGTGACAAGCATCAAATTATTGTTTCTGCTTTGCAGAGAGTGAGCTGAGGCTCAGAAGGACATGAAATTTTCTCAAAGTCATCTAGCTAGCAATTGGCCATGGAGGCAGGATTCCAACTCAAGCTGTCTGATTTCTGAGACAGTGTCCCCTGCCACCACACAACACTGCCCCCTTGTTCTCTTGGTCAGAACAACCAGCATGACTGTAGCAGTGATGGAGAGATACGGGGTGAGGCACAGAGCCTAACACCACTCAACTATGAGCCATCAAGCCGGGGATGTGCCTTCTCAGCAAGACTGTTGACATTTGCCCTTGGTGGGTCCCAGCACACGTTTATTCAATTAATGATGATGGCATGGCATTGAGGAAAAGGGGCCCAGGCCCCATAACAGACCATTGGAAAGGTTTCTCTTTTAACACTGAGAACTTACTATCCCCCTATTACAGATGAGGAGTCCAGAGCTCCAGACAAGACCGAATTACTCAAGGCCAAGATGTGGCAGAGTCAAGTACCGCTGACCCCAGAGCCTGTGGTCCTTCCATGGCACCATATTGCCTTTCTCCATGTCAAGGTCATATAGATTCCTGAGATTCTCATGCATCCTATGTGAACTTGTTCATGTTTCAGTCACATGCAGCTCTTCTTTTAAAATGATTGGCACAAGGACTGGTGAAGAAAACACATGATGACCCAGACCCATGCATTTGGGTTACTGGCATCTCCTCACCCACTGCCACCAACTCCACAGCCCCTTGACCCTGGAAACTGCATTCTGTACTATGGAAGGACTGCCAGTATTTACTGTAAGTAGAAAGAATGTGTGTTTGTTCCCTGTCTCACACTCTGAACATACCTTTTTCTTTGGCATGGTCTTCTAGAAGATTTTCTAGAGAAAGAAAAGAGAAAGCAAGTGAGATTCCTGGCCATTTCTGTGGAGGGTCCTGAGTCCCTGTTGGTATTATCAGCCCTTGAACTGCCCAACTCTGCCATCTTCGGCTCCACCTCACCTGATCTGGCCTGTCATCTTTGTTTTGAACAACAAAAAATGGAAACCCAATTCGTTTCCCATGTCTCGTCTTACTCCTCTGGTCTCTTCTCAGCACAGTAGCTGAAGAGCACAGGTCAAAGCATGATTCTGGGTAGGATGTCCCCATTGCCTGCTTTGCCATCTCTTTTAGGAGAAAGACTGGGTTCCTCCATCAATACAAACAGAGGTTGACAAAACTTTCAGGGACAAAGTTTCGTTCTGTGAACACTAGAGATACAGAAATCAACAAAACAAAAGTACATCTCTGACCTCTTCTCAGGACACTTACCTACCTCCATCACTTGTTCATAGAGCAACTTCTCTAGAAGGGGAGAGAAGAGAGAGTGAGCTCAGCGTAGGAAGCACTTTTTCTAATACATGTTGTTGCCTAAACATGGTCTGAGTTGTCTGAATAGCACTGACCCCCTTGCCAATACAGCCATTTGAAAAGATCACAGTCTCCACACCATCAGATGGGGAGAAAGTGTTGGGTTATGTAACTTCCCAAATCCTTTGCAATTAAGATCCCGAGGCATGCAACCACTTTAAAGGAGGGTTTTATCCAAATGAATATAATTGGATTTCCTGATTAGAAGGCTCTAATTTTTAGTTAATTAGAAAGCCGCCAGGGTTGGTTCAGATATAATTTCTCAAAGGCTGAGAATTCACCGCTCTACTCAGAGCCTCTCCACAGCTTACTCCATTCCCTTTGCCATGTGTGTCCCCATTGTCTCGCACCTGCAGCAAATGTCACATTCATCCCACCACCACCACCCCACCCCCGTGCCCACAGTTCCTTTACCACCAAGGTACCTTTTGATTTTTTTTGTTTACAGATGAGCCAAATGCCAAGAAGGATGAGAAGCCCCAAGATGGGCAAGACCACAGAAAGAGCCACTGCTGGAGAGGACAGACTTCCTGGATCTCGGGCTGAAACAGAGACCACCAATGACCACACACAGGGGGACATCTGAGAGCAGCTCCCTGCCTCGAAGGACAGATGGCCCAGGCACATCCTGCTGCCCCCACCATTGCCTCTAGGAAGAGCCCTGCCAAGACTAATGAGACTCTTTGCTTCTGTTGGGAATTCAAACTCTGGGTGACAAAAAGAAATGGGGTGCTCATATTTCATGAAGGCTTCTCAACCACAAGCTGACCTGTCCTCTAACTCCATGGACACGTACTCCCAAGGACCTCACAGTCCTGTGCTCCTTAATAATGGCCAACAATCCCTCATACATCTCCCTTCTCCTCCTTTTGGTAGCAGCCACAGAATCAGCTGCAACAGCGTGCTTCAGGACAGCCTCTGTGCCCCACCATCATCTATGGACCACAGCAGGCAGGCAAGAAAAGTGCCCTGTGTGGGACTGAGGGCTGGGATCCCAGCAGGTAAGGCAGGAAAGGGATGAAGCTGTGGTAAGTGGTGGGGAGTCCCAGCTGGCTAGATGTCCTCGTTCAACCTTTGGGTGGCTTTAGGCAAGAGACCCAGCCTCTCCCAACCCAGTTTAACCCATCTGTAAAATGGAGATGCTAAGAGTCCTAACTCCCTGGGACTTGGGGAAGGGGAAGGACTTAAAGAAGTCACCTTAAACTCTTATCAGCTAGGAAGAGGAGGAGGGTGTAGAGGGAGGAATAAAGAAGGGGACAGCAGATATCCCGTAGGATGCTCTACCAACTCATTTTATCACATGACCCCATATTTTAAGGATCTTTCAAAGTGTCACACCTTTTAACCCAGCAATTCCACTTTCTTAGAATGTGATTCTGAATCGGCTCCCAGACAGGTGTGATCACATACACTGTTTCAATGGTTGTAACACAAGGGGTGGGGGATTGCAAGGCATGTGGATTTCCAGACACAGCCTTTGGTTAATTTGTCTTAACCTATAGGCACACAGTGAAATTCTACACCACCCCAAAATCAAGTTATAAAAAGATTTAAGGATATGGATGAAAAACAGCCTTTGGCTAGGCAGTGGTGGTGCACGCCTTTGATCCCAGCACTTGGGAGGCAGAGGCAAGCAGATCTCTGAGTTCAAGACCAGCCTGGCATACAAAGAAAATCCCAGGTCAGCCAGGGCTTGCTACATACACCTCTCAGAGGTATGTGCATGTAAGTCTTGAGAGCCATACCCCCAAAATATTGGCAATAGTTCTCTATAATTTGTGAGATTCTGTGCCATTGTTTTGATCTCTCTAAAATGTTCCTTTTTTTTTTTTTTTTTTTTTTTTTTTTGGAGTTTTTCTTTTGTTACAATATACATTGTTAGAGCTATAATACATTATAATTCATGGGAAAAAATTTTAAATGTTTAAATTTCATGTGTATGGGTGTTTTATTTGCATGTATGTCTGTGTACCATGTATGTGCCTGGTGCCCCAACCACTGAGCCATCTCTTTACCCCTGAAAATTCCCTATAAAGTTTCCACTGATGGAAGGGTTTCCTCCAGGCCTCTTAGAAGCCTCAAGCTTATTTGCATCCCAGCATTACCTCCAGTAACCATGACTGAAGTCTTCTGTTGGTCAAGGAACTCATTACGGACAGTGCAGGACACATTTCCCAGGGCGCTGTCCCTGATCCTGCTGGACACTGCTATTCGGAACAGCCCAGTTTCATCCAGCGTGTGGACCTCCGAAAGAGAGAGCAGCGCTTTGCCCGTCATGTCTCTCCACTCAGCCCATGGTGCTGGGAACCATCCCATTGATTGACACACCAGCTCCATCCATCCAGCGTCATAGCCCTTCACGTGGATGTAAGGCTCAGAACCTAAAACTGAAGAGGACAGATTGCCTGACTAAAGCAGCCCAGCTGACCAGCAGGGCATGATCCTAGCCAATTCTTGCCCTACGCTCCTCCAGCCTCCTCTGATGGACAGCCACAGCTGTTAACAGAACTAAAGCGCCTGCCTGCTTACCCTTACCCTCAGCTTGGTGCACCTCAATGGGATAGAACAGCCAATCAAATGAAGTTCAAGATCCATTCAGGACAATGCCGGCATCGGACAATTATAAGTCTTTGTTGGACACCAGTCTCCATGTGAAAACCACTCGCCCTCTAAAGGACTCCATGACAGGAAAGAATCCACCAACTACTGTGTGTTTTAAAGGAATTCATCCCTCTGGGGTGTGTATGCAACCAAATGACAATCAAAAAATTATGAGGGGCTGGAGAGATGGCTCAGGGATTAAGGGCATGGGCTACTCTTCCCGAGAACCCAGGTTTGATTCTAACCCCCACATGGTGGCTCACAAATGTCTTTAATTCCAGTCCCAGGAGATCTGACAGTCTCATCTAGGGTCTGGTAGCCCCAGGTACCCATGTGGTGCACAGACATACATGCAGGCAAAACATCCACACACATAAAATAGAAACAAACAAGTCTTTGGAGCGATGGTCTATGGTACTACATGCAGAGACTTGGACTGGGTTTGAGGTCCACTGATTTTTCTAAAAACAATGAAGCTAGTTTGAGAAACAGTATCTGCCTTCTGGCTCTTTAAATACTCAGAACTCGGAAAGGGACTGTGCCGCAAATCCTTGTCACAGCTGGGAATTCTGGGCCTTGAGGATTTTCCCCTGCAGCCCTGACTGTGAGCTTCTTGGTAGTGGAGAGAAAGCTTCCCTTGTTGTCTGAGCCAAGTTCACAGGTCACCAACTGTATTTATCCAGGTCCTGTATCGGACAAAGACCAAGCTCCTCCCTCCTCACAACCAAACACCAGTCAGGGTTTCACTGAGTTGGACGGACTGGACTGGAGAAGTCCGAGCTGACAAAGCAGTTGCCACAAATGTCGCCCCCTCCCGGTCCCTCCATGCTAACCTGCCACCTGCAGGGTCACGTTGTCCTCTCGACTTGAGTTTCCGACCCAGACCTGGCACTGGTACAGTCCCCGGTCCTTGAACGTCACATTGCTGATCTCCAGGGTGTAGCACCCCTCGTGATCATTCCTCACCAGCGTCGTCCTGCCCTTATATTCTGGCAACAGGTCTTCATCGCTGTCCTGCCCATCCCGTAACACGTAGACAGCCTGGGTGCGAGGCGAGTGTCCGAGCCGATACCACCTCAGCTCACTGGGCACCATGCTAGGCCAGAACGAGAAGGGGCAGAGCAACTTGGCTGTGCCCCCGAGAGGGGCCATGTTGAGCTTGCCAGCACAGCCTGTGTGATGGAGACGAGAGGCGGAGAAGGATGCTGAAGAGACAACTTGGGAAGGAGTGAGAAAGGGGGTTTCCTAGGGAACAGCGATCCCAGGAAGGATAGTAGAAAACGGAACCCAAGAAGAACCAAGTTCCAGAGCCATGCCTCACCCCTGTCAGACCTCCCAGGCAGAGAAAGATCCAAAACTCCTACCTGACACCTGAGCAGGCAGCTGGAAGAAGCCGATCGTGAAGAGGCAGCTGACAAGCCAGGAACCCGAGGGACTTGGTCTCTCCGTAGGAACTAGGACAGACACCAGAAGAGGGTTGATGATTCTGAGCTGAGGAACCTAGGAACTGGGGCTGAGACACATGGCCCACCTGAGGAGCAAGGACATGTGCTTCTAAACCCAGGTCCACTACCCCACTCCCTGTGACACGACCCTCGTGTGATGATGGGACTAAACTCAGAAACTCTTCTTCTGAAAGTATGTTCTAATTGTATGTATATATGAGGAAGACATGTGCACTACATGAGGAGGGTGTTGGCTCCCCGTTAATGGAGATGCTGGGGGTTGTGAGAAAGCCTGCTGTGTGTTCAGAGAGTGAGTGAATGCAAGAGCAGCAAGCATGTGCTCTTAACTGCTGATCCATATATATCTCCAGCCTCCCCGACAGCCTTTCAAGTTGACAATCAACCAAGGCTGCAAAGTCCTCATCATGCGCCACCATAAAGGCACAAGTCCTTCAAACAGGCACTGGTGCCAGTTGACTAGACCTGGGCTCAGGTCTTACCTATTTCTATTCGCTAGCCCCACATCTCTAGCAAAGTTGTGTGGTATCTGTGCCGCGGTGTTATTAATCTGTCGGGGCAGGGCTTCTTCACAGGCCGGTGGACAGATTCAGGAAGAGCGTATGCACCAAGCACTGGCAATAGATGCTTGGAGAAATGTGCCTGATACGTGTGTACTAAGCTCAAAGGGAATAGTCATAGCTCAGAGATACAAATCATGTAGTGGCGGGAGAACCCAGAGAGTTCCTTAGTGAAGCTCTGCCCGCCCACTTGCTATTGCCTGAGTTAGCAGGAAACATAGTCTGTCCCGCCACACTGGGGAGGAAGTTGAAAATGCAGAGGAGGAGAACACTTCTAAATTATCTCCACCACTTCCCACCTTTTCCATCACTTTGGTTATCAGAAAATAATCAGGGAAGCTGCAGAGATGGCTCCTACTGACTGCTCTTGCAGAGGACCTGGGTTCGGTTCCCAGCACCTACACAGCAGCTCAACGGCATCTGTAACTCCAGTTCCAGGGGATCCGATGCCCTCTTCTGACCTCCACAGTCACTGGGCACGCATCCATGCAGACATACCCATAAAATAAAAACAAATTTTTTTTCCACACATAAAACCATCCTGTTGCTTTGATACCTGACATCTTCTGTGAGTGTGATATTACACACATTTTCCACGCCACCACATGCTCCTTTAACAGCTTCAGTGTTCCAACACAGACCTGTGAGAATTTTTAGAAATAATTCCATGTGGTTGAACGTTGTTACAGATGACAGTGGATTGGTGGCTGGAATTAGGAGGCTGAGTCCTAAGGGACACAGTGTAGTCTCCAAAAATGAGACTAACTTAAAGCAAACTGCTTGAACTCTTAGGCTTTGGGTTTCCTAATTTTAAAATAGGAATGTTTTAAAATTTTGCCACCAAATTGACATAAGGGAAGAATAAATAAATAAGTTCTTGTTTTCCTACAACCTTGCCTTAAGTGGAATATATCAAGTTTTTAAAGCTTTAATCAATTTTATAATAAAATAATATTTTTTAGATTTCTTTTCTTTGATTTATTGTCTCTTAATGGCTTACAAAATTCTTCATATAGTAAGCACTTTCCCTAGGACAGAAGTTGAAAGAACTTTCCTTTGGTCAGAATCAGCCACATTTTAACTTTGAACTAGTTTGATTTTTAAAGCTTCTAAATTAAAATAAAAAATAAAAAGATTCCAATAGACATTCTCCTGCCAGTTTTGAGCAATTTATGAAGACATACACATCTATAAATGATCCTATGCCCAGCCCGGGACCCAGCAGATGGTGGGGCCAAACTCCACACCTTCTGTAGTATTCATAACTTCTAGGATATTAACTAAGGATCCACCCATCACTCTTGTCACTTGGATTTGAGGCTCTTAAGTGACAGCTAACCATTGTCCCACTTTGTCCTTTAAGACGATCTTTGTAAAGAGAAAGATTATTTCCTTACGGAACCTGAGGATCCTGAGAAATTCAAAGAACTAAACAGATTAAGGAGAGAACTCACCACCTTCAGGATGGGGATTTTCTTCCTGAGCGGCAGCTCTGGAGCCTCCTAGCTGGGGACACTGGGTTTCCCACAGGCAGGGCGATCTGACATCGGGCAAGAGTGCCAGGGACAGCCCAAGAGATGGGTCTGGAAAGAGTTCATATTCTAGTCTGATGACCAGAGTCTCAACACCAGGGGTTCCTCTACCCCACAGATGGCCTCTGGCTGTCCCTATTAACAAACAAGCAACGCCCTGTCTGCCCATCCCTGATAAAGCGAGAGTACAGAAAGAGGCTCCCCAAAAGCGAGGGAGCTGTCTACTGGTGCAGCAAAGAAGGGGCCTTTCCACTAACTCTCTTTTCCTCCAACCATGACTCCTGCAATTTGATTCCACTGCTCCTTCTTAAAAACAAAGGCTTGCTCTCTTCACTTCCCAACCAGCGTCCATTAGAAGCCTCACAAATGCAACTGGAGACCACTATGTTGAGGGAAATGAGGCAGGCTCAAGACTAGTTTTTTCCCCTATGTGGGATTTACGTTTAGGGGCGTGTGTGTATGCGTAGGTTTTGAAAGTCAAAAGGAGAGACCATGGGAGAGGAGAAAGAAACCATAGAAGGCAGGAGGAGAGTAAAATAACAGGCAATATGAAGACAAAGGGAGGAGCACTGGAAAAGAGGGAGAACAGTAAGGGGCTGGGGAGTTCGAGAAGATGCTGGAGAAAGGAATGGATAAGAACAATGTGTAACGATGTGTACACGTGAAAACACCACAACGAAACCCATCACTTTGCACACTGACTTTTAAAAACCCACCTAAATGCTAGAAGGTTGGCTTTGAGACACCCGCCAATCAGCCATGGTTTTTATCTCCAGCTACACCAGACAAGCCAGCTTGCTTCCTGCCCCTCCTCATGCGTTACGCCCTTCCCAACTGACTTGCCTTCCTTCTGACTGTACTCACAGCAACACCAAGCATGCGCCTGGACTTTTATAAAGAAGCACTGGTCACTCAGAAATTCCCCGTGCTTTTCCATCAACACCGGGCTTTGAAACCAGCAGACTCCAGTGGTGGCCTGCACCGTGGCCCCTTGTTGATGGCTGCGCTGTCAGTTTCAGCGTAGCTGAGACTTGTCAGCAAGCTGTAGAGCCCCAGCAGCTTTGTGAGACTCTATGCAAAGGCTCAGCAGGCTGCTCAGCCTGTGGACATCCCTAAAGATCACCGTAGGAAAGGCACCGCTGAGCCATCTTTACCACATAACTCCCCCAAGGTTTCCCACAGTTCCTCAGAAGAAACCCTTTTCTTCTCCTAGATCTCCTTCTGAAAACCCTTGCACTAAAGGGCTTGTCTCACACTTTGCTTTGGGTATGGTGGTGGGTTGTACTAATTCACTCACTGGCAAGACTCTGGGTTTCATCTCCGGCACCACACACACACACACACATCATCATCATCATCATCATCATCATCATCACCACCATCACCATCCGTGTTAGAAGTTTACAACACTTCTCTCTCCTAGTTATCCTGCATATATAACAATCACACGTGCTGACCCATCACGCTGTATGTTGGCAGTTGTAACTCAGCCTTTGCCTATGTCCCTCCCACCCCCAGTTTTAATTGTTTTGTTTTCAAACTGTGTCTCACTACATAATCCAAGCTCACCTCAAACTCATCATCCTCCTGCATCTGTCTCTTGAGTGATGGTACACCTGTTTACAAAATCAGGCCCCACAGTACTTCCCTTTAAGGGGTTAATTGACAGGGGTCTGGACTTCCAGCTCAATAACTGTGGTTTCCTGGACACCTCTCCAAACCCCGAGGCGCTTGACATTTTAAAGAACATTTCTCGTCTTTTCTCCTTTATTTGAGGTAGTCTGCTCCTGTACTCCAAGGTGGCCTCACCCTTGAAGTCCTCCTGGATGCTATGATTACAAACACTCATCCCAGCACTTGGCTCCTGTACGTTCTCCTGGTTGTTGAAGTATAAATATGTACTGTAAAATTTTCAGAAAATACAGAAATACTTAAACAAGACAAAAGTAATCCATACTAATAAAACAAGGTGTATTCATTTTGTTGTGTCTTCTTTGACTTTCTGTTTTAAAACTATAAAACAAAATGTTGTGGTTAGACAATATATGTTCTTTATGACTTTTTAAATTTTAATATACTAACACAATGGTGTGTGTCTGTGTGTGTGTGTGTGTGTGTGCGTGTGTGTGCGAGTGTAGAGGCCAGAGGTCAATGTCAAGTGTCTTCCTCAATTGAACTCCACCTTTTATTTTGAGACAGAACCTCTTACTGCACCTGGACCCACTGAAGTGGTTAGGTGGCCTGGTCATTATATTCCAGGAAATCTGCTTGTCTAAAGCCACTTTAGTATGTCACAAAGCTTTCTCCTGTGCTATTTCAATGGTTGTGTTGAATTTTATTTTAGCTACTCTTTCATCCATTTTTTTGTTGGTTTTTGTTTTGAGACAGGGTCTTTTTGTGTAACCCGAGCTGTCCTGAAATTCACTCTGTAAACCAGCCTTTTGGTCATTTACTTATGACAACTCCGTAAAAGTGAAATTGCTTAACAATGGTTGGAGTCAATTTTTAAAAACTGAGGTAAGGGCTGGGAGATGTCTCAGCACTGCACTTCCAGAGGTCCTGAGTCCAATTCCCAGCAACCACATGGTGGCTCACAACAATCTGGAATGGGATCTGATGCCCTCTTCTGGTGCGTCTGAAGACAGCTACAGTGTACTTACATATAATAAATAAATAAATCTTTAAAAAAGAAAAACTGGGGTAAAAACACTTCGCCATTTTACATTTTGCTTCTCTACCACTGAATTTCCCCAATCTTCCCACTTCGAGACAAGCTCTCAGCAAGCTGCCCTAGGCTCATCTTGAACTCACTCTATATGCAGCTCAGGCTGCCATCCAACTTGTGATTCTCCTGCCTCAGCTTTTCCAGTAGCTGGGATTAGAGGCACAGCATTTCAGTCATTTTAAAGTCTGTATGTAAAAGTATTAGCATTGCCATGCATCAAATCTCTAGAATTTTGTCTTGTAAAATGAACTCTGTATCCACTGAACAATAACTTTCCTTCCCCCTCCCCCAAGCCCTAGCAACCACATTGTTTCTTAAGAATTTGACTAATTTGGATACCTTATAAGAATGGAAGCATGCAGCAATGCATGTGTTTATGTGTGTGTGCACATGTGTGCATACTCGTGTGACTGTGCCCATTTTTAAGGTTTTGAGCTCCAGTGCAGAATTGGCCTCTGAAGAGAATATAACAACTCAAACTTAGTTGGAAAGCCCTTCAGTGTCCATGTAGGTTTCCCACTGGGCGTAGCCCTGGCAGGTCTGGCATTTGCTAGGTAGACCAGGCTGGCCTTAGATATACAACGATCCATTTGCCTCTCCCGTTGGAATGCTAGGATTCCGGTGACAGAGAGAGAAAAAGCAGGTCTGAATATGTCTCCAGAGCCAAGTGTCTTCTGAGCCCTGTCTAAAATGCTTGTTTAGCACTTACTAGCTGGGTAACCTTAGACACTTTACTTTTCCATGCCTGTTCCTGTTTAGAAACCATGTTGGTACACGTGTCTTAATGAGGAATAGGGAACTTAATAATGCAATGCTCTCAGAATATTGCCTAGAATAGAGGAAGCTAAAGGGAAGTATCTATTGTTATTGCTCTGGCTCTTCCTCCTTCTCCTCTAGACACTTCCTACTAATATAACAAATGAAAACGATAGCTACAAGTTTTAATTTATAACCTCGTGATTGTCCGTGGGCTGTTTCTCCCCCTCCTTCTCGCTCTCCTTCCGCCTTGTGCACAGTTGTGTGTGTGTGTTGGCTGAATATACTTCTGTCATGATTCCTGTGGTGGTTTGAATATGCTTGGCTCTGGGAGTGGCACTATTAAGAGGTGTGGCCTTGTGGGTTGGGCTTTCTAGCCATGTGGGAGAGTCTTTTCCTGTTTGCCTTCATAACAAGTTGTAGAGAGATGGCTCAAGGGTTAAGAGCACTTGTGGCTCTTGTGAGGATCTGGGTTTGGTCCCAGCACCCACATGGCAGCTCATAACCATCTTTAACTTCAGTTCCAGGGGATTCTATACCCTCTTCTGGCCTCCAGCACCACTCCATGCTTCTTGCCATGATAATGGACTGAACCTCAGAACCAGTAAGCCAGCCCCAATCAAATGTCCTTTATAAGAGTTGGTCATGGTGTCTATTTACAGCAATGAAACACCTAACTAATACAATTTCCGTCAGGCTGAGGGTATAGCTCAGTAATCAGAGGGCTTGCCTATCACAGACTTAGGGACCTGAATTTGTTTTGTTTTGTTGAGACAGGGTCTCACTGTGTAGCTTGGTTGGCCTGAAACTCATTGTGTAGATCAAGTTGGTCTCCAATTCATAGAGATCCTTGTGCCTCCCCCTTCTCAGTTCTAGGATTAAAGGTGTGCACCACCAGGCCCGCCTAGGGGCCCTGTATTTTAAAATAGATAGGCAAGCAGGTAGGCAGACGATGGACAGATAGATCATTTTTTCCAAAGCTTTCAAAGCACTGTGGCCTACAGGATCTCATTTGATCCTCCTTATAGATCTATATAAATCAGGAAGGAACAACCAGCAATCCTGACTTTCTTGATTTAGAACTTGATGCTCAGAATTCCAGTGCTACCCAATTTCAACCACAGGAATCAGATTTTCCCTTTCAAAGCCTCGCAGTTGTCCCAGAAACTAGAAGCCAGGAAAAGCTTTGGTTACTTGTAAGAATGTCCCTGCCCAAGGCCCCGCCCCTCCTGCCCCAGGCCCCGCCCTACCCGCCTCCGATCCCTCCCCTCCTGGTCCGGCCACGCCCAGGTGTGCTCGCTGCGCCTGCGCAGTGACTTCTGCGGGAGGAACACCTCAGGCGCGGCCCCGCCCTCCCCGGCGCGGCCCGCCCAGTCCAAGGGCAGCGGGGCTGGGCGCTGCGGTCCCGCGGAAGGGGGAGGCTAGAGTGAACCCCGCGTGGGGGCTTGTCTGCGACGTGGCGGAGTTCGGGAGCCCGAGGCCGGGTAAGGAAGCGCGGACCCCCGAGCCGCCATCTTGCTGCGGAGGGGCCTGGCGGGCGGGCGGGCGGGGCTGGCTGTGGGGGCTGCCGCGGACCGAGTGGCTTGCCCCTCGGCCTCTGAGACCCGGCCCTACCGTACGCCCCCGGGTTGAAGCTGCTTTCTCGGGCCTTCTCATCTGCTGCTCACCCGGGGTTGGTAGGGAAATGACCAGGAAATGACTGCTGTCCCATTGTGCAGGAAACTGAGACTCAGAAGTGAGGAGACTCGACTAGGAACGCACAGCAAGGTGCTGGCAGTGGGACTCAGGGCACCCTGCCTCACCTGCTAAGCTAGGGAGTTTGGAGAAAGACTAGCAAGCGGTTCTCTCTCTCTCTGTCTCTCTCTCTCTCTCTGTGTCTGTCTGTCTGTCTCTCTCTCTCTCTCTCTCTTTCTCTCTCTCTCTCTTTTATACCATCAGGTCAGAGCTGATCAAGAAGCATTAAGAAACCAAACCATGGATCCACCTGCCCGGAAAGAAAAATCCAAAGTTAAAGAACCTGCCTTCAGAGTAGAGAAGGCTAAACAGAAATCTGCCCAGCAGGAGCTGAAGCAAAGACAAAGAGCCGAGGTGAGTCTACGAGGGAGCTCTGAATGCCTGAATCAGCTGGAGAAGGTGCTGGAAGAAAAAAAAACAACAGAGAAAACTTTACTAGGGGTCCCTACTTGTCCCCAGGCATTGGTCCCTCCAGAGGTAGAGAGTCCATCCAGGTCCCAAATAGTGAAGTGGAAACCCAGAGACACACACCAAGTTAGTGTCAGAATCCCAACCTGTACCAGTCTTCAGATGACTCCTGGCACAGAGCTTTTGAGATCTGAGGAATGCAGGAAAAGAGAGAGGGATCAGAGTGGGAGGAGAATATGAACAAATGATTGAAGGGGAATGCATGAAGTACCAGTGTGACCTGTGACCCAGTACACTTGTGCATTTGGTGCACAAAGTAGCTAGTTGGTGGGCGGGATGGTGACAGTCCTTACTTGACAACCAGAGTCTGCTCCTCAGAATCCATACATAGATGAAAGAATAGGTCTACATAAAATTGACCTCCACACTTGCTGTGGCATGTGCTTGTGTGCACGCACTCGCGCACGCACACACACACACCCCATCACCACCACTGAGAACAGCAGCAGCAGCAGGTTTTTTTAAGTGTCTGTTGTAACCATGTAAAGGCCCAAGCTTTGTGCCCACCAGTGTGCTTCTTTGTTCTCAACACTTGTAATCATGTAAAAATAAAAAGCTTTAACACGTTTACATTGCTAATGAACCACATCCAGACACAAGTATTTTAATGTTTAGTATTAGGGAAAAGCTTGCTGTTCTTTTCTGCCTCTCTTTATTGCGTGTGTTTTTGAAAAAAATTTAAGTCCAGGAAACACCTGGTATTCAGCTTCTCAGACTGGTAGTGGCTGGTAGTATGGTCAAATTTTCCTAGAATTTTCTTAAGATAAAGTCACTTATAAATGTGGGTCTCCTTTGACTGTTTCTTGTCTTAAACCTTTTTTTTTCTCCCTCTGTGGAAAAGCCCTTTTGTTTAATGCATTGTCATTCAAATAGATGAATACATTATATGCATGTGTATGTTTTGTTTGCATTTCATTTTAGAGATGATAGTCATGTTACTCTAAGAATCTGTTTTCTTTGTTCTTTATAGTGTCTACATTATAAACCTTATTTTTAAAGATGTATTTTTCATTATGTGTGGTAGATGTGTGAACATGATGAGTTTTAGGTGCCCTTGGAGGTCATGTGAGCACATGGGATACGCTGGAGTTACAGGTGGTTATAAGCCACCTGGCACAAGTGCTGGGAGTGGAACCGAGGTCCCCTGGGAGAGCAGCGGGGGCTTAGTCACCGCGCCCTCTCTCCAGCCCCCAGACCACCTCATTTAGGGTATTTACCCATTCCCGGTGATGGGTGTTGTTATTAGTGTTGCTTTTTACAAACATTGGGGGTGGGGGTGGACAACCCTTTTAGTTGCTCCCTTGGCACCTGTGCTAGGATTCCTGTCAGATGTTCTGCTAGAGGAATTACTAGGTGCCAATCAATTCTCCTAGATATTGCCAAATGGCTTCCAGAGGATTCTTGAAGCTTGCACTCCTGTTGACAGTGTGAGACGTGTTTTGTTCCTTTTGGTCTGACAGTTGATATTGTCAGACTTTGTTTATTGGATCCATTTATTAAATAAATATCCAGCTGCTGCTTGTGGGTAGGTGGGAGTTTATGGACTTGAGACACATGACTTGCCTAGACAGAACAGTTCTGCCTTCCTAGAGCATGCATTCCAGTAATCATTTCAGAAGCCTTCCGTTCTATGAACAAATGTGCCACTTCTTTATCCATACCCGAGCTGTTGATCTTAATTGCTTTGTCCTTAGCAGGCAGATCGAGGGGTGCTGTAAGAAACAGCCCCCACCCCCAAACTGTGCACACTGGAAGCTGGATGTGGAGGCATTGTTCCTGGCCTTACCAGCATCTGGCTTCCATGCATTCTTCCCATGTGATGTGGAAAAGGATACTTGTGAACATTACTTCCTCGGTGCTGCTTTGGTAAAATGAGGGTGGTAGGATCTACCTCACAGTGTTACAAGGAATGGAAATAGAAATTAGGTAAAGCACTTACCACAGTGCCTGCCACGCTGCAGGCATTTGATAACCAGCAGTAATCATGACCTGGAGTCAAATGCTTCCAAGCAGCCAATGTGCTTTTACCATGTGGACTTAGAAGGACCAGCTGGTTGTATCCATATTTGCTTGCTGGGTTGTCCAGCTGGATGTCCATGCTGGCAGCAGCTGGCACCTGTAGCTTCATGTCAGCCTGAGGCGGGCCTGCACAGGTGTGAGCAAATGCCAAGGCAGGTGTTACTGTTTCCCCTTACCCTTTGTGGATCTTTCTGGAATACATGCTGTAACCAGAGTCCAGCTGTTCCCCCTGAGGGCAGGCCTGTGGTCAGAGCAGTGCTTCTTACTTTTTGGCCCCTTGGTTTTTGTTTCTGTGGTGTTGGGGCTTGAACCCAGAGCCTGTATGTGCCTGTGCTCTACCACTGAGCCACACCCCCACCCCAGTCTGCCATTTGCTTCCCCCAAGCTCCTTGATATTTTGTGTTCCCTGGAATGGAATGGAATCTTCCATAGGAATGTGCCAGCACCTCCTCAGGAAGGAAGACATAAAGACAGCGTCTTTCCAGAAAGTTAGCTGTGCAGGACAGCTGAGAGGCACACTGGGGTCGGAGGCTCATTTGGAGCTGAAGTAGCTTACCCACACTTACCATAGCACTGCTGTGACCCTAACCCTTGCAGACCCAAGTCTCACCCTCCTCAGATACCCTGGACACCTTAAACCATTTCTTACCCTGCTTACTTTCCCCTCTCTACTACCGTTACGCTTCTTTGACTGGGCCTCTAGAATGCTACTTAATGTTCCTGTCAGTCCCAGATATTATAAAGTATAAAAAAATGTAATCATGTATGATTTAAAGAAGAATAAACTCCTTCTAGTAAGGATTTGTTTTAAAAAAAAAAAAAAAAAAAAAAAAAAAAAAAAAAAAAAAAAGGAAGGAAGGAAGGAAAGAGGAGTGGTGGGGAAGGAAATAGATCAGTAACTTGGAAGCCCCAATGCCACTCTGGTGATATGCATGATCACATGACTACTTTAATTTTATGCCGATCGTCCCAAACTCACTATCTCTGTAGTGTATATATATACTCTGAGTCATATTTCATAGCATAACAAAAAGTCACTTCATTTTGCATGTTTCTGAATTTTTAGCCCTGTGTCACTATATCTGGCTTCAAATTAATTTTTGGTTTGAGACTGGATCTCTCCACATAACCCTGACTGGCCTAGAATACTTTATGTAGACCAAGCTGGCCTTGAGCTAACATGTCTGCCTCTGCCTCCTAAGTACTGTGATTAGAAGTGTGAGTCACCACATCCAGCCTTTTTTTCTTTAAGATTCTTTTTTTAAACTATTATTTATGTATGTGTGTGTGCATCTCTGGAGCATAGGTGCTAGGAATTGAACCCCAGTCCCATTGTAAGAATAGCAACATTCTTAACTGCTGAGCCATCTCTCTCTCTGGCCCCAACTTCTACCCTTCTTTTGCCTCTCAAGATTTTTGTTTTGTTTTGTTGAGACAGGGTCTCTATTCTGTATCTCTGGCTGTTCTAGAACTATATAGACCAAACTGGCCTCAAGCTCACAGAGGTCCACCTACCCCTACTTCCCAAGATAGTTTTATTGTTATGAGTGTTTTGCCTGTATGCATGTCTGTGTACCATGTGAGTGCCTGGTGCCCATGGAAGCCAGAAGAGGGCATAGAATTCCGTGGACCTGAAGTTACAGACAGTTGTGAGCCACCACATGGGTCCTGGGAAAACCCAGATCCTCTGCAAGAACAAGTGCTCTTAACCATTGAGCCATTTCTCTGGCCCCAAGTTCTATTTTTAAATTGGTGGTGGACACAATACTCTGTGACTGGTTCTCTATTCCTGGACATCCTTCCTTACTACATTTATGTGTGTCGTAGCATATATATGGGAGTCAGAGTGTTTTCAAGGCTTTCTCCCTAGTATGTGGCCTGTACTAGGTCATGTTTCCACTGCCTCCTCCCTGGACTTCAACAAATGCCCCCTATGTAGCTGAAAATTCCTCCTTCCACCACCACCCCAACTGGCCTCCAATCATCTTTTCTATGGCACAGATAGTCAGGTTGTCCCTGCATACCAATGTCTGCTGTTCTCTAGAGCCTGCAGGTGAAAAGCCAGACTCCCTGGAGTGCCTTTGAGGCCCAGACATTCTTCTTTTTTCAGCTCCTCGGCTCTCCAGTGTATACTCCACATTAACACACCTGAAGTTCCCAGAACAGATCCCATACTGTTCCCTAGTAGCTGTCTGGTAAAGACCAAGCCTGTAAAGACCAAGCCCTGTGCCTCATTGCTGCTCTCCTCTGTCCCTGGATGAAAGCTGCCATCCTGTCCTAGTCAGCTGTCCAGGCAGCTGCTTCCATTGCTAATGTATTTGTTTCTCTATTCAGATCTATGCTCTCAACAGAGTCATGACAGAGCTGGAGCAGCAGCAGTTTGATGAGTTCTGTAAGCAGATGCAGCCGCCTGGGGAGTGAGCCAGCCTGCATCCCAGTCAGAGGGACTGGCACCTTTGTCTGTGAGCTCATTCCCACTGTGCACTGAGCTGGCCCATCGGAGCCTTACAGAATTGATCAGGACTTGTGGAGACCTCTGCACTGAACTTCCTATAGGTAACTTCCACCACACTGGTTTCTATTCTCAGAACTGGCCCGGTGCTTGCTGGGTAGACTTTTCATCTAGGACAGTTGATTTTTCAATAAGACCCTTTTTCTATTGTTTGAGAAAAATCATTATTTCTTGTGAAACTGTGTGTCTTCCCTAAAAATAATAAAATACAAGAATGTTTGTCCTTGCTTTAGAGGGAATGCCTGCTCACAGAAAGTGGAACAAAGACTAGAGTAGATGGGGCTGGAGGAGTGACTCAGTGGTTAGGAGCACTGCTGGTCTTGCAGAGGACCCAGGTTCAGCTCCCAGTTCACAAACACCTGAAACTCCAGCTCCAGGATATTCATCATCATTTTCTGGCCTCTTTGGGTAACACACACACTCACATACACACATGGTTAAAATAGTTTGTTTTGTTTTGTTTTGTTTTTAAAGAGCTGGGCGTGGTATAGCACACCCTTAAATCCCAGCACTCAGGAGGCAGAGCAGAGGCAAGTCAATACCTGTGAGTTTGTCATCAATCTGTTCTACATAGCAAGTTCCAGGAGCTAATAGTGAGACCCTGTATCAAACACAGGCACATACACACAAGGAAGAGGAGGAGGAATAGGATTCCGTGTCCACTGGGACAGTGATGGTGGCTTTGCCTTTGGAACAAGGACAGCTCAATAGTTTTCTCAAGGGGAAAGAATGCAGGAGTCGGTGGCTTGGTAAGGCAGTGTAGAGGTTCTTTGGGGAGCAGAAGCAGAGAAAGGGGCGGTGATGGAGGCTTGGGGGAGAGGGTGTGAGACAGTCGAGTTCTACAGAGAACGGGAGCATGGGCGGCAGCGAGGCTTCACCAGAATGAGCAGACACTAGACCAAGCAGACGGGCCAGTGATCTCCAGCCCTGGTCGGCTTTGGAAGGAGGCGCAGGAGATGGAGAGCCGTGAGGACATGAACCAGGACTTTGCTCAGCAGCTAAAGCAGAAGCAAAGAAGGGCAGGGAGGTGCGTGTTCCCAGGGCTCTGATTATAACGACAGCCTGGCTCTCAGCTGTGGGCACACGCCTGTAGTATCAGCTCTCGGGAGCCTGAGGCAGGAGGACTGGGAGTTTAGGGCCAGCCTGGGCTACATAGTGAGACCCTGACTCAGTAAATGAGAACTGGCAGAGAGAAGGGACTTCGGGAGGTGTCTAAGGCTCATGGGTTATAATTTCTGAGGTTGAAACTGAGCTAGGAGTACTCTGGAGGGGGTCAGAGAGTAAAATGCAGGGAACAGAGGATGAGAGGCCGTTCTTACTGGAATGACAGAGCCAGGGGATTGCTACAGAAGGCCAGATAGGACGGAGGACTGAGAAGCTAGAGTACTGGGTCAGTCATCATTGACAAGCGCCCAGGTCAGGACTTGTCGGGTGACCTTGGGCAAGTCACTTGGCTTCCTGTGCTGGCTGCAGTCTTCGTGTCTTAAGGAGGGATGTTACTGCACTGCTTCACTTGAATCGGGGACAGAAAGAGCCACATCTGAAGTTCATCTGCCTCATAGTAGCTGCTCAGAAAACAGACAATGGTGCACTAGCTCAGACCTGGGTCCCTGGAAACCTTAAGAGGCACTCTTACTCTTCAGAAGCAGTGGTGGCTGAGGTAGTCTGCACCCAGAGCCACCCCCACTGTTACTGCTGTGTCTGTGTGACAGTAGACAGGGAGGACTACAAATCCCTGTCTGTCCTGGCTTCCTTCTATCCTTCCCTCCTTCCTCTCCCTCCCTTCCCTCTCTTCCTCTTCCTTCCCTCTTTCCCCCTCAAAAAAAAAAAAAAAAAGCAGAAAGTATATTCCCTCCTACATGAGCAGGTGGTAGAAAAAAGAAAACATGCCTGCCTCTAATGTTCTAGGCCCTGCTGATCACAGGGTCCATACACACATAGATATATGTGACTTTACTCCCATTTGAGCTACTAGCCAGAGTTGAAGGGTGCTAGGACCACGAAAACACACACACACACACACACACACACACACACACACAGAGAGAGAGAGAGAGAGAACTGTACTATGCTGACAGCAGCTCTGAGGGCAGTCCACTTGGTTTTCATCTTGGGGCTGCTCTACCAGGCCTAGAGTCAGGTTTCTCAAGGGAATGTTCAGACTGGTCCCTTAGGAGCCAAACGCCCATCACCCAGCTGCTTCTTAGGGGCAGAGGCACACAGTTGTGTCTGCCTCAGACATGTGTTTCAAGGGTGTAATTCAAATGAACAAGTTCACAGCAGGGTTGTTGGATTACTGAGCAAGTGCTGGGATTTAGGACATGTGCCACCAGGCGTGGCTAAAACTAAAAATCTTTTTTTTTAAATGGTTTTTCAAAGTTTAAAGAGTTGTTAATTTATTCCTCTTATCCGTCCTTCATAACAGATCCAACTAAATGATAAGAATCCAGGGGGGAAATTGGTAAAAACAACAACAACAAAACCCTCATTTAGGAAGCCTGTCAACCCAGAGGATGTAAGTGGTGTTTACAACAGTAAACTTTTGAACATTTCACCCTAAAAACAAAACAAAAACCTAGAGAAAATTACATATTAGTTTATCCCCTGCTGATCCCATTGGAAACTGTTTGAGCATTAGGAAGGAATTAAGCTCACAGTTGTAGACCTGAGTTTTCCAAAATTCCAGCTTGCATATGGAAGCCCACATTAAAAAATGTATTCCAAGTATTTGAATGTATGAGGCCACACAAAATTGTATGGGACCCCTGAAGAGGGCCACACAAAATTGTACCCTGACCTATTGATGCTGAAAACAAAACTTAGCCTCTCTGTTAAAGGAGCCAGTGCTTTTAACCGCTGAGCTCTCTCCAGCACCTCAGACACACATCCCCCTATTCTCACCCAGCCACAACTTTTTCTTGCAGTGACAGGCACACTAAGTTTATACTTCAGGAAAACCCAGTCGTGTCCTGTGGGGGAAGTAAATCTTCCACACTACAGGTGAGGATATGGGGTTATAGAGATTAAACATCTCACCCAGAATCAGACTACAAGAAGCAGGAGGGTTCCAACATAAGAGGGAGGGAATCACCACCATCCGGGTTCGGACCTGAGACCTGCCTAGGCTCCCTGACTTCATGCATGTGCTCAACATGCTTTCCTGGTACCCTTCACCTCTGTCATTCTCTATAACATGCAACTTTAGAATACAGTGTAATAGCATGCAGTATTTCTGTCTTGTTTGTATTTTAAAAGACAAACTGGCATATGAGTAGAGTTTAGTTTTTGATAATCTAGAAAACAAACATACAGAGTGAGATCCTAGAAGCCAGAGTCTTGGGCTTGCTGTTAGTAGACAGCCATTGTTGGATTACTTAACGTGGAGTTCCTATTTCTCTTGTTGCTGCTTCTCCAGCTTTGTGAGGGACCTGTGAGGATTGGGTAGGAGCTACTCAAACCACCTTTATTTACAGACAGACAGACAGACAGACAGACAGACAGACAGGTATTAATTATCCTATCATTTCTGCTCCTGACTAATACACCTGGGTGATCCATTTAGGCTGCCAATCAATTTTTATTTTTTTTAAGATAAAGTCTCATGTATCCAAGGCTGTGTTTAAGTTGCAGCCTAAAACTTAGCGTGGAAGCAAAAGTCTATCCTATATTACTGATTCAAGTATTACCCCAAAAGGAGCCTGACTCTTCAATAAGGAGAAAGAAGAAAAGGCTTATGCGCCCACTGTGGGTTGATATGGTTCAAGACAGAGAGGTCACCGAGCGTATGACAACACACAGGCATCTGAAAGCTTTAGTGAGGACAGACAGGTCTTGTTCCAGCATGCTAAGCGTACAGCTCACAGAGCCAGCAGGACTGGTGACACTACGGTTTTCTCTCCCTAGAGCTTAATGCAAACTCCTCTGCCCCACAGGGTATCTGGGGAGAAGATATAGGAGAGTGACCAAGTCAGGCAGTAAAAGGCAGTGAGTGGGAATGGAGAGAAAAACAGCAGGATGACACCTGGAAAGAGAAAAGCAGACACTCAGTTTCATGAATCACCTCACACAGCTCCTACCCAACCCCCATGTTCCTTACCAAGCTGAAGAGACAGCAACAAGAGAGGCAGGAACCCCATGTGTAAGTTCAGTTTACTAAGACTATAGAAGCCCGGGCGGGGCTGGAGATGGCTCAGTGGTTAAGAGCACTGGCTGCTCTTCCAGAGGTCCTGAGTTCAAATCCCAGCAACCACATGGTGGCTCACAATCATCTGGAATGGGATCTGGTATGTCTGAAGACAGCGACAGTGTACTCATATAAACATAATAAATAAATCTTTAAAAAGAAAAAAGAAAGACTATGGAAGCCCCTAATTGGAAGCTAATACAAGCTCAGGTCCATTGCTCAGGTCCATTCTGTTATCTCAGACCAGAAGCCAAGTTCTGGCCAAGACTGAATTCAAGTTGACCAGAGCCTTTTCAGTGGAAAAAACACTCACAGTTATTTGGAGTTTAAGACACAGTGTTAAATGCCTGAGACCACTTCCAGGGTGGCCTCAGCTCTCACCAGCTTAGAGAGATCAGAGAGCCTCACTGTGCCCAAACTGTGCAAGTGCTTGGTCTGTGTTGAACACCCACTTTCTGGAGTCTGGATTTGGTCCCTGCTAGGCAGAGGGTGTCTATGTGAGTCTCTGGTGACCTTCCTAGAAGATAATGCTTCATGTGAGTGACCATAGTTCGGGACTTTAGGGACTGAGTGTAACTCTCCGGAGTCACCTGGAGTGGACCCTGAAGAGCTAGCATCTCCTTTCTGTGGTTACATCCACGCACCCTCTGCTGAGTCTGAACCACATCCTTTGTCGGTTGATTTGGTTTGTTTGTTCGACTTCGTTTGGTTGTTTTCGTTTTTTAAGACAGTTTCTCTGTTATAGCCCTGGCTGTCTTGGAACTGGCTCTGTAGACCAGGCTAGCCTAAAATTCAAAAATCCATCTGCCTCTATCTCCTGAGTGCTGGGATTAAAGGTGTGTGTCACCACATGGGGCCACATCTAGTCTTAGCCATGAGTACCACTACATACTGAGTCCTGAGGCCCCTCCAAGCAAATCACTGAATGTGTATGTATTCTCAGGTACTCCCAAGACCGTCTGAATTTCAGACAGACCACTGTGAGGCATCCCAACTCCGTCGTGGTATATCAACTCAGCACTAGACTCTGCCTTTTGCTTAAATTTCATGTTACTTCTGTGACTTAGAATTACACCTACCTTTCTCATGGGAAACAGAGGGGATGTAACCTACACAAAGGCCTGATTCAAGTCTAGGTCTGCCTGACCTTTAAAGACTAGACATTCTGCCTCAGTTAACAAGAATACAGAGCATCTATAGTCTCATTACAGGATCTGAGGGGGCTAAGACTTGCTATGTAGCTGAGGACGACTTTGGACTCTACCTCCCAAGTGCTTAGATTACAGGTATGCACCACCTCAGCCTGGAGATCAAGCCCCAGGGATCCATGCCTATTATAAGTTGCCTCTACCAACTGGGCTGCATCCCCAGCTTGACCACCATGTATTCTTTAAGGTCCTATTAGATCACGATGGATAACCTAACAAAAGGTCACTTCTGGGGGAAAAATTCAGTTAGGTATACTAAAGTTTTGGAAAACTGCAAGAAAGCAATGTTTAAAACCAGACTTGTCCTAAAAAGAAATAGATGTCATTCACTCTCCAAAACTGGCCATGGGCCAGCTTCTCAAAGTCTGGAGCTCCGTGGGGAAAAAGGGTCTTCAGTCTAAGGCGACCTGCTGTTCTTCAGGCAAGCAGAATGGTAACATCATCCACTGAGAAATGTGCACAATACTGGCATTAACTGCTGTCAGAACCCATGAGGTGCTATTTCCTCCTTAACTCGTAGAGCAAAGAAACCCTTAAGTCTCAAGCTAAGTGTATGGTTTATTTTGAGCAGAGAGGATCAACTCTTAAGAGCATAGCCTCTGAGGGAAACACTGAGCTAGGAGAGGAGAGGTGGGAAAGATGAAGCCAGGAATTGCCATTTACAGTCTAGGACCCTACCAGAGAATCACCTCACTCAATCCCAGTGAGCCTACAAGCTAGGAACGCAGGGCTCTCCCACCATTCTGCCTCTGCCATTGGGCACAGGGAGCCAGCTCCCAGAACTTGGACAAGGATGTTGTACTAATGCCACATAAGATACAAATCTGAAAGAAACAGACCAGAACAACCCAGAGTGGGTTCACAACAAAGGAACAATGGAAGGATCACCAACTCCCAGGGATGCTTGTCTTGTTTACAAGCACACAGTATAAAGGAAAAACTAGTACTCCTGAAGGAAACCCTAACTCGGGGCAAACTCTCTGAGCATCTTCCAAGGCTGGAGCCTACATCAGCTGCTAATACTTGACTTCCTCCCCAGAATAAACACTTGTTCCAACACCTTTCAAATCCAAATGCTTCTCCTCATCCATCACGCCCCCACCTCCCGTCTGAACACTGGACACTACAGTCCAAGCAACGCCTGGAAGCTGCTGCTCTGACTATCACTTGCTCTGAGTTCCACCCAAGGGTTTCATTTGCCTTTAGGATCAAATCTCAAATCCCACCCAGTCTGCACACTTCACTAGCCTAAGTCTTTGTCACTTGCTTTCCACACAAGTACCAACCACACTGTTCCACTAAGGCTTCAAACACCTTCTCGGCATTCAGTCACTACAAAACAGCATCCTCTGCCGGACCGCCCTTCCCCCATCCTTCGGATCTCAGTTAACATCCCTCCATAATGAGTCACCCTCTGAGAGCACCCTGTACTTTCCCAGGGCATCAAAACAACCCAGTTTGTATTTACTTACTTCATTTTTTGAGACAGAGTTTCTCACTAGCTCAGGCTGGCCTGGAACTCACTATATCTTGAACTTACAATGATTCTCCAGCCTCAGCATCCCAAGAACTGGAATTACAAATACAGCCACTATACGCAGCTTTGTTAGTTTCCAGTTCCTTTTTGTCATTTTTATTTGTGAGTTTGTTTTGGTGTTTTCCTTACCTGAGACAAGGACTATGCTTGTTTACTAGACTGACTCCCACATAGGCACATGCTCCCTAAGTTCTACTGAGCTCATTTCCTTAGGTAGGTATTATTGAGCACAGCCTAATTCTGTGCACTGGAAATCAGAGCATGAAGAAAACATCCCACATGCAGCTGAGTACACTTAGTATTTTCAGACATTAAAAAATAGTAAGCTTTTGGATAATTGTTTTTGGAAAATGGATAACAACAGACTCAATGGTGAAAGGTGCACAAGAGCAGAGCACGCGGGCAATGCTGTGGGGAGACACGGAGCGACCACAAAGATGGCGGCAGGTATTTGCACTCACCTCCTATATAAACAATTTTTTTCCAGTTATCCGAATCCAGGATTTCATCATGTGGGTAGCAACTCTGGTCAATCATGAAGAGAATCATGAGGGAAGCCATGCAGCAGAGAATGAATGTGTTGCCTTTAGTCAGGAGGCAGGTGGAGGCCAAAACACAGGAAGCGTAGGGGCAGGGTAGGCCCTTGTATCCTGAGGGACTTCTTTCTAGGGAAAGACCACAGGATCAGCTGCTTCCTAGCTCTAAGAGCACATATTATTTTGGGTCTCCTCTCCATGAATTGCCAAATCCCCTAAGCCCAGGAGTGTGGAGGTCATTTGGTTATCCACAAACAGCTGTTGTATAGGTTTGGATTTGTGTTGGTTTCCGGGGAACAGCAGGCACCAAGTGGTCTACCAGGTATGCCTACACCTTAAAGGGTCCTTGGAAAGCCACTCTGAGCTGAGTGCTGGGATTGCACGCCTTCTGTGTGGTCTTAGGAAGTCAGCTGCCCTCACTTTAGCACAGCTTCTCTGTTTGGGGGAACTGGTGTAATGCAGTGCTCCATACACAGATACTAGAGAGGCATAGCTGCTGAAGCCAAGACCCATGTCTTCCAGGGCTCTGCCAATACAGCCCTTAACCTCCTGCAGGCTCATGAAGACGAAGGGGATCCATAAGTGACCCCTGGCTTCTCCTGCCCTTTGCTCCCTGCCACAGTCCTAAGATCAATCCCACTCACCAGTTGAATAGAAACACAGGCGGAAGGAAGTGGTTAGCACATAGATGATGGCCAGGAACCCATTCAGAGGCCCATCCACACCAAGGAGCAGAGCCGAAGCCAGGCCAAAGGTGGTAAAGACAGCAAAGTCATTCAGCTGGAGTCCTGCTTCAGAGAACAAAGTTAACTCACAGCTATGTGTTCTGCGCCCTAGTCTTGCCTGGAACAGTGACAGTTTGGAGTGCTGGGCTCTCAGAGGGCAGCAGCTGCCTCCTTGGGGTAGCCTGGAGATCAAAGCCTGGGCCTCCCCCAGGCTCTGCCTCTGTTGCTCCTCATCACTCAACATGTAAGGCTTAGCACATGTTTACAAGCCTCAGCATCTTTTTAAAGCAAAATCTTATGTGTAAACTTTCTAGGTATTTTGGACCAGCTGTTTTGCTTGGGGTTGCTTCTCATCTCCTTGTTGACCATCACACTATACTCTTCACTAAGAAAACTATAGAGGACACTCTTCACTTAGAATGATGATGATCCCCAACGAACACTTGGAAAGCAAGAAAGGATAAACAGCAAAGAAATTGCTTTAGGAAGTCAGAGTGAGATCTTACCTTATAAAATTCACAATGGCCATAATTAATGTGCTGCTATAAAGTGTAAATACAAAATAAAACCTTCAGCAAGCTGGCATAAATCAAAAGAAGAGTAAACGGAGGCAAAGAAGATAGGACTGAATACCAGGGCAGGGATGGTACAAAGATGGGGAAGAGAGGCAGCCCAGGGGATGGATCCAGGCTGCAGACAGCAGGACTGTTTCTGCAATTCACAGGGCATGTGCACCATTGGGAGTAACTGAGGAAGGCCTGCCTGGGTGGTACCAGAGATGCACGCTCCCCATGGTCGGCATGACAGTGGGCCTGAGGTCTACACTCACCCAGTTTGTGGCAGATGTTGAGGTGTTTGGTCATCGTCCCTATCGCAATGTCTAACAGGAAGCTGATCAGAAGCATCCAGGAAGCACAGTGGGATTTCCTAGAGGGCAGGCCAGAGGGCAGTTTCTTGTAGTACCTACCCACTGGACAAGTCCCCCACTCACAACCCACTCGCCACAAATCCCTCCCCACACACATCCCTTGTGGATATTGTGCTTTAAATGCTTAAATGTGGGGCTGGAGAGATGGCTCAGCGGTTAAGAGCACTGACTGCTCTTCCATGGGTCCTGAGTTCAAATCCCAGCAACCACAAGGTGGCTCACAACCATCTGTAATGGGATCTGATGCCCCCTTCTGGTGTGTCTGACAACAGTATAATGTATTTATATACATAAATAAATAAATCTCTAAAAAAATTTAAAAGAAAGACAACATAAGAATGTAGAGGATTTTAAATATTTAAATAAATGTTTTCACATACATCCTCATACATGGCTCTATCCCTCACAAACTCCCAGCACATGGTTGCTTCCTGACCTCCTTCCCACAGTAATTACCAAGGGCCCTTCCAACCCGTAAGTCCCAGGTGTATTTGATGACATGGGTTCCTTCCTATTCTTAGTGCAACCTCTACCACCACCTCACTGTGACTTTTCCGCTAAATTACTAGGTGTTTTGCTCCACTTGTGAAATGAGGGATTTATGCTATGCAGTCTTCTCTTTTCCCCTCCTTTTTCCTTTCCTTTCTTTCATTCTGTGGTTGTTTAGGTGAGAATGGCCCCCAGTTTGTGGAACTGTTTGGGAGGGGTTAGGAGGCATGACTTTGTTAGAGGAGGTATGTCACAGGGACAGAAGATTCCAACCACTGCCAGTGTCCCTCTCTCTGCCTCAGGCTTTCTGATCAAGATGTGAGCTCTTAGCTGTCTCTCCCACATGCCTTTGCTCTGCCATCATGAATGCTAATCTACGTGAGCCCAACTAAATGCTTTGCTTTATAATTGGTTTTGTCAGAGTGTTTTATCACAACAGAAAAAGTAACTAAGACAGCTGTTCCTCAGGAGCCATCCACCATACTTTTTGAGACAGGGTTTGTCACTGGGACCTGGGACTTACTGGTTTGATAAGGCTAGCTGGCCAGTGAGCCCCACAGAGTCTCCTGTCTCTGCCTCTCAAGCACTTGAGTCTGAGTGCCCGCCACCATGCCTGGTTTTCTTACGTGCTGCTAAAGACTGAACTCCAGCCACCACGCTTAAGCCACAAGCACTTCATCCACTATCTCCCAACCCCTGGTCTTGAACTCTTGATCCTCCTGTCTCCACCTCCTTAGTGCTGGCTACAAGCTTAAGTCACCATACCTGGCCAATCTCTTACTTTCCTACTGTAACCATCTGGTACTTATTTTTCCCAGTGCTGGAGACTGAAGCTTGGGCCTCACACATTGTAGGCAAGCACTCTCCCATGAGTGGTCCCAGGTCAGGGTTTGTACATTCTTTCCACTCTTGAGATTTGGTTTAATTCCATTTGACCTGACATCACCATCTTAGGACTTCTAGTCTTTTATATGTCCAGAATGCAGTTTGTCTTAGTGAATTCTCCAGGGCAGCCTGAGAACAGAGTGCAGTCTGCTGTTCTTGGAAGGAGCGTCTGCAGGTGTCAGTTATATCCAGACACTGGGTGGTGCTACCCAGCTTGATGTGCTTGCTGGGTTTCCTGGATGCGTGCATCTCCAGCTTTGGTTTAGATCCATCGTGTCTCCCAAAGTTCTCCTGAGTTTGATGTGTGGTAAGGATCTGTCAGTATCTCCCACATTCTCTCAAATTTAATGCTGGCTCTACTCTGAGTGACTTTCCAGAGTTCCTCTAGCCCCTACATTCTCCACTGCATCTTGTTCATCATGTGGTCCCAAGTCCCTCTGTGAGCAGCCACACAGTCCAAAGCAAACCTGCCCACAGAGGTCCACTGCCAAGTCTGCACTGGATTACAATGCTTAGATGACCCAGCAGAAGCAAGGGAGCCTGGCCTCAGCCACCCCCAAACAGTTTCAGCATTTGTCCCACACCTGCGTGGTCTGAGGCTAAATGAAGCTAACGGAACCTACAATTGTAACATAAAACTGCTCTTGCAGGGGATCTGCATTCTCCCACTTTATTAGACTCTAAAACCCCAAATGCATGGGTGAAAACAGATACAGAAAGAATCAAGTACACGTCAGGAGTTCATCACAAAGGGACTTCTTTAAAGAGCTGATTAGAGCTGATTTACCAAAGGTCTCAAAATAGAATCCAACTTCTAGGAACACAAATTTTTCCTCCTTTCTTGGTGGCACAGTGTGACAGGAGTTCCAGAACAGTGCTCATGTCAGACAAATCATATGTTCTGACTCGAGAGCCAGGAAATATGAACAAAGCCCAGTAGGGTGGCTTACATCTACAGTCCTAGCACTCAGGAGGATGAAGCAGAAGCATCAGAAGTTCAAGGACAGCCTAATCTACATAGTTTAAGACTATCTTAGGCTACATTAGGAGAGAAGAGAGGGAGAGAGAGAGGATGGCTATAAGTACTACTGTGCAACTTTCCCCCTCCTACAAGCCATTCTCAACTGCTATAGCTAAAGGAACAAGAAATTATAATATAAACTCCTCATGCTATGTGGAGATTGAGGCTCAGATGTAAGCTACCTGAAGTCACATATCAGATTGTAGTTACATGGAGGCCAGGATCCTGGTCCCTAAATTTGAAGCGTTTCCCCCCCCCCCCACCATCTCTCCTTCCTTCCCTCCCTCACCCCCCTGCCCCCTCTGTGTGTTTACTGCCCCCATCCCTGAGTTGATCCTTTGCCATACTGGCCAGGTCTCTGGAGATTGTACCCGATTCCTCATGCCATAGGCTCTAGCTTTATGCTAAGAGCAGGTAGTGCCCCAGACCTACCTGCTGAAGCTGCAGAAGATGGAGAAGAGCCCTAGGATCATGTTGGCCAGGGACAAAGCATTAATAACATCTTTCCAGGAAAAATCAGTCATCTGAAAATTGATCTGCTCTTGGTTCATGATGTGATGACCTGTGGCCCAGGAGAGATGTGCACAGGGTTCTCAAGGTCAAGGGGTCTCCAGATAAGCTCCCAGAGACCCCATCCAAGAACTGCACCCTCATGATACTCTGTCTCATCAACTGGATTGAGAGGACAAACTAGCAAGAAGGCACCAGAGTTAAAGACAAGGTTTGGGAAAGCTTAGCAGTGAGCCAGATGAACTGTGTGGACATCCATCCCGCTTGCCCTGGCCCCACAGAAGCCTTCTTGATACCTCAAAGGTTCTGTCTGAGATGGAACCTTGTCATAGACTAATGGCTGACTTGAGAGACGCTATACCCACTTCCTCAGAGACCTCAGGGCATAGCACTGCTCCCATCTCCAACAGAGAAAGAAATCAACTTCTCAGAGTGGATATGGAACCATTCAGAGGCTCCTCAGCACTTTCCACCGTGTTCTCCCCTCTTTGGGCCAGCACAAAGGATGTACTCTTTCTTCCCCTATTTATGAGTGAGGAAGCTCAAGTTCAGCAACTTAGAGAAATCTGTTCAAAGTTGCACACTAAGTGAGTAGAACCAAATTCCAGCTGCTCGGTCCTCAACTTGCTGCTTGTTCCTGCTCGGGGCAAGACCCCAACAGGAGGAGATTTGGGGACTAGGACTGGGGGGTTCACCAGGACAGCCTCTGCATATTGGGGCAGGCCATGTCCAGGCCTTTGACATCTCTCACAGCAGCATAGAACCAGCTGGCTTATCCATCTTCACAACCAGTATTGGCGGTGTTTATACTGTGTCTAAACAAATGCACCCCTTACACATAAACTGTGTGTATCCTCGCTAAGCCAGGCAATCCCCACGATTAAGGGTAAACTCATCACATCAGCCACACAGTGACCCTGCCCTTGAGTGACATGAGTTAGTTCTTGTTCTCATGTCTACTTTCCCTTCAATCCTTCACTCATTTTGAGGCTCGGGTCTACAGATAGCCCCTCTGGACAGTTCCAGGCTCTTATGGCCTGAGCAAGAATTGAGAGAAAGCCAGACATGGCAGCGCACACCTTTAATCCCAGCTCCTGGGAGGCAGAGGCAGGCTGATCTCTGAGTTCAAGACCAGCCTGGTCTATAGAGTAAGTTCCAGGACAGCCAGGGTTACACAGAAAAACCCTGTCTCAAAAACAAACAAAATAAAAATTTAAAGGACTGAGGCAAGTTTTGTTTTTTGTTTCAAGAAACCCTGCCACCAAGTTATCCAAAGGTGGGAGGGGCTGGACTTGGGTCAGGGACTGGAGGCATCACTGAAGGGCTAGCTGTTCCCGTAGGCACCTTAATCATGGCAAGAATCAGTAGCTGTATGACCCCATCAGGATTAACACCTAAGATAGGAAATAACAAAAGCCTCAGAAAGCTGCAAGGCCAGGGGAGAAGGGCAGACCACACCATCCCACTCCATGAAGCTACACAGCCATCTCTTCTGCCTCAACACCAACCCGGGCAGGACAGGATACCTCTGTTTACCTGCCCACCCACCCACTTACAATTTTCTAGAACAGCATACTTGGGTCTCTGCCTTTCAGGGCAGATCATCAGATGCCCAGTCTCCCAGCAACCACACATTGTCCCATCTTAACCACCTCACAGATGTTTTAGTCTTAATTAATGAGTAATCATCAGCTACAATGTTGACCCTATTCACAAACCACTTGGGCACCTAGGATTCCTACAGGCCCTGAGATCTCAATCTGGCAAGAGTTATCATCCCTGCTTATACAAGGCAAACGGGGTGCAAAGGGGAAAGCCTCGGAAGAGGTCACTTTGAAGTTACAGGAGAGACTCAGCTCTGCCTTGAGTGTTTTCCCTCTGAACTCTGCCATCTACCAACAAACAGGACAGGATGGTGCCCATGATTAGTCAGAGTTAAGAGAACCCTTATTGCCTTCAAAGGACGTACAGCTAGTCAGTCTCTCTGTCTAGAACAGTAGTCCTCAACCTGTGGGTTGACCCCTTCACAGGGGTCACCTGACACTATCCTGTCTATCAGATATTTACAATTCATAACAGCAGCAAGACAAATAATTTTATGGTTGGGGTCACCACAAGATGAGGAACTAATTGTATTAAAGGGTAGCAGCACTAGGAAGGCTGAGAACCACCAGCCGACAGAAACGAGGCACAAGCACGCATTCACAAGCAGTCACAGTTGCCCTTTACAGACGAGAGAGCAAGGCTTCCCAACAGAAAGGACTTGTCTTAGAAAATGGGGGAGCCAGGACTTGTACTGAGTCTCCTCTTTCCCAGTTAAATACTATTTGCAAAAAAAAAAAAAAAAAAAAAAAAAAAAAAAAAAAATGCATACATGGGTCCCAGGAGCAAAAGGAAGGGCTGTTCAATTCTGCAGAAATGGAGAGCTATCTCTTCACTCCTACAGCAGACACTGGGTAGCAGCAGGTCTGATGGTTGGTCCTGTGGACACACAGATGACTGTGTGTCCCAAGGCACAGTCAGGCCGAGGATGCAGGCCAGCATGGGAGCACAGACAGGGTCGCCCTGCCAGGGGAGGCTCTCAGAGGAGGGGTACAGCTGAAGCTGGTTCGTGCCCCGCCCTGAAGAAGCAGATTTGGTCATATGCCAGCTTCTTAAATTCTTTAGTCTGGAGTCCTGCCCCACACCAGCCCTGCCAAGCTCCCATCCTCCAGTCCCACTAAAACCTCTCTTAGGTACTTCCTTGGGTCTTTGGTCCTCTTTGAGGAGCCTTCTGGTGTCTGGTGCCTGCAGTGCTTGTAAGTACTCATCTTGGAAGGCTTCTTGTGCTGAGCATGTAACACTTGGCATTCTTCACTGACTTTGCCTACCTTGTCTTCCTTTTCTCCTAGAGGGGATGCAACTTGAGTGCAGACTGGGGTCTCCTTTGCCAAGCATGAGGCCTGACAATAAAAGTGCTCAAGGTTAGTTTATACAGTACTCCACTACTTAGGCCCTCTTGATGCACTGACTCTAGTGTCTTCACTGAGGCCTTTGAGAAGCCATTTTTAAACGAAGGCCCTTCAGCAAACTGCTCAACCCTCATCTTTATTCATCTCATGCGTTCCAGTGCCATGCTTTGAATATTTGGATAAATAGAACAAGACCCATGTGCCAACTTCGGAATGTCGGGTTCTTGAGGAGACATGTGCTATATGCAACTAGGCATGTTCCAGTTGCCCTGGGTATACCAGGAAGCAAAGACCAAGTCTGGGGCAAGGGCCAGGACAAGGAAGAATTCCACCCACGTGGTGACATTTACCAGGATGGAAGGATGGGTGTGATTGCCAAAGAGAATTTAAAATACAGTAAGACTTGGTTCTTAAGACAAGGGTGACTGGAGGTGAAGTTGGGGAAGTCTGAGCTGGGGCCCTCACAGAGGTGACTGTGGGCCAGCCCTGTGTGGGAATGAAATGGATTGGGGAGGAATTGGGGAACTGTTGGTGAGAACCGGCCCCGGCGGGACCCCGGAGCTCACATGACTTTGGGTTTCTAGAAAGGGATGATGAGTTCCCCCAGCAGGCAGCATGAGAGGCTGATGAGAATGTACTTCCCAGCACTGGTGTCTCCTGTCCTTCCTTACCTTCCCGGGAGGCCAGGGGCTATCTCCACCCGGCCTCTCGAGAACAGGACACAACACTAGTCTCTCACCAGCCTCCCGTAGGTTGTCCGGGTAACCCAGTTAAACCCAGTTTTGTCAGATGATGAGACACTGGCTGGCCTGAGGCCCCTGTCCTTTCCTTGCCCCACCTGCTTTATGTCAGTGGGGAATGCTTACCTGGGGATCAAACATTCCTAGATGAGGCTGAAGCTGTCCCGCTGCCTTTTGAGGCAGAGGGTCCAGCCCAGGTGAGGGTGCATCGATGCGGGTCCAGCCTCTTAACCTGGCTCTTAGCTCACAATCCAGAGAACGGGGAGGGGCTGCAGAGTCTTTGAATAGAGGCACCAGGCCGTCAATTTACAGCTCTTGCAGTGGGCGGCAAGAGGCGGAGCATGGAAGATTCTTAGGGGAGGGGCCTGCTTTCTCCACCCACTTGAACCAGGATAGAGCCGAACCGGGGCTCACCCTGGGCTTCCGCTTAGCGCTGTTGAGTGCCTGGGGTTAGAGATGGGCTGGGAGTGAGGTGAAGATCATAAAAAGCAGGCCGGGGTCCACATCATGAAGAGCCCCTTGAGTGTCAGCTCCAAATCGGAATGGCCTTTTATAGCTCCGGGCTTTTGTACCTAAAAAGGTGGTATAAACCTATAGTAACATTTCTCAGGAAGATGAGAATCTGAGGAATTGAGACCCAAAAATGAAGACAATGTTTTTAAGTCAGGTTCCTTCAGAAAGTCACTGTAAAGGACAGCAGTAAGACAGAAGCTATGTAAAGGAATGGAGAGGCAGCCAGTGTGAGAGGAACTGCAAGAGTGAGGGAGGCCCTAAGCAAGGATGAAAGCTTTCCAGGTTCCAGATGGAGCAGTGAATGAATAGTGTGCTATAGAAGACCCACCCCCCAGACAGGGTTTCTCTGTGTGGCCCTGGCTCTGTAGGCTAGACTGGCCTTAAACTCTAGAGATCCACCTGTCCCTTCCCCCCATGTGCTGGGAATAAAGGCATGGACCACCGCATGAGTGAGTAAACCCTTTTTGTTTTATTTTTGTCTTAAGACACTGCCCCACACTGTAGACCAGGCTGACTGAAACGGTGTAGCTGAGGCTGGTCTTAAATTCATGTTCAAGCACCCACAGGCTTGGAAAAAAACAGCGCTAGATAATATTCTAGGTAGGGTCCACCCTCAGCGATCCCACATCCACACCACACCCGGCCAGCACTCACTTCAGCTGCTGCACTTCCACAGGGCTCAGGTGCCTATCAACACCCTTCATGTCATTTCTGTCAGCTGCGTCTCTTTTCGTCCTCCATCGAGCTCTTCAGCTGTTAGGATTTTTCTATCCAGACAGTCTTACCACGCTCCGTGTAAAGACCAAGGTTACTTTGTTTGATGAGGTTAAAAGCATATCCAATACATTTCACCCAAAAGGACCCTCCCTAGCCCCAAAGGCAAGCTTCTACACATCCCTCCACTAAGTCCTTATATCAAAAGGCTTCTTCCTCTAGCCGACTGTTTTTGTCTTTGAAATAGGCCATGGTGGCTCATACCATCATTTCTAGCACTCAGGAGACAGAAGCAAGTGAATCTCTATGAGTTTGTGGCCAGACTGGTCTACAGACTGAGTTTCAAGACATCCAAGGATACAAAGAGAAACCCTACCTTAAAACTGAAAAACTCTTGTTCCCTACAAAAAAAGAAACAAGATCCTGTCCTACCCTGAGATTATCCTCTAGAACCTGGAAATGAGAAGGCACTTAGTGCTCAGAAAAATGCCAGAACCGAGGGATGAGCAGCTGACACACAGCACTTGTCATGTATACCCAGAACCTGCATCCAGAACCACCAGGCATTATCAATCAACAGTCATCTCTCAGCCAGGCAATACACTAGCCAGGAAGGAGCACTGGCACCACCTGGTGGCCAGTGCAGGAAGTACATCTTGAATAGGAAGTTTCTCTCCAGGTGCAGCTCATTGTTGGAAATGTCAAAAGTGGGGTAATCTACATCTTCAGCGGCTCAACCTGATGACTGCGTGTCACAGGGAGTGAGAAAGACCAAGGGAACTGGAATGTAGCCAGGATGTTATCTTCAGGATGTTCACTAATCCTGAACATCAAGTCCAGATCTGTGGTATGAACACCATCCAATCATAATCCCCTTTTGAAACTTTTTACCCCAAACTGGGTACTCTTTGTCTCAAATGAGCACTGCGCAGACTGTGAGATCTGTGATCTCTGCCGTCTGCTCTCTATGCTCTTGTGTAATTCCTTCTCTTCCAAGTGCTGGCTTAGAGGCTGGCTTCTAAACAGAATCCAGCAAAGGTGACGTCAATTCTGTGGCAGGACTACATAGGTTAGAACTCCCATTCTGCTAGTGAGCTGCAGTCTTTTCTCTCTGATCGAGAATGTTCCTATGTTACTGGGCCCCTGTGGTAAGAAGCTGAGGGGACCTCTACCATATATATCGTCAGCAGGTCGCTTAGCACCAAGGAACCAATATTCCAGCAAAATCAAGTGAGCTTGGAAGCAGAAAGTAAGGCCCTAGCCAAAAACCTGGCTGCACCCTTGCAGTATCACCAAAACCCAGAGGCTGAAGACCAAACTCTGGCCATGAACCCACGAATTGATGAATGTTGCTTTAAGCCGCTAACCCTGTGGCAATTTGCTTACATCCTAACAAAGTACATCTCAAAATCCATTGTGAGAACCTCCTGAAAATGTAGGCAGTGTCCTGGAGTCAGAACCAACTAACATCCCAGCAAAGCCATCTTCCAGCTCTGCAGCTTCCCAGTGAGGGACTTCCCAGTGAGCTGAATCAACTTGCCCTGTTAGATCTCAGTTCTTGTGCTAGGCATGGATGTTTCAGAACTCACGGGGTGCACTGTTCATAAGGAAAGTCATGAACACCGGGACAAATGCTGTGGGCTGGGGACTCGAACAATAAACTACATGGCACCGAGGCAGTCACTGTTAACTAGCTTACTAAATAGGAAATGAGGCCAAGTCCAGAAAAGCCCAGTCATTCACAGTAGCTTTAGCTAAGAAAGGCCCTGCTTAGTACTGTCTGCTTGTCTGCAGTACTGGAGACAGAATGAGAGCCTCATGAATACTATGTAAACACTCCGTCACGGAGCTGCACCTACAGTCTGTCCAGTTCATGATTTATTCATAAGCAGTAAAAATGAGTTCCAATCTGAGCTAACTTGTTGGGTGTAATAGATAGCTTATGCCTGTAAATCCACCACTAGGAAGCTTGAGGCAGGATTATCACATTAAGGCCAGCCAGTGCTAGTCGGTTTTAGGTATTCTGGGCTATAGACAATCTGTAAATAAAAAAAATCCCATCAACTCATAACACGAGGACAGATTGGTCATTTTTTTTCTTGTTTTGTGTTCTCACTGCCCTATTCTTCCATACTATCTAATTTTGAGAAGATTCATTTTTAAATGTATGTATATTGAGGGGTGGGGATGGGATGCCATTGTGTGTATAGTTAATGGAATCAGAAGCGTGTGAGACCTGGAGCTGGAGTTACAGGGGGTTATGAGCTGCCTGATGTGGGTGCTGGGAATGGAACTCGGGTCTTCCAACAGAGCAGCAGCACCCGGACTGCTGACCCTCTCTCCAGCCCTCCTACCCTGTAGCTTAAAAATGCCATTTGATGAGTCTGTCCTGCGGTGGTTCCGAGTTCAGGCTGTCCTTAAGAAGGCTTTAGGATGGACACGCAAACCAGCAGCGGCAGCCTTCTATACCTCTTCCAGGTCTAAACTTCTGCAGGGTTTAGGATGACTCCCCAGACCTGGCCTGTGAGACTGCTGCTCCAGTCAGTCTCACCAGGATGGAAGGACAGAAGGGCGAACTAGGGTGCCATCGGGACAGCCGCTCTGGAGTCAACACTCTCACTTAGCAAGGCCAAGTCTTTGTTTTTCAGTCCTCCTTAGGCAACACTAGGGTTCCTGGGTCAACCTGAAATCGGCATGGCAGCACCGTGAAGACAGCTTCAATACCAACCCACAGAAGACACAGACGGTTCCTCTTGGAAATGACTCACCAACTCTCTAGGGAGAAGGCTCTTCCTTCTCCAGTGTTTCGACTTAGAGGGAGGAACAGCTGGAGGTGAAGAAAAGCACTGGCCAATCCTTGGAAACCAACTGACCAGGCATCAGTAGACCCAAGATCCCACAGTTCTGTGACTCCTTACCATCCCATCCGACAGCAAAATCAGCAGCTACATTCATCAAGACCTCTTCCAAGTAATTCATGATTCACCCAAATACCCACAGTCCCCCTCCCAGGGAGAGAATGTGGACAGGAGGTGGGTGTCGCTCAGGCTTCTGTCATGAGGGCTGCTAGTCAGAGCCATACTCAGTGAGTCAGTCCCTGGAAGGTGGGCTCAGTGCATGGGGGCAAGGCCACAGGCTGGCTCAGCAGCTTGTCCATCATGCCGATTTTAGCATCCTGCTTCTCCACGTCTTCATATGGAGTCCATGACATGTCATGCTGCAGCTTGTAGGCACCAAGGAAGTCGTGAGGACAGCCTGCTCCCCATTCCTAGAGGGCAAAGGAGCAAGTCCCTCATCAGGGTGAGAAGTTAACAAGGTCATCTTCCTACTCGAGCCACAGACTTCTTTCTGTGCTTCTTACCTCAGACTACGCAAACCACTGTTACAATACACATCAGAAATGGCATTCAAGCACACACAACTTTTCTCACACCCGGGCTCACATCACCTCATTTCTAGGAAACCATAGACGAATATGCATGCTTACATTTTCATATGAATATGCCAGAGTTTCTCAGAAGCTGGAGTTGGTTTGTAGTTCTTACCTCTGGGGAAACAATGGAAAAGTACTGCTGGCCACTTTCCCGCTGGTAAAGATAGTAAATCTTGCCAGGCTTTTTCACCATATTACAAGCCACTCGGTGCAAGTCAGCATCTCTTCGAGCGTCTTCCAGCACCTGCCAGTCACACGGGTGTGACAACTGATGAGTCAGAGGTTATTGGCCCTCACCCACATCGCTCTACCCGAAGCATGCATCATTTTCAATCTCATTCCCCAGCAGCAACAACTCACTACTGGGGTCCAAACAGTTCTGAGGATGTGAAGATTACACAAGCTGCTACACTGAGAAAAGCTGTTAAAAGGATAAAGTTTTCAAATGATGAGTGTGGCTGGCTTGGGAGATTTTGAAAGTCCTCTTCCCCTGAGTCAAGTGCACTGATTCCATAAAAGAGACCCTCCCTCCCTTAAAAACCCCTATCCTGCCCTTTCTCCTAGCTAAGAAACAAAGCTCACTTCTCTTAAAATTTGTTTTGGGTCAGATGTCATTTATCTCCTAAAGAATCCTAAGAGCTTGGCCATGAGGGCAGTGATGTAAGAGGAAGGGCCTAGGGAGTTTTAGGGAGATCACCATGAAGACTTTAAGCTTGGGTGCAATGCTGTGGAAGCCTGGAACTGAGTCTGAATCTCTGGCTTCCTCTGTGAAGATGTGTCTCTTCTCCCACACATGCCCTGCTGTGATTAGATACGGTCCACACAATTCCCAGAGCTGAGCCACACTAGCACCGTCCTTAAACCTCAAAACCTGTGTGCTAAATAAACATTATAGGGAGACTGGAGAGAAGGCTCAGAGGGTAAGGGCACTTCCAGGGGTCCTGAGTTCAATCCCTAGCAACCACATGGTGACTCACACCATCTGTACTGTGATCCGATGTCCTATTCTGACATGCAGGTATACATGCAGATATAGATGCAGTCATACATTAAATAAATAAATCTTAAAAATAAACCACACACATTATAGCGATGCAAAATAATTAACGAAAGCTCTTGAACATATTCCTGGTGTTTTATCCAAAAATCTCTTTACATGTTCAGAACGTGTTAAAAACAAAGGTGGCGCCATGACTCTAGGCAAGGTCGGCCAGTCCTCCCAAGCACAAGCAAAGGACAGCTGGCCTGACCTGCACTGACGCTCATCACGCTCCTTTCTCACCTTCCTAGCTTGGTCTTGCAAATGCTGGATTTGCTCAGCAATGACTGTCAGCTTGTTAGTAGCATTTGCTCGGATGAATTCATCAGCCTACAGAGGAGAAGAAAAAAACAAACTGTGGGGTGAACCAGCAAAAGGCCCCATGGTCTCATGGGGATGCACTTCAAAGAGTTATGACACCAGCTCTGCCTCTACCTAGAGCGGCCTTTCCATTCCTTTGCCACATAAGCCCCTACCCACCCTAAACCCCAACGGAGAAACCCACACTTTAATGACCCCACACCCAGAACTAAAGGCTCCTTCATCTTCCGCCGTTCACTCTCAACTCTAATCACATTGAGTTTTGGGCTTCCATACCCTCATCTCCTGCCATCACATGTGAGTGTACCCCCCTCCATCCCATCACGTGTGAGTGTACCTCTTCCATCTCATCACGTGTGAGTGTGCCCCTCCATCCCATCACGTGTGAGTGTGCCCGACCCTCCCTCTGCTCTCTGTGTGACTAACCCTTCTCGTTTACCATGCTCCTCATTTGGTTTTGTTTCCCCAGTACGGAGCTCAGGCAATTATGGAACTCACTGATGATCCCAGGCTAGCCCCAGACTTGCAACCCTCCTGCCTCCTCTTGCCAAGTACAAAGATACTGGCATGCACCACCACATCCAACCCATTTGTTTTCTATGTTTCAACATCTTTAAAATAATGAGTTTTGCAAATGAAAATCAAGCCGGATGTAGTAGCTCACACCTTTAATCCCAGCACTCAAGAGGTAGAGGCAGGTGGACCTCTGTCTGTCAGAAGCCAGCCTGGTCTACAGCAGGGCTGCCTACCTACATAGTGAGACGGTCTCTAACAACAAGAAAAGGAAAAAAGAAAGTCAAAAGATACTTGTAATGGACCATTAGTACCTGCTAGTGCAGTTCTCTGACCTCAGTTGGATTACTTACATACATCATACCTACCTAATAAAAATTCAACACACACAGAATGAATTTTAAAAGGCAAAGGGCAGCAACAGGTCATGGAGGGTCCTGTAGGCCATGGTTAGAAGCACTTTGTTTTTAGGACATGAAAATCCATATGGCTAATAAGGAGAAAAGGCCGTCTCCATATTTAAGGCAGGTTCATGATGGGAGTGACCTTACAGTCAAGGCGCTGGTGGACAAGTCGGCCTGTGTCACACTCTATGACTCGGAGCGCTGAAACACTACCTCCTCCCCAGGGGTAGCTGCCGTCAGACCTGATCAACACTCCCAAATTTCCACAGCTAATTGGGGTACATGTCTCACAAACCCATGCTTTGCCGATTTACCCTTCTCTCTAGAACCCAGTTGAGTCACCACGTGAAGGAAAACACACAAACTTAGTTTAGAATCAATGGGTAACACAATCGCTGGGCACAGCAACTAGCATCCTAATTTGTAAGCCATCCTAAGTCATAAATCCTCCGGTAGCCGATCCCGATGGACCCACCACCTGAACTGGGAGCCTCTGCTACCTACATTTTGGCTCTCTCCCTTCCAAAAAACAAGTCTCTTTCTTCTGCCTCCCCCCTTTCTCTGACCTGGAAGTCCCACCTACTCAACCAGCAGTTGATTCCTTGAAATCTTTATTCATTGGGGGAAGGTTCTGCCACAGTATGTGAGTGTTTACGTGTATATATGTGTGCTGTAAGCTTGATTGATGCCTGAGGGGGCCAGAAGTTATCAGATCCCATAGAATCAGAGTTATAGAGGTATATGCCACACTACAGGGCTGGGTACTCTGCAAGAGCTGCAAATGCTCACCAAGATAACCAGGTGTGGTGGTTTGAATAAACTTGGCCCAGAGAGTAGCATTACTAAGAGTGGTAGCCTTGTTGGAGAAAGTGTGTCATTGTGGGCCTGGGCTTTAAGACCCTTGTCCTAGCTGCCTGGAATCCAGTCTTCTGTTTGCCTTTGGAACAAGATGTAGAACTCTCAGCAGCTCCTGGACCATGCCTGTCTGGATGCTGCCATGCTCCCACCTTGATGATAATGAGCCAAATCTCTGAACCTGTAAGCCAGCCCCAATTAAAATCCTTGTAAAACTTGCTTGGTCATGAAGTCTGTTCACAGCAGTAAAATCCTAACTAAGGCACCAGACCACTTCTCTAATCCCCTTTCCCTTTAGGGGATACCATTCGAACCAGAGTCTGACTAAGAAGAAATAAGGAAAGTGTACTTTTAAAAAGTTTATTTATTGTCTATGTACTCACATGTGTACCACATGGTGCCTGCCATCTGAGAAGGTGAGAAGAGGGAACAAGTCACCTGGAGCTGAAATTATAAATGGCTATAAGCCACCAGGTAGGTTCTAGACACCAAACCTGCATCCTCTGCATGAGCAAGTACCCTTAACCTGAGCCACCTCTCCAGTCCCAAAGGATACTCATAATGACTAAGCACTGGCCCTGGACCCACACACTCCAAGAACCTCTGTGCTAACAATGGCATCTAACTCTCCAGAAAGGATAACCTTAGTCGGGTATTAAGACTCAAAGTAGGCGTGGTGACCTAAGATTTTATAATAAATGGCAATTGCAAGATCTGAACATAGTTAAACCCAATTCCAAAATCCATATCTCAATACCAAACCTCCGAAAGCTTTCTGAACACACATGAAGGGAGCCGGGAAACAGTCCTCTCAGCAAGTGTACTGCAGTTGTCGACAGTGAGTATGTTGATTTCGTTTTTAATTTTTTAAATTCTATGTATATAGGTGTTGGCCTGCATGTGTGCATGTGTATCGTGTTCAAGCAATGCCCAAAGGAGCCAGAAGAGGGCATCTGATCCCCTGGGACTGGAGTTTCAAATGGCTATGAGCCTCAATGTGGGTTCTGGTAACTAAACCTGGGTCCTCAAAACAAGCAGTAAGTGCTCACCACTGAACCATCTCCCCAGCTCTCAATTTGTTTTTAAAGTATTTTTTATTTCAGCTTCTCAAAGAGGAATTATTCCGGAGAACTGGAGGCAACAGAATAATATATCCTTTATATGTCACCAGTATACACGACTTCGGCTGAGTCCATAACAGTCACTCAGAAACTAAAGTGTTTGATCGCCCAAGCTTTGGTTCCTAGCCACCTCCCTCCAACAGTAATCTGGTTAAACAGACATAAGATAGTCTTCTTAGCCTATTTTGCACCCATCTCTCTTAAAAAAATAAACAAATAAGGTTTTAATTAAAGGGCTTTCCTAAACATTGGAATCTTTCTTGATACGACACATTCTTATGTAAGTGATTTTGGCATGTCAATCATTAATTTTCTTGATCAAAACAAACTCTTGAACAAGATCATTGCCAAATCAGCTAGTTTACACAAGAGAAAGGGGACACTGGAAGCAATCAGGCTCTGATACTGAAAAAGATTTCGCAGGGGAAGTCTTGCTAAGAGAAGGAAACTGGAGTTTCACTTAGACCTGTGAGCCTCTCTACCTCAAAGCTCTCACTTCAGATTCTGAGCTCCAGAAAGAAGCAATTTGCCCACAACTAATGTGTCCAAACTTCTATGGTCTTTTCCATTATTTTGCATATCTTCACTACTTTAGCTATTATGGCAACCGATGTCTAAGCTCTGGACATGGGAATACTGTATCCACTGAAACTCACCAAGTGTAACAGCCACCCTTGTAATACGAAGCCTATGGAAGGCTAAATTTGAAGCCAACCCGGGCTACGCAGCAAAATGAAACTGTCCAGTTTCATTGTGTGTGGTCCTTTTTTTAATAGGAATTTTACCCTATGCCTTTTTGCATGTTTTTAATAGTGCTGAGAATCAAATTCAGGTCTAAGCAAGTGGGGTAACACTAAACTATACCCCCAGCACCGTTTTGTTGTTTTGTTTTGTTTAAGGAAAGAAAGAACATATACTTAATTAAATTCCACAGGCTCTTGGGTAACAGATAAAGACCTCACTGGAAGCAGAATAAAATAAGTGACCATTTAAGAATTTGGTATAGAAACCAAACATGGTGGCTCACACCTTTAATCCCAGCATGCCGAGCGGGCGTGGGGGTGGGGGGAATCCGTGAGATCGAGGCCAGCCTAGTCTATAATATTCCATGACAGCCAGTGCTATGTAAAAAGACCCTATCTCAAAACAAACAACAACAAAGAATTGGAATAGTGATCCTCTTCGTGTGTGAACTGGAATAGTAAGGAGTACTGCCAAGTTCACAGGCAGTCCTAACAGTGCAGATAAAACGTGAGGTTCGAAACCAAAGAGGCAAACTACGGAGATGGCTATTCCTCACCTTCTGCACCTGCTCGGCGAGCGCCACGAGGTCTAAGGGGTCCCCGACCCGGTGGGTGTGATAGGGGCTCACCAGAGCCAGGCCGCCGGGGGTCGGGGTGAGCTCCACCAGGGCTCCTGCGATACACACCCAGAACACAGGCGTAAGTTGAAGCCTCTCGCGAGACAGCAGGAAAGAGCCACCCGGCTGCGACCTCGTTCCCACGCAATTCAGTCCCACCTACCTCCAGGACCCGTTACCTCCTGCACCCCCAGAGTTCCCGTGCCACTTTCGAACTGGCTGGGAAGCCCGGGGTCCGCCATAATAGTGGCTCAGCTCCACCGCCCACAGGAAAACTCAGATTGAAGCGCAGGCGTACAACAGCTTGTGGGCGGGGCTTTCTCCCTCTCGGCCATTGAGAGGTGTGCATAAGATTAGAGGCGGGGCCTCAAGAAGAGTGAGTGTTCGGATTGGTTAAGAGCAAGAGGAGGTGCGCGCTTCCTGGACGTGAGTTTCTGGGCTTGGGGCGTGGATCGTCTCTGGGCGTGGCTTATGTGGAGGCGGGACTCTGGAATGTGCCCCAGGCTAGCAGTCCCGTTAAGTGGAGGAGCGAGACCATGGCGGTGAGCGTGGGGAGGCTGCTGGCCGCGATGCTAGCGGTCGCCGCAGCTGCCGCCTTGCGGGCTGCAGCGGAGTCTGAGCCGGGATGGGACGTGGCAGCCCCTGACCTGCTTTATGCAGAGGGGACGGCGGCCTACGCGCGCGGGGACTGGCCCGGGGTGGTCCTGAACATGGAGCGGGCGCTGCGCTCACGGGCCGCCCTGCGCGCCCTCCGCCTGCGCTGCCACACACGCTGCGCCTCCGAGCTGCCGTGGACGCCGGACCTCGATCTAGGTCCGGCCCCGGGTCTGAGTCAGGACCCGGGCGCCGCCGCCCTGCACGACCTGCGCTTCTTCGGAGCCCTGCTGCGCCGTGCAGCCTGCTTGCGCCGCTGCCTCGGGCCGCCTTCTGCCTACTTGCTGAGTGAAGAGCTGGACCTGGAGTTCAACAAGCGGAGCCCGTACAACTACCTGCAAGTTGCCTATTTCAAGGTACCACTGGTCCGGAGCCCGGCGGCCGGGAGCGACCCGGGGAACTGGGGGTGCAGAGCAGAGACGAGACAGCAGGGAGGAAAGGGATCTCTTGGCTGGGAAGCTCTCGGCAGACTCGGGGTTCTTAGGGGCAGATGCTAACCCTAAAGGTCCAGCCAGTAATGACAGCCCAAGCCAGGAAAAACCTGACTTTTTTCTTTTGGGAAAGCCTCCTAGAGGGAGCCGAGGCGGCCGCTTGGGTCTCCAGCGGTACTTCATTGCAAGGGTCCAAGTGCTGGTTCTGCAGCATCTTCCTTCCGGTTCATTCTCCAATCATGCTTTCCCTGCTCCCTAATCCAACAGCAGCGCTCTTTCAGGACGTGGGATTGCCACGTCGCCAGCAGGGGCTGCCTGGCTCCTCCCAGTGGAGGACCCTCTGGCTAGTATGTCTTTTTTCTTTTTCTTTCTCGTTCTTCCTTCCTTCCTTCCTTCCTTCCTTCCTTCCTTCCTTCCTTCCTTCCTTCCTTCCTTTCTTTCTTTCTTTCTTTTTAAGAAAATGACTGTTTTTGGGGGATGCCACTGTGCTTTAAGGCCAAGTTAGCAAACAGGCTTGGAACACCAGCCTTGTCGCAGGTAATGACTGGCAGCATGTATTTCCAAGACTTCGTAAAAGCACTTTACGTTCATTTATTACCTCATTTGCCCTGATAGAGTTTCCTTTGAGTAAACGCTATTAGTCTTATGTTAAGGGGTCGGGCTGCACAAGCTACAACAGTTTGACAGACCTTTCAGTTCTACCTAAAGAGAGACTTTGAAGCTATTGGGGACCCCAGATTTCTGCTTTGTTCCCTCCATTCCTTCTGGTTGCTGGGAAACGTGCTGGACTGGATGTAGAAGCCCTGAATGATTGGGTTCTGGCTTGGGTCATGTTACTTAATAGAACTATGTAAAACTCATTGACATTTATTGAGCACCTACTACATTCCAGTTCTTGGACTGGTGATTGATTCTTTGTTTTTCCTTGTGTCACTGCTAGGAGTCACTGTACTAAGAGCTAACTTAAAAGGTTATGTAGATAAGTTAGGACTGGGAGAGCACAAAGGAGGGAAACTCTAGCTTTGCTTCAGTTGAATTAGGCCTGAGGAAGAGGAGACATTGAAGAATGGTTATTCCCCAGAGAGGAGAAAGTAGAGCTAGAGGGTAATGTATTTTGGGCCATGTGGCAGTCCGTTGCACAACTCCTGTGTGGGGAGAACGGGAGTGACTACAAAGTTTAGTGAAGCTTCTGCACCCTTCAGGCAGCCATGGTCAGACCTCAATTTTAGAGCGTTAATTCTGGAAGGCAGATAGATGGATAGGTGGAAGGAGAAAGGGGTGGTAGTGAAAACGGGAGAATTGGGAGCCCCGTGCCTTAGTCCACCCCGGGAAGCTAGGTGCCAGTGCCTGGAAGAAGGTGAGGGCTGGGGTGCATAGCAAAGGAAGCAGGAGGAAAGGAGGCATTTCACTCCGGAAGCTCTGGGTCTACAACAGCCCTTAGATTCTCACCACAGTGCAATTGTTACTTTAGACTCTTCAACTCAGTCACTATGTTTCATTTGGGTTTTGTTTGATTGCTTGTTTGTTTGGTTTTGAGACAAAGTCTTACCTATAATCCCAACACTTGGGATCTGAGGCAAGAGGATAGAGAGTTTGAGACTGACCTGTTGCAGTAAATATTAAATATATATATGTATATATATACACATTATATATATTATATATATTATATATATATTATATATATTATATATATTATATATATATAATATATATATATATATATATATATATAATCGGTTTATCTATTTACCGGCCCTGAGGTCTCGCTCTTCAGGCCTGACTCTGATACAGAGCAGCATGCACCTCTGGCGCCCAGTCTGAGCTGCCACCATGACCCAACTCATCCCACAACTCCCTTCCCTTGCGGTTTTCCACCTCCTGTTCTCTGCCTCCGTCCCAGGGTGTTTCTCCACCCCAAAATCCTACATAAATACAACTCTACAGCCCGATAGCTTTTCATACAGGTTTATATGTTCAACTCTCAATCCACAAACCCTCTACACAACAAGATTACATCAAATAGACAGATACAAACTTCCCATCTGTATGAGATACTAGAATTATAAAATCCTTAATGTTCATAGCTATTTAACGCCAATTAATATCACCTGGGTCTAGCTGGTCCTTGGGAAACTCCATGTTGCCACGACCTCCACCCTCCATCCTCTGACCTCCTCAGACCTCTCAGCCCACTCCACCTCCCTGGCACCGCCCAGTCACTGGCTTTCCTTTATTTACTAATTAAAATGGGAAGATTCAGTTGGAGTCACATAACTAGGCAGCCCTTCTTGGGGAAGTGGAATTAACATTAAAATACAAACAGCTTCAGGACAGTCTACACTGACCTATATAGCAACACCCCATGTCAGTACATACTCACACATGCACGTACACACAAGGAAAACAAACAGTTTCTATATGATCTTATTCTTTTACTTCATCTCTAGATAAACAAGCTGGAGAAAGCTGTGGCAGCAGCACACACCTTCTTCGTGGGCAATCCTGAGCACATGGAGATGCGGCAGAACCTTGACTATTACCAAACCATGTCTGGGGTAAAGGAGGCAGACTTCAAGGATCTTGAGGCCAAGCCCCATATGGTGAAAAGACATCCCCCACTGTGTGTGTGTGTGTGTGTGTGTGTGTGTGTGTGTGTGTGTGTGTGTGCACGCGCACGCACGCACGCTGCTATGTAGTTCATTGGTAGAACATGTGCTTAGCATGCTCTGGGTTCATATTCAGCAGCAACAACAAAAATGTATGTGTATATGCACATATACATAACATTTGTATATGTATATACACACACACACAAATATAAGAAACACTATCAGAATGACAACAGTCATACGTAGTACACACCCTAAGCATTCTACCCATACCAGAAGTACTTTTTTATTTAATTTGTTATACATGTGTACACTGTCGCTGTCTTCAGACACCAGAAGAGGGCATCAGATCCCATTACAGATGGTTGTGAGCCACCATGTGGTTGCTGGGATTTGAACTCAGGACCTCTGGAAGAGCAGTCAGTGCTCTAACCACTGAGCCATTTCTCCATCCCCAGTAGGACTTTTAAAGTAAATGTGTTTGCTGTACATGATGGTATACACCTCTAATCCTAGTACTGGGAAGAAAAAGCACATCAGTGAGTTTGATGCTCTCCTGAACCGTGGGAGATGTGAGACATTGCTTCAAGGGGGATAGGGTGGGTTGCAATTTATTTTTAATTTATGTGTATTTGTGTGTGTAGGGGGCTTGGGGGTACGTATGTGTGTGACAGAGAAGGGGGCGGGGAGAAAGAGAATTTATGTGAGTGCCCAAGGAGGCCAGAAGAGGAAATTGGAACCCCTGCAGCTGTAGTCACAGGCATTTGTGAGCCATCCTGTGTAAAGCTGGGAACTAAACTCAAGTCCTCTGGAAGCACATGACCAGTCTTTTTCTAGGTCATGTCATTTGAAAACTGTGAGCCCTACAGAAACTTATAAAAATGACAGCAAGCTCTCTCTTCTTGCTACATTAAAAGTTAAATGTTGTGAATCCCAAGGGCACCTGGGTGCATGTTTACTATCGGCCTTCATTATGTAGCAGCCTCCAGGCTCTCCCGTCCGTCCGTCCATCCGTAACTTAGTAGGAATCATCACTCCGTGATAGCGGCTTAGGACAAAGTGAACGGCTCCTCTGGAGCCTGTTTTGAGTTCACCTTCCCTCCAGTAGCATGAGTTTCGGCTAGGGGTGCGACTCTACTCGGAGGAGAAGCCACAGGAAGCTGTGCCCCACCTGGAGGCGGCATTGCAAGAGTACTTTGTGGCCAATGAGGAGTGCCGAGCCCTCTGCGAAGGGCCCTATGACTACGATGGCTACAACTACCTAGACTACAGCGCTGACCTCTTCCAGGCCATCACGGGTAGGTGCTGGTCAGAGTATAGACTGACCAAGCCTCAGAGGGCTTTAAGGTCAAAGACCAAGTCTATATATATATATATATATATATATATATATATATATATATATATATATATATATATATATATATATATATATATATATATATATATATGGGTACACTGCAGCTGTCTTCAGACACACCAGAAGAGGGCATCAGATCCCATTACAGATGGTTGTGAGCCACCATGTGGTTGCTGGGAATTGAACTCAGGACCTCTGGAAGAGCAGTCAGTGCTCTTAATGGCTGAACCATCTCTCCAGCCTGCATCCCCAAATGCTTTTAAGTCCAGAACTCTGACTAAAAATTGCCTTTCAGGGGCTGAAATAGCTCAGTGGGTAAGGTGCTTGCTGCACAAGCAACAGGACCTTAAGCATCCTGGGTTCAAATCCTTAAGCATCCGCATAAAAGCCGAGCATGGGCACTCACCTGTCACCCGTGCTAGAGCTTGGATGGCCGCACAGTCTGGTCAATGGGTCAGCTTGAGGGTACAGAGCCTGTCTCAGAAACAAAGTGGAGAGTGATGGAAGAAGGCACTGGCATCACCTGGCTCCTACACACATGTATTCATACATGTGCCCACCTGCACACACATGCGCACAAATACACACCCATATCCTCCACACAGAGATTGATTTCCACTTCAACATACCTATGTCAGCCGGAATTTGAATCCTAAATATGACTTTATTAGCCAGGAAGCGGTGGCACACTCCTTTAATAGGCAAGCGACTCTGTGAGTTCGAGGCCAGCCTGGTCTACAGAGTGAGTTCCAGGACAGCCAGAGCTACACAGAGAAACCCTGTCTCAAAAACAAACAAAAGACCCCCTTATTCTTCATCTTTGATTCTTTTCAGATCACTACATCCAGGTCCTCAGCTGTAAGCAGAACTGTGTCACCGAACTGGCTTCCCACCCAAGTCGAGAAAAGCCTTTTGAAGACTTCCTCCCTTCGCATTATAATTACCTACAGTTTGCCTACTATAACAGTAAGGCCTGCTGTCTTCCTTCTCTCTGATGCCTCAACTAAGCAGCGTAGCCAGGCAGGCAGGGTTTGTAACCACTCCATTTCTTCAGCATGTCTAACGTCTGTGTCTGTGGGAGTCAGCATGCCAGTGACTCCTGGGAGTTTTGCCACTAGCCCAGGTAGCCAATTTCAACTGTCCAGAAGGGAGGAACTGGGGAGTCTAGGGCCTCTTTCTTTTGTCCCTTTTTGTACATTTATTATCTAACTTTGCATTTGAATGAGAATGAATAGCAACAAGAAGGATGTGCCACTGTTGACACTAGCCCACAGGGCATACCCAGCCTTCCTCCCAGGGTAAAGGGACTAAAAGTACCCAGAAAAAAGAAAAAAAAAAAAAATCCCTCAGCACGTCAGCAGTTGCTTACTGGGGACCTACTCAGTACCAGGAGCACATGATGTGTATACGTGTATAGTTGAGTTGAAAAGGTTCATCTGTCTAGGAGGCTATCTGCTACTATAATCTTCCTCTTCTAGAAAGTCATGTTATGTAGCAAGTACTACTTTGTCCTGTCATCATGGCCTCGAGGCTAAGTGGCTGTTGGTGTCCAGGATTATACCCTTCCCTCACAGCCATTTTCTTTTCTTCCTTTGCAGTTGGGAACTATACACAAGCTATTGAATGCGCCAAGACCTACCTCCTCTTCTTCCCCAATGATGAGGTGATGAACCAGAATCTGGCTTATTATATAGCCACGCTTGGAGAAGAAGAGGCCAGCTTCATCAGTCCCCGGGAGGTGAGAGGCTTGCTTCAATGAGGGCTTCTGGCTGAACTTTCTGTCAGAAAGCAGAAGAGTGCTCCTGGTGCAGGGTGGAGCGGGCCTTGGACTCAGCTTGTCACTCAGGGTGGGGAGGAGTACCAGGAATTTGCAGAACATACCAGAGCCAAATCCTAGATTTCGATGTACGTTCCTTGGATTGGCACACAGATTGCTCTGCCCTGATTGACACCCAAGCTAGATGCTGGATGCCATTTGCCCAAAGTCAGTGTTTTTTCCTTCATAATGGGTCTGTTTTGCCCACACCTGCTTTCTCTTTCTGTTTCAGTCCCAGAGTGCATCTCTCCCTGTCATTGTCTGCTCTCTCCAATTATTCAGCATTATCCACATCTCTAAAATGAGAAGAAAACCTAGGTAGTACAGACTACAACTCTGAGGGGCAAGCCACGGTTCCTTCCACATAGCTCTGGAATTGAGTCTCTAGAGAAAATAATCCCACTGTCAGCCCCTCCCAGGTGAGACTGGCTTTCTTGTAGTTATCCGTCTTGGCCACTAGATGGCGGTCATCTAGCTTTAAGAAGGCCCTTCCAGTCTTTGTCTCACTTGGTTAATACTTTTTCCCTTCCTGTGGTCCTATTAATGAGCCTGGGAAGGGAAGGAGAGTAGTCTGTGTGGGCATGTTTGCCTAGAACTCTCCCCTCATGGAGAACTCTCCCAGAGTCAGGAGTAGCTAATATGATCCTCACCCTGCTGGATAGCAGGTGTGCCTTGGTTTCTGGCATTTGCAGGAGGAAGCTGATCACTTAAACTCCTTCAGACAGAGTTTCCACTTGCTTGAGGTGACTATGGTAGCAACAGGGTGGACTCCTTTAACGTGCTCCTATTTGAACTGCCTCCCCTTTATTACTGTCTCTTTTTCTCTTCCTTCTGCTGCTTGGGTTCTAGTAGGGGACCCGGGGAAAGATGTGACCCCGAAAGGGACTCAGTTTCCCAGCTCTGGGTAAGCCCTACCTCGAGCACACATGCGATGTCAGAGTGCCCAGCTTAGCTGTTCTGCGGCTGCCCACCTTCAGAGAGGGAGGAAGTCTGGCCATTCTGAGGATGTGCAAGTAAAAAGTACGTGGGCCTGAGGACCCCAAAACCCGGGTGTGAATGAGGATTGCTCAGTCCTGCTGCTCTCAAGAGTCTTTGTCTTTAAGATGAAGTTAACAGTCTCCGACCATGAGCAGTCTCAGGACCAGAGGCAGAAGAATCACAAGCTCAAGGCCAGCCTGGGTTATATAGTGAGACCTGGTCTCTAAAATGGCAGGCAAGATGGTTCATTTGCTGCTGAGCTGGTGACCTGAGTTTGATCTCTGGACCCTCATGGTACAAGGAGGAAACTGACAAATTGTCCTCTGACCACCACAGCACACACATGTGCACACACATACACCAAATAAATAGAATTAAAAAATCTAATTAAAAGAAAAGTATTTGCCACATAAGCTTGTGGCCTGAGTTCAATCTACAGAACCCACAAAGACATGGATGTAAACAACAGATTCCACAGAGCCACCCTCTGACCTCCACACATGCACAGTGGAGGTCACACACTTCAGAACACACAGAGTAAATAAATAAAATATAACTAGAAGGAAAGAGTGCTCAAGACACAATTCAGTTGGTAGAGAGCCTTGTCTGGTATGCTTGAAGCCCTGGATTCAATATCCACAACTTCAAAAGCAAAAATGGACCCTGGGGCTGGAGAAATGGCTCAATGGTTAAGATCACTGACTGTTCTTCCAGAGGTCCTGAGTTCAAATCCCAGCAACCACATGGTGGCTCACAACCATCTGGAATGGGATCTGATGCCCTCTTCTGGTGTGTCTGAAGACAGCTACAGTGTGCTTACATATAATAAATAAATAAATCTTATAAAAAATGAACTCTGTCATTCTGAGGATCATGAGCTCTAACATTTCAGAGACCCACTGGGATCTTCTTCCCTCCCAGGAAGCTAATTATTCTGCCCTCAGGGGTCTTCCTAAGCACAGAAGAGAGACCTTTGGCAACACATAACCTGTGATGGGGAAAAAGGCACCTCAGTCACACAGGGAAATGTAAAATGCCAGGGAGGGCCACTCTAGGGTTGAAGGATAGGGCTAAGTTCTAGGAGACTCTTTGTTTCCTCAGAATGCCCAGGAATACCGCCATCGAAGCCTGCTGGAGAAAGAACTGCTTTTCTTCGCTTATGACATTTTTGGAATTCCCTTTGTGGACCCGGTGAGCCAGAGCAGGAGCTGCAAGGGAGGGGAGAGGGAGGCACCGAGAGCTGAGGTACACAGCTCTGGGGAGCCACTGTCCAGGGCTGAGCCCAGCATGGGTGCGTGGGCCCTGAGGATGAGAGACAAAGTGGACTGTGAGAGGCAGTCCTGAGCCATTCAGAGTAACTTAGGTCATCACTGGCAGTGAGGCAGGAAGCCATAGGTCACACACTGATATCTGGAAAATTTTGTTTCCTGCCCTACCTTAGGATTCATGGACTCCAGAAGAGGTGATTCCCAAAAGACTGCAGGAGAAACAGAAGTGAGAAATTCCATGGTTGGATCAGTCTGATGAAGCACTTGAGGCTTCCTGCACCCAGTCCGATGGGATCCTAGCCAGGGGTGGAAGGGTCCAGCTTGGGACGCTGGGGTAGGAACCAGGGCTGGCCTCAGCACGGTCTTCGGTGCTGCTGTGCTCACAGGTCTGAACGCGAAACTGCAGTCCGCATCTCCCAGGAGATAGGCAACCTTATGAAGGAGATCGAGACCCTCGTGGAGGAGAAAACCAAGGAGTCCTTGGATGTGAGCAGACTGACCCGGGAAGGTGAGCCAGCAGCGGGTGGCACGCCTGCCCACGTTCACCAGGTGACAGCACCCACGAGGTCTTTCTCAGCCCATCATCTACCAGCTTCTGCTTGTGTAGCAGGTGCTAGGATTTCCTCCACACTCAACACACCAAGGAGCTGTCATCCAGACAGCCCTGAGAAGGAGCCTTTGACTAAGAAGTAAGATTCCTGTGTCACAGTTAGACTAGCGTAGTCACAGTAAGTATGGATAGCATAAGCCTCCAGCCTCCCCCTCCAAATGCTCTTCTGACAGCTCATGTTATCAGGAGCTGGAACCTCCCAGTCCTCTCTACTCCATTTGCTGCACTCCCGGCCCACAGTGATGGCTGCTCTCTGCTTTCTTCCTCTCCTGTCTTTCCCGTTCTCATAGGCTCAAACCCCTCTTACCGGCTCTCATCCTTTCCCAACACAGATGCCAGGCCTGTCTGTCTTCCAAACACTGGGACCATGCATGCATTCCTAATAGTCAAGCATCCTCTGTGTACTTTCTCTGTGTGTGTATCCTCCATGTCTCTATATCAAAAGGGACCGGCTGTTTCTGGTCCCCTGAGCCTACTTGTCCTCATTGCCAATGTATTTTACATCATCTCTGCCCTTATCTCGCCCCAGAAAGATCTTACACAGCCTCCTATACCCTCCTCCTTGGAGTCTGTGAGGGTGCCGCACTGTGTCTAGCACCAGCTGTTGTCTGGCTGTGGCGAAGAGCTCTCTGGGGCTCTCTGACTATGGGGAGTGGGGTTAGGGCCTCTCTGCCGCATCACTCACAAGGTCTCGGCACGTACGTCGGGTTGAACCAGGCCTCTCATGTGGCCCAAGCACACACCTTAAAACTACAGGCAGAATGTTGTCTTTTGCCATTTCCAGAGTGAACTGGTCAGGAATAGAGTGTGACAAGCCTGTCCAGCGCTGCCCTGTTTTCAGAAGCTGCTTTCTATTTTTCTCACTTCTCTTCATGTCTGAGAGGCAGGTTAGGCAGGTTACAAGATTGCTCTTGTACATAGTATGACAATGAAGAAACCATGGGCAACATTTTTGAGCATTCACTATAAGCCAAATACTGTACTGAGAGTTTTGCTTACCTTACTAATTGTTCTCACTAATCTGTTGTCAAGCTTATAAGGTATCTTGATGCTGATAACAGTAATTGATTAAAATTTGAGGCTGGGTGTGGTGGTTCATGCTTTTAATCCCAGCATAGACTAGCAGAACTCTTGAGTTTGAGACCAGCCTTGTCTACACTGTGAGATCCAATCTCAGAGAAAAAGGGGGTTGTGCAGAGGTCTGAAGAGATAGCTCAACAGTAAGAGCATTGTCTGCTCTTCTGGAAGACCCGGATTTGAATCCTGGTACCCACAGGGTGGCTCCCAACTGTCTGTAACTTCAGTCCACTTCTTCAACTGTCTTCTTCCTCCAGGCAGGGTTTCTTTGTGTAGCCCTAGCTGTCCTGGAAGACAGCTCTGTAGACTAGGCTGGCCTTGAACCCACTTGCCTCTGCCTCCAAGTGCTGGGATTGAAGCACCACCACTGCCCAGCTAAAATAAAATAGTTGTTTAAATATTAGTATAACTCAGAGTGGCTAAGTAATTTGCTAAGGTCACACAGTCAGGGGAGGATTCAGGGACCAAGCCCAGTTCTTTGGGTCTGGAGTTCATGTTTTGAGAATGTGTGTAGCTGTTTACTCAGGGGGCCCAGGAGCCAGCAGCTGTCTGATGGCAGGGTAAGGCCTAGGATGTGGACTTGCATCCCTTTGGAAGCATCTGGGTAGGAATGCCTGGTTTTTTTTTGTTTTTTTGTTTTTTTTTTTTTTTTTTTTTTTTTTTTTTTTTCCCCCGAGGACTTGGGCAAAGCTGCCCTGTGACATCGTCCCTCTGTCCCTCTTGTCCTTGATTTGCAGGTGGTCCCTTACTATATGAAGGCATCAGTCTCACCATGAACTCCAAAGTCTTGAACGGCTCTCAGCGGGTGGTGATGGATGGTGTGATCTCTGATGATGAGTGTCAGGAGCTGCAGAGACTGACCAACGTAAGGAACCCAGTCACTGAGCCTTCTCCCGACTCCACGGGCTAAGCGCCTTAGTCGACCCCACTCAGCACACACACATGCACACACTCTCAAACACTTGCACACTTGAGCACACACACACACACACACACACACACACACACACATGCGAGCATGCACACACAGCTGCTCCAACTAACTTTGTCTTGTCTTTTGGGTCCATTAGGCAGCGGCAACTTCAGGAGATGGTTACCGAGGTCACACCTCCCCACATACCCCAAATGAAAAGTTCTATGGTGTCACTGTCCTCAAAGCTCTCAAGGTAAAATACAAAATCAGTCTTGGTTCTCTAGAGCACGGAGCAGGGGGAATCTGCCTGCCAGGGAGGAGGCACTCCGGCTCTAGGGAGGAGCTGGGGGTGAGGATGGGGGGGTGAGTGTCTCAATGCTGATATTCCCGCCGCCAGCAAGTGAGGATAAGCTGTGCTGAGGAGGCTTCCTGCTAAATCTTGGCTGTTAGAGCAGACACAATAAATGGGATGGATCCCCAGGCGTGTGGGCCGGCTGTGAGTCGGGGCATATCCTAGAGGGCTGTGTTCCTGAGCAGGGTGCACAGAAAGAGGAGTGTCAGGTGTGAGGGACAGAGATAGCTCCTTCTTCAGGATGGGCAGCCCATAGAGGAGAGTCAGGGCAGCCGACCACCATCTTCTTTGCAGCTCGGGCAGGAAGGGAAAGTTCCTCTGCAGAGTGCCCGTATGTACTACAACGTGACAGAGAAGGTTCGGCGTGTCATGGAGTCCTACTTCCGCCTGGACACACCCCTCTACTTCTCCTATTCCCACCTAGTGTGCCGCACTGCAATAGAAGGTGGGTCTCATCAGCCCTGCAGTTTCTGGGGAGTGGGCTGGACCCTGGTGCTATACTAGACGCTGAGAACGTGGAGGAGACAGGGTATGGTTCCTTCGTGCTGGCTGGGGCATCAGTGCAGCCCAGCATGTTGAATGTGGCAGTAGCATCCAGGAAGATGCAGTTAACCATCCAGGGGACAGGAAGCTTCCCAGCGGAGTGGTGAGAACTCTGCAGGATAAATGTGTCTGTGGAGCTGAGGGCAGCAAGAAGCCTTGGAAGCCAGAGAGACCAGTTCTGAAGGGATAGAAGCCCTGGGGGAGCTAAGAACACTGCCAGCGTACAGAGAACCATGTTCTGGAGCTTGTACTGTGTCCTTTAACTTGGTCACTTGGTCCTGCTCTGTGCTGCAAGGCCTCTCGCAGTAACTGTTAGATACCAGTCATAGGTGGGAGAGTGTGCATTTGAAGTCAGACAGAAGTACAAGGCCTCGTTCCTTCTCCCTCGCATCCCCTTTGCTTTCACAGCCATGAGCAGAGGTAAGGCACAGCCAGGCTGCCAGCTCACATTTTTGTGGCCCAAAGCCAACTGTGTCCTGCTGTAGCATTCAGAAGCCTCTGGCTCTGACATTACCTTGGAAAGGTGGCAGGCGCTGGAAAGCTTCTCTCCCTCAGGGTGTTAAATGAGCTAAGAAAATCTGGACACAGCAAAGGAATGTGTCAGGCACTTGACTGTGTGCCACAGAGCCTCCGAGTGAAGAGCTGGCATGAGGAGGAAGCATGAGCAGACAAGGGCTTGGCAGGACCTTCCTTCTTAAAAGATGAACTTGCGGCTCTGTGTCGAGATTGGGAACAGGTGGATCAGGCTAGAGGCATGGGAGCTGGTCAGCAGTGACCAAGGTGGGTGAGGATGAAGCGTCAAAGAAGCTCAGAAGAGATGCCACGGGAGAGGTGGAGAGGAAGATGGGCGGGGGCTGGTGACTGTCTGGACCCAGTGAGGCGGCATCTGCCATTCCCACACAGTGTGCCAAGGTTTACACTGGAGGAAGGTGTGATCTGCTGGCATTTACAGTAATCCTGTCCCCTCTCTTTCCATGCTCCCTCCCTGTGTGGTTTCCCACCCATCCCCACTCACAGATCCCCACTTCTCTGGCTGTGGCTCACTGCTTCTGTTCACCCGCTCCACCCCTCCTGCAGGCCTGCTTGAAAATGAAGTCAGTGAACCATGCACCCACCAGTCCCCCCTGTGGTCCTTCCTGTTTCAGAAAGTCTCTAGCTCTACCAGGGTGATGCCACTCAGCCCAGGGTCTGCCTTGTTGACACCTGTGGACTACATCCTACTCACCCAAAAAAAAAAAGTGTCCTAATCTCTAAGCTGTGGCTTAACCCAGCCAGAACATGAGGGTTCCATAGACTCGCAGACATTTTGGGACATGTCTCCATCCCCTGCTCCACGTGTCAATAGGAGAGCATCTCTCTGTGCTCCCTGTATATTCTTCTATAACATGGATTATCTTGGCCAGAGTCGCAGGCTGAAAGGAAGGACAGTAGCCACCCCGTGCACGTGGATAACTGCATCCTAAATGCCGAGTCCCTCGTGTGTATCAAGGAGCCCCCAGCCTACACGTTCCGGGACTACAGGTGAATGCAGCGGGAGCTTGGGCACGGTGCAGCACTATGCTTGCCTTGCACTCCGCCCCCCTGCCCTCACACATGTGCGCACACAGGCAGAGGCAAGCTGTCTGTAGAAGGCAGTTCCTCACCCTAGACCCCACATGAGCCTCAGGACAGGTGTGAGTAGGTGGGCATCAGCTAGGGTGTGGTGGACTCCCCAAAGAGGGATGGGGGACCATGTGAACTGGTTGATGGCTTCAGAAAAGCTTCTGGTCTCCAGCTGCTAGTTGAAAGTTCACAGAGGAGGGTTCTGTGGAACAGGAAATAAGCCATGTCTGGATTCCTGCCTTTCTAGCGCCATCCTTTACCTCAATGGGGACTTCGATGGAGGAAACTTTTACTTCACTGAACTAGATGCCAAGACTGTGACCGTGAGTGCTCCCCTGTCCTCATCCCTGGGGACAGAAACACTGCTCTCTGGACCTGATGTCCCCAGAGGACAGTAAACAGAATGACTACTGGGCTTCCTCTCCCCAACCCCCAACCCCCAGCCTGTCCCGTCGTGGGCCGGGAGCTTTGGGATGTAATAGCTCTCCTCTGACTATCCTTTGGGTCTTTGTCCTAATGGTCCTTTGCTCCTCTGGGACTTTCCTGCATTTCTCCTCCTCTCCCCACACAGGCAGAGGTGCAGCCCCAGTGTGGAAGGGCAGTGGGATTCTCTTCCGGCACTGAGAACCCACATGGAGTAAAGGCCGTCACCAGGGGGCAGCGCTGTGCCATCGCCCTGTGGTTCACGCTGGATCCTCGCCACAGCGAGAGAGTAAGCTGTTGGGAGGGCCACTTGTCTGTTTCCCTGAAACAGCCCCACCCAGGCACTCACTGCAGTCCTTGCAGGCCCGCCCTCCCTGGACCTTCCTTTTTATGTGTAAGTGGGAAAGGGTGGGACTTGGGCCCTACTCCAACTACCAGAGCTTAAGCCTGCTGGGAAGGAGGCGGTCCCAGAGCCCCTGTGGCAGCACTGCCTTTGTTCTCTTGGAAGCAGCAGCTAAGAGGGTGAGGGCTTAGCCATAGGCCATCTGAGAAGAGTTTGCCTTGCAGGAGAGGGTGCAGGCAGATGACCTGGTCAAGATGCTGTTCAGCCCGGAAGAGGTGGACCTCCCCCAGGAGCAGCCCCAGTCTGACCACCAGGGCTCCCCAAAACCTGGAGAAGAGTCTTCATCGGAGAGACAGTCACAGCACAAGGATGAGCTATGACAGCAGCTAGGCCACAGCTGGGTGTTGTTGGACCCATGAGGGGAACTCAGTCCTGCAGCCTGGACTTCCCAGCCCCCTAAGGCTGCAGAGTGAGGGGCACTTCTGTTTGCTGCCCACAGCCTTCTGCATGGTGCTACTGTTCTTGGAGCGGGCATGGCAGGACACATGTTTCTCTGGGCTTGGACAAAGGCTCAAGATGCAGGCCCAGAACCACCCTGGGGCCTATGTAGGCAGCTGCCTGTCAGCAGCATAATATATTTAAGTGTCTGTATAGACAACCAAAGAATAAATGATTTGTGTGTTTTCATGTAGCGGTTTGTTCCAAGAGAGGAAGTGTTCTGTTCTTCCCTGGATGCTGTGCTTGGTAGCAGCTACTCTGGGCAGCGTATAGTGGCATGTGCCATACAGGAATCCCTTTGTAGCCTCAGGCCAAATAACCCAGGTACCTTGGGCTCTTACCATAGAAGGGGCATCTTGGTCCTCACTGTGCCTACCTTCTGTGGGAACTGGGTGGCCCAGATACAGCACCCAGTATGGCAGCACTTCATCAACTTTAAAGCTTTAAACATCTAGATTGTTACTAACCCTCTTCTGGCAGAGAGCAGCAGGCAGCACCGCTGGCACATCACCGACTTCCTGCTCTGCTGGACGGCCTCAGAGCCCAAGCCTGACTGGAGAGTCAGCTCCTCCGGCCACATAGCTGGCACTAAGCCCACCACCTTTACCATGCCTGAGATGCTGTTGTACAGAGCATAGGAATCTGTCTGAGCAATCATTAGTCAGCCAAGCTATTTATTTAGTGAGCACCGGCTTGTTTGCTGGGAATATGAGAGACAGAGCAAGGCAAACCTGGTCCTCAGAGCTTGTATTTTGTAGGGAGGGGATATATAATAAATGTGTAAATATGTACGTGTGTGGTTTGTATCTCTAAGCCTTTGATGTACAAAATCAAGTCAGGGCCCCAATGCAGGAGAAACAGCAAGAGGGCAGATTAGGGCGGAGAGGGGCTTCAGCACTCCAGAGCCCTTGCTACTCTTGGCATCCTGGTTCCTGTATCATATAACTTACAACCTACCTGTAACTCCAGCTCCAGGGGATCTGATGCCCTCCTTTGCCACCAGCACAAACACGGCATACACATATACAAATAAAAACATCTTTTTTTTCTTTAAAAATAGGAAAAAAGGAGGGTGCCTGTGCCCAGTGGACCTGAAAGAGAAAATGCTGAAGATCCCAGCAGGGTTTTGAGCTTGGAGCATCACCGTGTGACTGACATATTAAAAGCCTCCTTGGGCAGGTTGCTGATAACCCATGCCTTTAATCCCAGCACTCTGGGGAGGTAGAGACAGGCCATCCTGGTCTACAAAGTGAGTTCCAGGACAGCCGGGGCTACACAGAGAAACCCTGCCTCTCAAAAAAACAAACAAAAAATCTCCTTGGGCAATACATGGAGAATAATCTGTTGGGATGGGAACAGAGGGAGACAACCAAAGAGGAGATGCTGAATGACCAGAGGGACAGGAAGAGGCCTAGGCCTCAGCCAGAGCCAAGCAGTAGAGGTAATGAAGACCAGGCTTAGATCAGTTCCACAGTGCCAATGGGAAGTATGAGCAGAAGCCTTTGCAAGTTAAGCCTGTAGGTGAGGACTCCCAGGCAGAAGGTGAAAGGCATAGCTGCTGGAGTAAGTGGGTGTCCCAAGGGTGAGTTTAAGGGGTATATAGTTGGCGTTTGAAACCAGAGAGATACCTCATCTAGAGGTGGTTTCAAGGACAATAAGAAAGGTGTGTCCAGGCCCCTATGAGGGCATTTTTTTTAGATGTATTTATTTTATATACAGTGTTCTGCCTGAATCTATGCCTATATGCCAGAAGAGGGCACTAAGATCACATTACAGATGGTTGTGAGCCACCATGTGGTTGCTGGGAATTGAACTCAGGACCTCTGGAAGAGCAGTCATTGCTCTTAACCACTGAGCCATCTCTTCAGCCCTATGAGGACATTTCAAGAGGGATGTGAGCAGTGTGTTGGAAGCCAATGAACGCCTGAGTGAATGTGCACTCTTGCCATGAACACGGCCGTGGGGAAGATCCCAGTGCTTTAGACCCTCTTCCCCTGGTCTAAATACAGGTGGCAAATGGCTGACCTCTAGCAAGCTCCTGCAAGAAGCATCAACTGCAGATTTTTCATCCTGGACACCGACTACAAAGTATCACCCCCAAAATCTTCCTCTGAGGTGACCGTAGCAGAAGACTGCTCCCCTAGGGAGATGAGCTAACCTGCCCTCTTCCTCCTTGGTACTGTATGTGACACACCAGCTGAGTTTCCAAGCCAGCCATCAGAGAGCACACGACTCACCAGATCCATGTGTCTGTCATTTCTCCATTCCCCATTGCCCCGGCCAGGTCAGTCCCAAAGCCATGCAGATCAAGGCAGTAGTGACAAATGGCGTCCAGAGGCTGAACAAGCTGAGAGCTGAAAGCCTGGCGTGATGGTGTTAGCCTGCAGCCCTAGCACTTCAGAGGTGGACAGAGGCGGATCGGAGTTCAGGGCCAGACTTGACCATAGAGTGAGTCTGCGGCCGGCCTACTCTACATGAGAGGACTGAGGGGCTTCTGTATTTGACAATAGGGAAGTCAGAGAGAATTTCCCAGAGATGTTTTGGGGGAGGTGGTGTACACAGAAGGTGAACAAGAGAGAGCTGGAGGAAGAGCCTGGCAACTCTTTGCAGGAGTTAGCTCGGTGCTGAGGGAGAGGGTGAACTGAAAGGCTAGGCAGACTGTCTCAAGCTGAGCTAGTGAACCAATGGACTGATTACCATTATTACTTCCTCTGTCTGCCCTGGGTGAAGTGCTTGCTGGACAGAGGCCTAAAGATTACATTAAAAGGAACTGGAGCTGGCCTGGGCTCTGAGCTGAGGAATACTGAACTTGAAAGGATGTGACCAAGTTGTTTTTTCGCCAAGGCAGAGAGTAATCCATGTGCTGGGGCCAAGATGCCCAAGAATACTTGTAAAAGAATTCTTTTTTTTTTTTTTTTTAAGATTTATTGATTTATTATCCATAGCTGTCCTCAGACACACCAGAAGAGGGCATCGGAACTCATTACAGATGGTTGTGAGCCACCATGTGGTTGCTGGGATTTGAACTCAGGACCTCTGGAAGAGCAATCAGGGCTCTTAAGTGCTGAGTCATCTCTCTAGCTCCTGTAAAAGAATTCTTACACAGCACCTGACACAATAGAAGCAGATCCACATTACAGAACTCTGTTGACCTTTTCCTGGTGTTTCAGAAGTTTCTATATTGGGGCAGATGGCTTTTTATGTTTGGTTTTTTTAATGTTTGGTTTGTTTTGTCTGGTTGGTTGGTAGGTTGGCTAGTTGGTTGGTTTGTTTTTTTGAGACATGGTTTCTCTATATGCTCCCACTGTCCTAGAAGTCTCTGTAGACCAGCCTGCCTCAGACTCAGAGATCTGCCTGCCTCTGCCTTCTGAGTGCTGAGATTAAAGGTGCACTTCTTGTGTGCCCACCTGGCTGACTTTTATAAATTCAATGCATGCTAACTAGAGAGGGACAGCAGACTGCCTCACTGAGCTCCCAAAAGGACAAGGCAAATGTATGTAATTAGGCTAGGAGGCTCACTTAGAAGCAGTGGGTAGTATCAGGGACTCAGCTGAGATACAGTTTCATGTGTTCAGACTGTGTTTAGGAAAACATGTTAGTTGTGCAGGTCAGCAATATGAGGAAACTTGCTTAGGAAGGAGACAGACTGTGGGAGTGTCACAGCATCTGGAGCAACTCAGCAAACCCAGGTCAGATACGAGCATTACACACTGGTGCCCAGGGAAGGTGCATATCCGGGGTTCAGAGGGCACCAGAGATCTGTGTACACTGCTCTTGTCCTCAAGGACTGAAGACACTTTTGGACTGCCCCATGCACTGTAAAGTGTCCTCGCCCTGGTCAGACAGTGGAGAGACCTGAGATTCCTAGTACAGCCTCACATTGCTTATGGACCTTGAGAAGGAAGAAAACAATTTGCCATCTGCAGTGGATGGGAACATGCAGAGGATTATGGGATTCCAGTTTGGCTGTTCCACTATGCCTGGGCAGGCAGAGCGGTTTGGGGGTGACACATGGTTGACCATCTTGCTCTCTTATTGTGTGGCCCGAGCTGAGTCATTTCTGTCCTGAACCTGTGGTTGTGCAGGAACTTAACCCGGTTGGGGGTAGTGAAGCTAATAGTGAAGTAATAGATCGCAACTGACCAAGTCAGACACTCTTAATCAGCTATGAGCAAGGATAGTGGACTAGTCCCTGGTGTTTCATTACAAGAGAGGCAAAACCAATGACTCTTCATACCAACCCATCAATGATCAACACATACCTACCAAGGCTACTCAGCCCAGCACAATGGTGAAAGACGTGGCAGCCAGTTCCCACCCTTAAGCACTTTGCCCTGCCAAGATGAAGGGGCACCAGGGAAGGTTCCACCCTAGGGCCAATACCTTGGGAACAGCTTGGATCAACCACAGTTCTGAGCATGTATGATCCTAATTACCTCATGAATCAGACAGGAAAGTGGTATCACCACCATTTTTCAGTTGAGTAATCAGACTAAGACAAGCTGAGGACCTGCCTAATGTCACACACTTTTCAGTAGTCATGGAAAAGTCAGCCCCCTCCGGAAGAGAAGTCATTTGATTTATTCATTTTAAAACTGTGACTTTCTGTCTACCCCAGGCAGTTCCCTCCCCTCCCTCTCCACCCCCTCCCACCCCCTCTCCCTCTCCCTGCATGCCTGAGAGTCACTGGGCTGCAGAACCACCAAGAATGGTGGGTTCCCTAGGATGGAGAAGCCATGCTGGCTGGCCTAGAAAACTAGTTGCTCCAGGAGCAGGACTTGAGTTCCAGATGGCTTTGGAACATTGGTACAGGAAGGCTGTTGGAGAAGCAGAGAGTGTTCAGGTAGAACAGACAGACCCAAATCTCAAATGACAAAGGAAAAAGCCACTGAAAGAATTTCAGGGGATGATATATAAAAATCACAGAAGCCTATGCTGGGTGGTGGTGGATTAAGCAACCCAGCACTCTGGAGGCAGAGGCAGGGGGAATCTCTCTGAATTCCAGGCCAGCCTCGTTTACAGAGCTAGTTCTGGGACAGCCAGGGCTACACAGAGAAACCTTTGAGACGAAAAGTAATTATGGAGACTCTGAATCCTTAGAGTCTGGGGGTGACCTGAATGGAGGCACAGACAGACAGACATCCTACTGCCTCTCAGGCTTCATCTCTGGGACACATTAGCTCTTGAGAAAGTGGCCATCATCCCCTTTACCTCAACTCTCACATGTCTGGAGACAGGGATCACAGCTAGTGTGGCCCTGAGGCTCCAGAACTCAGGGATCTGACCAGTGTCCAAGGTCAGAATGAGTCCGGGTTCTTCCTCACAGAGAAGTCTTTGTCAGAGGCCAAGGCCCAGCTTTGGGAGAGAGGGCCTTGTCTGGCCTTTCCAATGGCCTGGGTAAAGTTGCTACCTATGCAGACCCCCTCTGCCTCCTCTAAGCTTCATGCCAGCTCAGCAGAGCAGTATCTCTTTAAAGATGCTGAACTTCCACGATTGTCCATTAGTAGGGAGCATCTTATGAAGCACCCCCATCCATATCCCCACTCCCTCCAAAAGGAAGAAAGGCAAAGACTTAGGGAGAGGCCATAGGAACCAGCACCACACACATCCCAGTTACCTGCCTAGTCAGAAGGCCTGCCTTGAGGTTATCAGAGTCTTATTGTCCCCAGGAGTCTTTTGCTTGTATCTCCCGCTTCCCTCTGGGCTCTGGTAATCTCCTCCTGTTTCTTTTGGTTCAGTTGTCTTATCATTCATGGCAGGAGAATCTCAAGTCTGAACCGTCTTTTCTGTCACCCTTCTGAACCCCACTGGTATTTTGGAGATCTGCAGGCTACTCTAAGAAGCAGGCCCCCGTGTACACAGGAAGTCAGGGGGACCCAGCGTGTGGCACTATCTACCAAACAGCACTGGCCCCTTATTTACCCAGCTTCCCCCAGTTCCCCCAAGCTCAGAGCTGGAGCTGCAGGCCATACCAGGGGCCCACGCCCTGAGCGGGCACAGAGGCCTGCCATTGTCTGAGAGCGCCAGGCACCCACGTGAAGAATGCAAGGCAGCAGGCTGGGGGTTTGTCCCTGCAGTGGGGGCTGAAGGTGTGGGGGAGGAAGCTGGCCATGTTGCAGCTCAGGAAAGGCAGTGGGATGTCGGGGATGCAGAGGGGTGGCTGGGGGGCTGGCAGAGTGGGAGCAGGGGTGTGACATTCCTCTTGCACCCATGCCAAGCCTGTGGGGCTGAAATGAACGTGAGAGGATTGCTAATGAGACCCAGGGGAGTTAAACATTCCCTGCTCCTGAGGGCTAAGTGTGAAGGGGGGGCAGGCCGGGGGTCTAGGAGCGGGGGAGCCTGAACCCCAGGAATGTGCAGAGGCCATTGCCCCTGCCAGGCTGTTCTGGAGTAGGGGCCAGGGCCTGCTGTCTCAGGTCTCAGCAGGAGCTGCTGAACCAGCCAGAAAAGGGATTAACTGGCTGAGCAGTTCTCCTTCCTCCAAGTCCAGGACAGATGTTGGCGAAGGTCTCCCCAACTCCCCACCATGTCTGAGGCTGGCATGTAGCCACCCGTGGCCCAGTTACTGTGGGGCCCTCTTCTGACTCCTCAGATCCTAGACAGACCCCACAGCACATGTTCCCTTGTTTGGCCTCTTCTATTTTAATAGACATGGCTTCCAGGTACCCAAGACTCTTCTCCCCAGAAGCTCATATTTAACCGAGTCTCTGCACATCTGGCCTTAGAGCCCTGACCCAAAACTAACTCTAGGGGATCTAGGTCAGTGGTAGAATGATTGCCTAGCATGTACAAAGCCTGGTTTACACACACACACACACACACACACACACACAGAACTCTATAGTTTTTCCTGCTGTAACTAAATTTTTTTTTCTTTTTCTGTCCTCAACTCAATGGGCACGAAACCCCTGGTTCAGATCAGGCACACAGCAAAGCCACCCACTGAGCTGGTGCTTTTGGAAGTCATTAGGAGAATCCTAGGGCACTGGACTCACACCTAAGGGCTTTCCCTGGTTGAAAGGGGGAAGAGTCACTCCTCCTAGCCCCTCCCTTCCTTACTATTGAGACCAGGAAGGCAGGGGTACCCCAGCTTGGATTCTAGGTTCCGCCCTCCAATAGCAAGAAACTGGGCAAGAGCTCTGCTGGGGACTGGCTGTGGGCGGGCTCTGGCCTTTTCCAGCCCCAAGGCCACCCCCTGCATTCTGGAATCCAGCAGTTACTGCCTTTGCTGGGCTGACTCTTCGGGCTGGTCAGCCAGCTATCTCCTCTCCTCCTCCTCTTCCACTTAGCTCCCCTTTTCCAGGCGTTCCTCTTACCATGAGCACAGCGCTCCTCCAGACCCCGGCCCATCTCTGAGTCCTGGGACACTCAGACTCCTCCCTGAGCCATGGCCAACTCGGGCCTCCAGCTCCTGGGCTACTTCCTAGCCTTGGGTGGCTGGGTGGGCATCATCGCCAGCACTGCCCTGCCACAGTGGAAGCAGTCCTCCTATGCCGGCGATGCCATCATCACTGCCGTGGGCCTCTACGAAGGGCTGTGGATGTCTTGCGCTTCCCAGAGCACCGGGCAGGTGCAATGCAAAGTCTACGATTCACTCCTGGCCCTGGACGGTAGGTCTCTGGTGGGAGCCGGGGAGGGGGCGCTGGCTGGGCTGTGGAGCTTGAGGACAAGCTTTCTCACAGCCTGTCCTCAGTGCTGGATGGCACACTCCAGCCCCTGTGTGAGTCCCTAGCTGCTGTCCTGTGTACACTGGAGAGTCCAGGCCACAGGTCTCTAGGCCCTGGGAGGCAGGAGTGCAAGAGGCTGGCAGCCTGGGCTCTCTGTCTTGACACCTAGTCACACAACCCTGGCACCCGAATGTTCTCCTGTGTAACTAGGCCATCAATGCCCCGGGTAGAGGAGGGTGGTCTGAGATGAGAGTCTGGCTTCATAAGCCTGCTAACACCCTCTGTGCCTCTTCTCTCCATATTCCATATTGACAGACATGTTTACACATATATGCCCAAGTGTAGACAGCTCACACAGCTGGACACACACACACACACACAGTCAGACACTATTACAACACTGACCTTGGGGACTATCCCACCTGCACTCCGACAGGGCTGGAAGCAGAAGTCCCCACTCACTCTGGTCCAGGTTGTCACTAACCTGCCTCCCTCGGGGATCCAAGTCTCCTGAGCTGCCTGGGGCCTAGAACTGACCAATCCACTCATGAAGAAAGAAACATACAGCTCACACACACACACACACACACACACACGTTCCCTGCTCTGCTCAGACCCTTCTTACACTGCCTCAGGTCACATCCAGTCAGCAAGAGCCCTGATGGTAGTAGCTGTGCTCCTGGGCTTTGTGGCCATGGTGCTCAGTGTGGTGGGCATGAAGTGTACTCGGGTTGGAGACAGTAACCCCACTGCCAAGGGCCGTGTGGCCATCTCCGGAGGCGCTCTCTTCCTCTTGGCAGGTGAGTGTCCAGCATCCTCTCCCCTCTTGGCCATGCAGCTAGCCCACCTCGTGTGGCTAGCTAGGCCAGGCAGAGCTGAGCACAACATACTTCCTCCTTAGGTCTCTGTACTTTGACTGCTGTCTCATGGTACGCTACCCTGGTGACCCAGGAATTCTTTAACCCCAGCACTCCTGTCAACGCCAGGTGAGTGCCGGAGCTAGGCCTCCTTCCTATCTGTCCTACCCTGGCTCCAGTTGTCACTTGGAAGAGGAAATAAGGAAACAGGCACCAGCTAGTTTCTAAGAAAGGAGAGCCATGCGGGGTCTGAAGTCTAGCTCCATGTTCTTGCTGGATGACCTGGATCACTTGTGACTTAACTTTTTCCTGTCAGAACCAGGTCTCCCGTGGTTGTGAGGACCCAAGAGATTCCTCCCCGGGCTCAGCACACCTGGGCTTGTTTTACTTTCGCTGGTGGCAGCAGGCTAAGGTGGCTTCGTGGAGGGGGAAGAAGAATTGGGTGGTGGTGGTGGGTCTGGGAACCTGAGACTGGAGAAAATACCCAAGATATTCTCATAGCAACTGTGAGGATTTGCCCCTCATCCTGGATAAGGCTGCAGCTGCCCTCTGCTGCAGGCAGAAGGGCAGGGAGGAAGCCAGTGCAGCCAGGGGGCTCTGGCTGAGGGAGGTAGCTTTGGGAAGTAGGCCATTTGTAAGTCTGAAATCCTGGGTGGGTGGGGGATTAGGCAGGGAATTTCGGAAGGGCCTGAGTCTACCTGGCTCTTCCCTTCCTTTCAGCCCAGGCAGGGGCAAAGAATGATGGCTCCCTGGCCAGATGTCCTGCTGACTCTGGAGTGGAGGGGGATGAGAAAGGATGCTTGGGCTGTCTCCATGGGAGGGGTCAGAGAGGAGAATTCAGACAAGAGAGTCATCCCCTGGGTGGGCGGCTGCAGCACCAAGACCTGCTATACAAGGTCTAACCCAAGGAGCCAATCAGGGACTGGGACATCTCTTCAGGACTCTTGGGGCTGCCTGGGCTGGGTCCTGAGAGCACAGTTAAGCCTGTCTGTCCTCTAGTGCAGATTAAAGGATCCTTCTGCTGTGTGTGTGTGTGTGTGTGTGTGTGTGTGTGTAGTGGGAGGTGTTCGTGGAGAGGTAGACCTGTACACAGAGGTGGAGAAACCCCTGGAAGAGTCAAGCTGGCTGGCAGGGATGGGTGTGGAGAGAGCCAGGCAGAGGGACAACCATCTCCAGAGGGCAGTAAAGAGCAATCTTGGGTGGATGCAGTTCTGTAGATCAGACCAACAGGGGAGGAGGGTACAGGGGAGGGGGGAGACAGGAGGTGGTTCCACTGTGTCCATCTAGATTTCTGTGTCCACCAGATGAGGAAATGAACCAAATTGCCCTGCCTACCTGAGGCTTGGGCTGTGAGGTGTGAACTTGCTGATGGGGATGGACACAGGGTGTGCACTCACCCTAGTTTATTTGGAGAAAAAGAAGAGGCCTGTGAGCTTGTGTGCTGCCTCTGTGCACCAGGTGCCAGGGATGAGGAAGAGGACCCTCAAAAGGGTTGGGGCCAGATAGGGCTGGGATTTGCAGCCTGACACAGTCCTCTCTACTTCGTACAGGTATGAATTTGGCCCAGCTCTGTTCGTTGGCTGGGCCTCTGCTGGGCTGGCCATGCTGGGAGGTTCCTTTCTCTGCTGCACATGCCCAGAGCCTGAGAGAACCAACAGCATCCCACAGCCCTATCGCTCAGGACCCTCAACTGCTGCCCGAGAGTACGTCTGAGTCTGCCTACCCTACCCAGCCCTTTTGCCCAGCAACCCCCCTTGCCCAGAACTCGTGCCAGACTATATAGTACCCTGGGCAGGGTAGATGGGGTACGGATCCCTTGAACTCAGTCTGGAACTCCAAACACCTGGTCCTCAACATAGGCACTGGGTCCCAGACTCAGACACTCAAAGAGACATCAGAGGCAAGACCCAGCCTACACATGGCCTAGTAAGGACCAGGCCCATTCTGTCTACATCAGAATGAGTATCAGATTTATGCACTAGCTTAGCTTCTGGCTCCTTCACTTACCAGCTTATTTGCTGAAGGGCTCATCTGCCTGGTACGGGCTGGGCCCTGAGGGCTTCCCAGCAACAGAAGGATCTCAGCGTTCAGCATTTTGGGCCAGACAGACACATTTCAGCCAGTTCTCACTGCAAGCACAGAGGAAGAGCTCTGGGCTAAGGACTGTCTCCATATCAGACCCAAGGACACAGAGCTTCAGAGAGACCTGGAGGCTCTCCATCTGTGAGAGCAGCCAGTTACCAACACTTTTTGGATGCCCATATAGGTCATGAGGTCAGACTGTCATTCCCACCCTAGGAAGGGGCCCCAGGCAGGGCTGCCACCTACTCCTGGACCTGAACTCCGCAGCCCCCATCTCCCTGAGCCTCCGTTCACCCCACTAACCAGCTTTCTCTCTTTTGACTTGCAGACCAATTGTTAAATTGCCTGCCTCCTCGGTCAAGGGCCCCCTGGGTGTGTAAAGGCCAGGTTCCCAGCCAGGCCCCGCCCCCTACCACCTCTAGACTGTGTGTTTAATATTTTTGGAAAGAGAAGTGAATATTGAGCCCCAAGTGTGATGTCATCCTATCTGTTCCCATGCGCCTAGGATGGGGTCTGGACTAGAGAGGCCAGAGCCAGCTCTTGGGGCTACTGAGGTAGGTTCCAGGGTACAGGCAGAGCAGGAAGCACTCTGGGTTCCTGCTTTGTTTCTCTGCCTGCCCTATCTTGGAGTCTGGTTCCAGAACTTCCATGAGGGAAGATCACAGCTACCCTTGGAGGCCACCTAAAGCCTGGCCTTGTAAGGGAGCAGGACCTCAGGGTGAGGGAGACCTGGCAGAGACCATTCCATAGGTAGAATGTTCTAGGTCCTCCCTGGGAGCCCTCTTAAGGGAAAAACCATTCTCTGTGGGGCCCAACTAGAGGCTAGGTCACAGCCGAGTGAGGGGACCTGTAGGGGCTCCCTTGATGAGGAAGGGAAGGAAGGTGTCAGGACAGCCCTGAGACAACTCCAAAGCCCTTGGCTCAGCTCTTACCCTACTCTTGCAATGGTTGCCAACGCTTCCTCACCCTGAAGTATAGCCAGCTGACAGGGCTTCAGATCTTGAAGTCCAGGTATGACATACTAGAAAAGATTAAGTCCTCTAAGAAACTGAGGAGACCAGTCCAGGTAAGCAAAAGGCCAGCAGTGTCCTTCATCCTCAGGCTCCCTTTCCAGAGAGCACTGGCCCCTGCCTTCACTCACAGGCTTCTGCCACCCAACCCTCTCTCCCTGGACTGCAGGCCTGTCCCTCTCCAGGGACAAGGTGTCCACCACTATCTTGTCTTGCTTCCCACATGCCTTCTTAGATAACCAGCTAGCGTCTACGACCGCATCTCCCACCAAGTTACTGAATCCCCAGGAGGCAGCTCAGCTTCTTGCTTCTGTGCAGCCTTGAGGTGTGAGTAGGACATCACACTGACAGTGGGATTCGGAGGGGGAAAGCAGGTGACCGAGAGCTGCTGAGCTTAGGTCATCATATACCTGCTGGACTGCTGACCAATTTACCTTCTGATTGATGGTGGTCGCAGGCCCCCATGGACACCTCTGATCCTAAACAAGTTTCCCGAGTGAGGCCCCTTGCACTGTAAGAACCACAGAAGAGCCCTCTCCCCGGGCCTGAAGCCATCAGGTGCATACTGGAGTCATTTAAGAAGTGGATGCCCAGCCTCCACCCTGACACAATGACTTAGTTGGTCTAGTTGACCCAAGGCTTCAGAATTCACACAGCTCCTTCCATGTGGTTCATATTAGGGGTAACTATAACACTCCTGACCATTCTGGGGGATCTGCAGAGGGTGCAAGGAGCCTACCAGAAGACGGTGGGGGGAGAGCCAAGACTAGAAAGGAAGTCCTGTCCACCTCCTGCCCTTCCGGAGTCCTGACCACTGGAGGAGACGCCTATATCCTTCCCATCAATGTCCCTTTGTGCTTAATGAGTTTGACTTTGAATCCTGTCACTTGCAGCCTGACTAACCCAGAGTTTGAAACCTGTGAACCAAGTGGGACACAGACAGCCCCTCCCCAGGCCTGGAACTTGGCAGCCCTTGGTATTTGGTTGTAAAGCTGGCAGGAAGCCACATGATTCCTCTTCAGAGTCTGAGGGCTGGGAGGCTCAGGATTTGGTGGGGTGGTAGAGGGTGGTCAGGAGCAGGCTGTGAGAGTCCAGAGCTCCAGGCAAGGACAGGACCTAACGACGGGGTGGCACTGTCTGTTCCTCTGTTAAAGGAAGCTCATCCCGCCCACACTGGAGACTGGAAGGGCAGAGGGTCACACACCTTTGATGATTTACACAAGCAGTCTACACCCTGATTAAAGACACAGGAGGAGCTGGGGATGGGAAGGAAGAGTGTGGGAGAAGTTGAAGTCGCTCAGAGCTATGAGTTCAGGGAATGTGATCTCCCAGGCATCTCCTGAAGCAAACCCACTCAAATGTCCAGTCTGTTGTTTACTGTTCTAATCTCAAGGCTGAAGATCCAGGAAAGACTGGGGAGGACGAGGCTCAGACTCAAAAGAGACGGTTCTAAAGTTACTGCTGTCGCCTTTCCAGTCCCAGAAGTGAAATCGGCAAGTTAGACATTTTGATTCCAGAAGGACCATAGCTATGTGTTCCTGAAGTCCCAGGCCCTGGGCAAACAAACCAGGAAGCTGTAGCTTGGGAGGAAGCTTAAAAATCAAGTACGATGTGTGGCTGAGGCAATTTCAACCAGTAGCCAGTTATTACTTTTGTGTTACAGAAAACTGTTTGTGTGATGATGGCGCTGGTTGTAGTTTTTGCTTGTTTTTTTTATCCTTCCTTATCTGGCAGAGGTACACCTGAAAGGGTGATGGTTGGATTTATTTTAACTTCGAACAGGTTCCTGGGCACGGAGAGCTAGGATGTTGGGAAGAGCCAGCGGCTGACGGGTCCAGTCTACCCATTTGTATGTTTGCTGATGAAAGAAAAATAAGAAATAAAAAGTTTGAAAAGACCTCCAGTGTTTGCGCTGGCTGCATCCATCATTGTCCTTACTCTGACCAAGGAATAAAGACTCCCATGTCTCACAGGACCTCAGACTCCATTGTACCACCTGGCCTGTTGGCCTCTCACCATTTCCGTCCCCACCCAGGTCTAGCAAGCGTGACATTTTAACAAGACCTCCATGTGGGTGACAGCATGTTACAGTCTGAGAAACACTGATGCTTGCTGGAGCTAGCTGCATCATGGGGATTTCCGGCATCCTTTGTTTGTTAGGTATAATGAAGGTGGCTTCCTTTTTGAGTTTGGCCCTGTCTAGCCTGGAACTTACACTGTGGACTGAGTCAGCCTCAAACTCGCAGCATTTGCCTCCTGAGTACTCAGCAAATTAAAAAAACAAACAAAAAAAACCAGTTATCTTTATCTATGTGTATGTGTTTTCATGGCAGTCTGCCTCGTGAGTGCAGGTACCAACTGAGGCTGGAAGGAGGTGGGGCAGGAGGACTGGAGTTTGTAGGTGTCTGCGGACTAAATGAAGCGGATGCTGGGAACTGAACTTGGGTCGCCTGAAAGAAGTAGCCAGTGTTCTTAACTGACCCATATTTTTAGCTCAGCAAAATTTTGAGACAGAGTCCAAAAACTTGATTATCATGTCTCCACCTCCTGTGTGCTGGGTTTTTGGGCATGCGTGCACTACTGTGCCTGCTTCATGCAGTGCTGGGGACGAGGGATCAGACTCAGGGCCTTGGGCAAGCTGGACAAATACTAGGCCAACTGAACCGCATTCCCAGCTTCCCTACAAGACAAGTTAATATTGTTTGTCTCTGTGAGGAACGGCTTTGGGATCTCCATGGGGACTGTAAGGAATGTTGGTTGTTTTGGAAGGGATAGCTATTTTCATACTTTTATGCTTCCGATCCAAGAGTTCAGGTACATCCCCCTTACTCTACAGCCTCCGGTTTCTGTCTTCTCTAGGCTACAGTGAGCAGAGCCACCCATCCCCATCTCTTTCTTGGCCAGCTTTTCTGTTTTATTTGTACACAGGAAAGCTACTGCTTGTTGATACATTTTGTATTCTTCCTACCCCAGGATGAGATATTAGATCAGCTAATTTTATCTTTAGTCAGCCTCTGAACTTACCTATGGATTTTTCCGATTACAGACGTCCAGCTGGTTCGTTTCTCTTCAAGTGTCATTCATGTTCTGAGTTATTCTTGAGGGTTAAGGCCCAATGTGGACTCAGGAGGGCGTGGGCACAGTACAGCTCACACACCTGTAAAACCTACTTCTCTCCCTTTGCTGCTCTGTTGAGCACAGTAGCTTTGTCTTCTGACATTGGTATCTGGAAAGCCCATGGCTCCTTTTCTAATGTTTTTTTTTTTCCCCCTACCAATCCTAGCTCATGTCTTTTCTCTTAGGTAATGCCACAACCTATGTATGTGTATTTAAATTGGTACTACACTTGAAAAAAAAATTCACCAAGGTAATGTAAACCTAGCACAATGAAATTTTCATTCAGTAACTTGCTTTTAAGAGGTGCCTAAAGGCAGGAGCAACATATTCAGGAACATCTTTATTAAAAATTAAAGCTACTAGGAGGGGGGAATAGAATGGGGAGGGGAAGGGGGATAATATTTAAAATGTAATTACAGAAAATCTCCAATTTAAAAAAAGAAAGAAAGCTCCTTAGATCCCCAGGCCCTTGGAAGACACTCCAGTGTCCATTTAAGTGACTAGTATGGATTGTTCACACAAGGTCCCTAACACAACATAGGCTGGCTTACAAGGCTTGCTGCATTTGGTGAGCTTGTATCTGAATTTCTCCCTTCTCCAGGTCAATGCTCAGGGTTCTCAGTGGCCCGAGAGATGAACAGGGTGTCTAGGGTAAGAGCATTCCTGAGCATCACTGTCACTTCCTGTGTCACCATGTTTTTTTGGAAACTGTTGTTATCTTTCTCTCTCTCACACACACACAAAAGATATCTTAGTGGGGGCTGGAGGGATGGCTCAGTGGTTAAGAGCACTGGCTGCTCTTCCAGAGGTCCTGAGTTCAATTCCCAGCATCCACATGGTGGCTCACAACCATCTGTAATGGGATCTGATGCCCATCAGATCAACAGATCAGCAGAGCCATCACTTGCTCCTGCTCTATCTGAGAATACAGATGCGGTCTTAGCATTCACATGGTGGCTCACAACCATCTGTAACTACAGTTGCAGGGGATCTGATACTTTCTTCTGAACTGACAGGAACCACGCACATACATGATGCACAGTGTGTGTGTGTGTGTGTGTGCAGGCAAAGCACAGGTACAACCCCAAACAAAGTAACAATTATTAAAATGTTTTAAAACTAGCACCAGACAACTTCAGAGTACAATTTAAATTGTTCCATTAATACAATTTTATTTTCCTCTTGTGCATCACAATCCAAACTCACAGAAGAACTATTAGATATTACGATACCACAGAATCAAGTTAAAACATCACCTCTTACGTTGGTTTTTTTTTTAAGACAAGGTCTCTCCATAAAGTTCCGGCTTCTTGGAACTATGTGGATAAGGCTGGTCTTGAACTCACAGACCCACATGCCTTTCTCTTGACTGTACCAGGTATCATTTTCTTGGTAGCTGTTCTGAACAGAGTGAAATGGAATCTTGGAAGTAGGTTTGTATTTCTCTGATTCCTAAGGATGTCCAAGCATTTATTAGCTACTATATTTCTTTTGAGAATGGTTCATGGGCTGGAGAGATGGCTCAGTGGTTAAGAGCACTGACTGCTCTTCCAAAGGTCTCAAGTTCAGTTCCCGGCAACCACATGGTGGCTCACAACCATCTGTAATGGGATCAGACCCCCTCTTCTGGGGTTGAAAACAGCTACAACGTACTCAAATATGTAAATAAATATTTTAAAAGAGAGAGAGAGAATTATTCATTTAGTTAGTGGCTAACACTGCCTACTCGGGAGAATCTGGAATCACTTAGGAGTCAAGTCCCCCTCCATGCTTGTGAGTCATCATCTATATTAGGTAAATCAAGGTAGGAAGACCCACCAACCACACACAAGCCTGCACCACCAGCCCTGGCTGTAATATTCAGTGCCTATGTTAACTGTTAATATTTGCTTTTTTGCCACTGACTTCTATTTCACTGTACGAAGACCTGACAAGATGGGAGAAATGATTTCAGTTTTTATTTAGTAAATCTTAGTTTGTGGCCTAGAATGCTGGCTGAGAAACCAATATTCAGTTTTTGGATGAAATAGGACGTAACTTAGCTGTTTCATTGCTGTTTTTCAGAACCAATGACCCGTCTAGACACCAGAACAGTAGAATTACTACCCCGCTTATCATATAGCAACTTCATCTTCTAGCTTAGTCTGGTTGGTCTGTTTATTCAGTAAGCAAATTAACTTCTTTTTTAATGTTTGTTAGTGACTTCTGTAATTTGACTCTCCACTGTAGACTTATTTTCCAAAACAGGTTTCATGATGTAGTTCTAGATGGCCTGGAACTATGTAGACCAGGCTAGCCTCTGGCTCCCACTGGGCAAGTGTCACTGTACCTGGCTTACATTCATTTCTGAGTTCAGTAACTTAAGTCTTTTTTTCTCTCTCATTGTGTATCTAACCCTAACACTTATGAATGCTGTTTTGCTATTTTGACCCATTGGTAATTTGGGAGGAACAGTTGTAGCTAGCTGTTATGTGCTGGCTATTCATCTGAGTCAGCAGTTAGGTTCATCACTGAGACTAAGAAGCAGCCGGTGATAAAGCAAGAGTTCTAGATATACAAGGCTCTGAGTTCTTCAAGACTGAATCCCGCTCCTCCCCATTTGTGTTAATTTCCACAAACTTGTGATTTTTACAGCTTCACAGTACTGTGGTCAGAAAAGACATTGTATAAGAGCTATCTTGGGGCTGGAGAAATGGCTCAGTGGTTAAGAGCACTGACTGCTCTTCCAGAGGTCCTGAGTTCAATTCCCAGCAACCACATGGTGGCTCACAACCATCTATAATGGGATCTGATGCCCTCTTCTGGTGACAAAAGACACTGATGACAGTGTAGTAGTGTACTCACATACATTAAATAAATCTGGGTTTGATTTTTAGCACCTACATGGCCACATTCACAGCTATCTGCATCTCCAGGGCTCCACACTCTCTTCTGGCCTGTGCTATCCCCAGATACACAGTGGTACAGACAGAAGAGCCATCCACATAAAACCAACATGCTACCACTGCTGCCTCTAATATGGGTTCTGAGTACCAAGCTCGCATGGCTTTTACCCACTGAGCCAGCTCCCCAGTCCCACTATAAACTTGATTTAAAGTCTCTTTTTGCTTGATTAATATAGCATGTCAGGCTGAGAACATGGCTCAATAACCAAAAGTAGTACCCACTGCAGAAGCAAGAGGGCCTAGGTCTTTAATGCCACAGAAAACCCCAAGGGGACAGTGTGCCTATGATCCTGACACTGGGGCAGTAGGGACAGGTGAGTCCTTAGAGACTACTAGCCAGCCAGCACAGCTGTTTCAGAAAGAGACCTCAGGCCAAGCACAAGGACTGAGACAGCAGCTATCTTCTGCAGCCCACCCTGCTCTCAGAGTCTGTGTGCTCACTCTTGAGATAGCTCAGTGGTTAAGAGCAGACTGTTCTTCTAGAGGTCCTGAGTTCAAATCCCAGCAACCACATGGTGGCTCGTAATGTGGTCTGATGCCCTCTTCTGTGTCTAAAGACAGCTACAGTATACTTATATATAATAAATAAATCTTAAAAAGCCAATTTTCTCCCATAAAAAGCCTGGAGGTAGTTTTTAATAAAGGCTAACAATGTTAAGACTTTATCTAAATTCCTACAGTTTTGGCCTTTGTCATGGGACCCCATCCTCTGAAAGAGGGAGCAGAGACCTTGGATATGAGCATTATTTATCTTATTGCTATCATTTTCCACTTCAATGTCTTACCAGTTTTCTAGGTCATAGGACTAATCTAGCTGCAAAGGAATCTAGTAAAGCAAATTTCACATGTCTACTAGGTCTAAAAGGTCTGCTAGGACATTCCAGTTCAGCATTCAGAATTAGAATTAAAGCATTGGCAGAACTGTCATAAAATGGGTTATAAGACAGGCATGGTGGCACATACCTAAGCTAAGCATCATCTCCAGGCCAGTCCTCAGAAACAAGTTCAGTATTTCAGGTTTCTGATCATGACCATTTGCCCCTCTTCCTTTTACTTCTGGGCCTGTGGTGAGGCAGTCTTGACATTAGAGGCATAAGGCAGAACAAAGCTGTTTTAATTCTATGGTCCAAGACAGAAGAGACACCCCTCTGAAGGCATGTTCCCTGGTAAAGAGACTCTCCACTAGGCATACCTCCCTCCAAATAGTGCTAATAACAGGGCTGTCAATGAGCCTTTTGGGTCTATTCCAGATCCAAGCAAGGCAGGAAGCCATTCGGTTTGGATGAAGTCATAAGGGTGGGGCCCTCAAAGTGGGAGTGGTTCCTCTGCCCTGTGGACACAGCTGGAAAGTAACCTTTCTTGTGACTGTAAGCCACAAGACTTCCTTTGATCTTGGACTTTCCATCTTCAGAAGTGCTGCTTGAGGCACCCAGTCTACAGTATGATGCAACAGCTGTCTAAACTAGTCACTACTAGTCATCTTCCCTTCCCGCTATGGCCCTCACTCTACCCCAGTTCCATACCTACTCAAGGTTGATTATTTACTTTCAGCAGGTTCAATATTTTGTTCTGAACTCAGCCAATCATAAAATCCTCTGCCCCTAAGGAGCTTACCAGGGACAGACATCAAAATAGACGGTGACATGCTGTGTTAGGAACAAACTGAATTAGAGCAGAAGTTCAGGAAACCATGTGAACTTGCACACGGTGAGGATGCTACTTTTGAACACATTAGAAATGTCCTTCCTAAACCACAGGCTTTAAGAGAACGGAAGAATTATCTGCAGGAATAGTTACAGCTGAGAGGAAACGCCTTGTGGTGGGGATGGTGCCTCTCATGTTCCAGGAAAAGGAAACTGGAACAAATAGTAGACACAGGAACAGAGTGCACGAAGTCTCCTGTAGGACACTGACATACGAGTTTTGTCCTAGTGTGGAAAACATGCAACAGACAGCTTAGGCAGACAACTTGTGTCAGTAGTAGCCTGGGAGCATCAGTCCGGGGTGGCTATGTGCTGCTTCAGTTAAAGTCCATGGAACAGCACTAATTGGATGTAGAGGCTGTGATAAAAGGCTAGGGCCTCTGAAAGATAGAATAGTGGTTTTAAGACAGCGACAGTGCATTCACATACATGAAGTAGAAAAACCCTTTTTTAAAAAAAGGCCCTCACAGGGGCCCATGTTTAACACTTGGGTCTGAGGGTATCACTGGAAATGGGTTTTAATATCAAGACTTGCAGACATTTTGAGTTTGTGATGTCCCCTGTGGATTTCCCAAGGTGTGGTGGCAAATGCTTTTCATCTTAGTTTAAGGGCAGAGACAGGTGAACTTTAGTCAATTCAAGTCTGATCTACATAGGTGAGACCATAGAAATCTATTCTAACTGATTTGACACTTTACAAACCCAATTAAATGTTGTCTTTTTCCTCTTCAAGTTAACAGCAGCCTCCTTACTAAGTATGTAAGCATAGTAACCTAACCCCTCCCTGTTTTCAAGGCTTTCTGTATAGTCCTGGCTGTTCTTGAGAACAGATGTTTCCACCACATACCCAATCTCATGACCTCCCCATGTCATATTCATTCCAGCACAGTTCACTGTCTCAATTCTGTCACCCTCTATAGTCACCTCCACTGCTGAAAACATATCTAGTGTTACACTCTTCTGTATTTCTGTCCCAAGTCTCACCTGAACCTCTAGATCTGGTCACTCAAGACTTGGTATGCAGAAGAAATCTACAGTGGTAACTCTCTTTTCTAACTAGATTAGGATTACATTTGCTATTTTAGCATTTCCACAGGAAGTCCCACCCCAAACTGTGGTAGGAGCTGAGTTAATCTGCTCTGTTGCTTGCTGAGCATCTACTTGTCATTGAAGACATGCTCTCCAGGAACCTCCCAGGTTCTTGGCAGGAGGAAAAGATGCTGAGAGGCACCTAGCTTCAAGGACCACATTCTAGGTGTCTCGGGCAATTCAGCTGTTGTTATTATTTTAATATAAAAATGACCTGATAGAGCTTCAGCACAAGTATTTTCATTTCATGGTTGTTCTAAGAAAATTCACTAGCATAAACACTTATACACAATCAACATTAGGTCTTAATACTGTCTGCTATCAATAAATTCATACCTGTGGATTTCTTTCACTGTGCTCTAGACAACAAAATAAGTATTTACAGCAGTAACCATGGCTGGTATGAGCTAACACTAACATGTTAACAGGACTGCTGACGGTCTTCCATTAATTCCTATTAGTTCCTATTACAAACAGCCACTATTCCCCACACAGCAGTTCTTTTAAGTGTAATGCTAAATGTACTGTGTGGTGCTTCCCCTTAGAGGGAAACATCACTCACAGACTTGTATGGCCTACTCTACTCTACATCTGATATCTCACAAAACACCCGAGAGACTTTGATATTAAAGTGGTCTTGTTCCCTGTGGTCAGTGTCACCTGTTACCCTGCAGTGGGAGATTACTGAATTATGACAAAACTAGACAGACATTATTATTTAAGACCTTTATTAACAGGTGCTTGCAGTTTGTTGACTTTTTTGAAAAAATCAAGTTGTAAACTTTATTACAAATTAAAAATGAAGTTCTTAAAAATCTCAACTTGACCAGATATGAAACAATTTAAAAACCGTTAAAGGTGTATTGAGAAAAACCAGACCTTTTTTTTTCCTTAAAAAACGTTTGTCATTACCAAAAAGAGACATCTTTAGGTAAAAATAATAAAAACCCCATGCTGCATAGATAATGCAGATAGTTCTAGTGTATCTGGTCAACGGGCAAAAAGCAAGCACTTAAGGTCTTCAGCTCCAATCTTTGTTCATTTCTTATTGCTGGAATTTCATATTCATTTCTTCTTGTTGGATGACCAAACTGCAAAGAAAAGACTCTTATTTACCATACCCCGAAGTTTTTAAATGGCAACCCCAGAGCCTGAGCTAAGTCTTATTAGCAAGTAAGGCAAATGTAAGTAAATTAAGCCAGAAATGACAGACCTCAGATTCCCTGGCTGGCTTAAAATTCAGAAATCTCTCTACCTTCTGCCCCCATGCTAAGATTAAAAGGTAGGCACTACCAAACCTGGCAAGGTTACTTTTAACCTTAAAATTCAAAACACTGTCTTCAGAGCACAGGAAGACTTTGCTTCGCTTTCTGCCAAAATCAGAGTTGACTCAGAAGCATAGGCAGCTCATAACCACAACGTACATTTGTCGAACTTGTGTTAGAGTGAGTAACACTATAATATAAAATGGCTTGTCTAAATCTCTTAGTTTCTTTTGCACTAGAGTTCAGTGCAATGGAAGCCAAAGGGTACAGACTTACCCGGATGATGGTAGAGATGGTAAGCCGGCATTTACTCAGCCCCGCCCTGCTCAGCCTCGGGAGCGGACGAATTCTCAGCTGGTGGATCGGCTGCTTTTGTCTCTTTGCCATCTTGTGGTTTAGGGTTCTCTGGGCGTCTGCGTCGGTAGTTGAAGTTGCGGCGATACCGACGTTGAGGTGGCTGCTGACCTTGGGTCTCATCTCCTTGATTTTCTTTGTCCTCTTCATTGCCATCCTCTCTAGGCTGTCTTTGGCGAGGAGGGCCCCTGAAATGAATACTACATGATCTTAGAAAACAGCTTAGCAAAAACATAAGTCACTCAAAAGCCAAGTATATTCTATATTTCATCCATATAAACCAAGGTCAATAAGGCCAAGCCTGCTGCTCAAATGCTTATAAATTGAACCATGCATGTAAAACTTTTAAATTTCTCACGTCCATTTTTCATACACTGAAATCCACCCCATTTTCTTACTGATACCAGTTTTCTTTGCATCAATAGCTATACTTCCCACATGTCTTAATATTCCCAGGTATTTGCTCACGAATACCCTGAACATTTAAACTGACAAGAAATCAATTGAGTTGTGATCAATTTGTGGCAAGGTTGGAAAATCCTGTACCTTGTGTGAACTTTAAAGTGAAAAATGTGTTACCTATGATAAAATTAATTCAAGGGCTGGAAAGATAGCTCCAGAATTAAGAACATTTGTTCAGAGGACCAGTGTTTGATCCCTAACAGCACATGGTGGCTCACAACCAACCCCAACTCCAGTTTCAGGAGAACCCGCTAGCTCCTCTGACTTCCATGGACACCAGACATACACTCAGGCAAACTTTCATACAAATAAAAATCTTACAAAAATTTAAAAACTAGATACATTAGTTATAACATATCATGAAGCTAAAAGGATCAATATAAAAGGCAGGAATACAACTAAAACCACCACCAAAAGATTATCTGCTCAAGATACCAGAAAACTAGGAAAAGCTCTACAGTATAGCAATCAGAAGACTTGGTTGTTGATGCCTATAAGATAATGGACAAAAACACTGAGTCTTCATGAAAACAAACAGCAGGAATTGAGCACAAGGATAACACAGGAAAATAATGCCCACCAAGAAGCCCACTAGTTAAAGAGTTCTTAACTAGCTTCTGTTCTTAGCATCTACAACTACCTGTTCTTATCATTACCAAAGGATCTGATGTCTCTGACCAAGGGTACCAGCCAAACATGTGCTGGACACACATACATGCAAGCAAAACATACAAATAAATCTAAGAAATATATAACCATCTATAGTGAACCATCACAAGGTCCCTAATAATCTTAAAAACACATGATTTTGGACACATACCTGCTTTTAATCCCAGCACTCAGGAGACAGAGGCAGGTAGATCTGGATCTATCTCTCAGTTTGAGACCAATCTGGCCTACAGAGTTTCAGAATAGCTGGGGCTACATAAAACCTTATCTCAAAACAAATGAGTAATAAATACACAGGGCAGTAAGCATGGTGGTGCACACCTTTTAATTCTAGCCCTGAAGAGGCAGAGGCAAGCAATTTCTAAGAGTTTGAGCCAGTCAGAATTACCAGGTGAGACACTGCCTCAAAAATAAAGTCAAACCAATACAGAGCAAATAATATTATGCTCACACCCCCTGGTCATGCTGGAAACTATGGTAAGTAATTGCCTTTGATCCCAGCTACTCCAGAGGCCAAAGCAAGAAGGCTGGTAGTATGAGGCTGGCAGCTCAGGCAACTTGAGTAATCTCATTCTCCCTTCTTTCTCCCTTAAAAACAAACAGAAACCAAAAAAGCAGGAGAGGAGCTACGAGACAAATCAAATGTAAGGAACACCTTGATCGTGATGTCAACACTGAGGATAGAAAGCCAGAGCTCACTAGCCAGCCAGTCTAGCTCAATCAATAAACTGCAGATCCAATAATGACTTTTAAGACTGAGGGAAATGATTAAGAAAGATCACAATGTTGACATACAGACACCATACACAGTTAGGGGTTGGAGAGTCAGAATGAGATACTCACCAGTGAGCGCTTGTCAAATAATAAGCCATAGGATTCAATCCCAAATTCTGGAATGGGGCGGAAAAACTAGCTGCCAATCCAGTCTCCATGTGTAAAAGCACACCTAACTATATAACCTCCCTGGGTTTCTTTAAGCCCTGAGCTTGCTTGAGCCATAAAGACGGGTGCTCATGAAGCTTTCCCTAGGTTATCCCAGTAGGTCCTTTACCTAAAATACCTGCTACACAGTACTGTCTCTTATTCTTGAGTAGGTAGACACAGGCCCTACCTGAATTCAGGTTGACTTATGCAGCAAGTAAGCATGCTGCACATACTGTTGTTTGAACTACTCTTATCTTTTCAAGGACAAAAAACTTGGAATTCTAAACCCTTAAGAAATAAAGACAAAGAAAGCTTTAACTATACAAGCTATTTTAAAGCAGTTCCAAAAATGCAAATACATTCTTAGACCACTAACTTCAGGATATCTTTAGAATCACGGGGGAGGGGGGGGGGGGGCCTGCCAGGATTGGGGATTTAGCTCAGTGGCAGAGCATTTGTCTAGTAAGCACAAGGAAGGCCCTGGGTTTGGTCTAAAGCTGGGGGGGAGGGGGACACACAGAATGTGAAGTAATGACTCACGAAAGAGAAGCATGATGCTGGATAGGTATACCGTCTGGCTGAAGAACCTGATAGAAACCGGTTATGATGAACCATACCTGCGGAATCGTGGTCTGTAACCCCGATACATATTCTGTCTCACTGGTCTACCTTGCTCTCCTGCACCCTGGTTGTCAGCACCCTGGAAGACATCAGCAATTAAAGTCTATGTGATCAATAACAAAATCCCAATCAGGCAAATTCAAACTTTCTTTGTTTTGAGACAGGGTCTTTCTCCATAGCCCTGGCTATCTGGCACTTCGTACATGCAGACCAGGCTGTCTTCAAGTCAAAAATTCCACCTGCCTCTGCCTCCAGCATGCTGGGGTTAAAGGCACATACCACCACTGCCCAGCTAAATTCCAACTCTTGACTGAGCACAAGACATCTAAGAACTATGATCCCATCATAAATTAACAAGCCTGGAGGTTCATCACTATCAAAAGTGCATCCTATGATGGATAAAAGGGTAATTAATTTAGGAGAACATTTCCAGGACAGTCAAGATACAATCTTTCTCAAATGTAATACAGGAGCAGGGAGGGCTGCACCCTTAGCACCGAAGTACATCAAAGCCTAGCTAGGTACAATTCCCAGGACAAGCAGACAAGAGTGCCGCTATACTCATGGTCAATTCTTTGTACTTTGGGCACTTACCTCCATCACTTCTCCTTGCACAGGGGGGTTGGAATACTGTGGTCGACGCGCATAGGGTCTCCGCATGTAGTAAGGTGGGAACCTTCGCCTGCGATAGGGCCGGCGTTGTTGGGCCTGGCCTTCAGGAGCACTTTCCGACCCCTCGTTCTTTTCCCCACTCTCACTATTCTGGTAATTTGGCTGGTAATTGCGTGGAGGACCCCTACGACGTGGATAGCGTCTGTAATGGTTACGGTCTGCTGCGTATTTACTGCCTTGAACTGGAACTCCACCAGGGCCTGTAACATTTGCTGCCTCCGCACCCTACAAAAAGTCATTATTTATTGACAATAACAAAGGAAATCCAAATATTCAATAAATTTCACAAAAGCTGGGGAGGGAAAAAAATAAAACCAAACCCAAGAGAAAACAAAATAGAGGTGGTGTGCATGGGCAAAGGGTGCAGAGGAATGACTACATCAGCTCCTCACTGTTCTGAAGAGACTGTTCTCTAACTGCAGCCAGCACATAGGCTTGATGCACCTGTGTTCGTGTGGTCACCAGAACACATCATCCATCCAATTAGAGCCACCATCCTAGCGGATGACATCTCCACATCATTTCCATACCGAAGTCAAACCTTTACACAAAAGGCATCCTCACCTTTTCTCCTTCAACAACATCAAACTCCACAGTCTCTCCATCTCCTACACTGCGAAGGTACTTCCTGGGGTTATTCTTCTTTATGGCAGTCTAGTAACATCATTCCAAAAATAGATTAACAGGGGAGAAGAATGTGCTTTTTCATTTTAAATGTACCAGCGTCAACATCATTTTTACCTTGGATATATACTTAATATTTGCTTTGCATAACACCAAACTGTCCATAGTTTAGAAAAGCGAAGACCAGTGACACCCCCAACCTCAACCAAACACTCCGATCTTACAGGGCCCCAGCATTTTACCACTTTTTACAAAACTAAGGTAATTTAAAATGCGCAAGACAGACACAACAATGTGTAAAGTAAGATGCTTTTTGGAAAAGCATCACATATGAAGCTTAAAACAAAATGAGGCCTCCATCTATCCCCCAAAGACTGCACTTAATAGCAGAAGCTAGCCCAACACACGGCCAGTTTAGATGACAGGCGAGTTTATAGTTTTACATGCTTCAACTTTGACCATTAACAACTCTTGTCCCTTGACTATATCAAACTCAATTACAAATGTCAACCAAAATCCCTTCCAGCCTGTCTATGAATACTTCCATGGAAATGCATTTCACATGTATCTACTATACCACTGTGCATTTCTCTGTACGGGACTGTTGGTTATTACCTCCCCAGAAAACAGTTAAGTATTACATTATATAGGGCTTTAAAAAAATTATAAAGTGCCCAAGGTCACACAGCTATTAAGTGGCAGAACTTTTCTAAATCCAGGTCTTGGGACTCCAAATCCCATGTTCATTCCACATCACAGCAGTATCCATTACTGGATCACTCATGCATTTCCATTCCAGAGGAGGCAGGACAACCAACAAAGCTGAGGCCAATTAAGCTCCGGTGCCCAGAACTGCAGTCTACTTGATCCACCACAACGACCTGAGCAGCCAAGTCCCAAGAAGAACAACTCCATGTTGAAACCACTTGCAAAAAATAAGTAGGAAAGCATATTGGTGACACTTTGTGGGATAATACTACTGGATGAGTTGAGTCAAATAATTGATCTCATCTGTCATCTCAACTGCCGCTTTTATATGTAGCCAACTCTCAATTATTTGCAGTCATAGGGGGTAGCAGAAGCATGCACTAAAATCCCCAAACACATTAGTATTCATCTTTAGCCCCTTCTAATCTCGCATGGTTGCCAGTGGCAGTAAGACTAATAATGTTGCTTGTCTGTTCAAGTCTGATCATTTCAGCACGTGAGAGGAAAGGTAAGTCACCTTACCCCAACAAGGACGTTAATCTTTTAAAGACATGACTTACATTTGCATACTTATACTCAAAGGGTTTTAGATATACTAGATTCTATATAGGAATCTAATTTCTAGGAGCTACAAAATGCTAATGTAAACTCCTCATAAGGAGGATGCTGCCACCCAAGCTCTTAGCTGTCTGTATACTGACTGGGGAGTAAGTCCAAATTCTGATTCTAGGTCTTTTGAACTTTATCACTTAAAAAAAAGTGGTTAAAATTTAAAACAACTTTCAATATAAGTGATACCTCACCAGTCCCAATGAAAGCTGGTCAGGCAGTCACTTGTCCCCTTACCTTATGGACAAGCCTGATGGTACAGTAGAGCACTAATGTGGCAGCACCTTACTCTAATAACAATCATTCTCAAAATGCCCAGTCACTCTGCTACCTACTCAGGATGCACTTTCTGCTTGGCTGAGTTTTCTCTTCCAAAACCATTGGTAGCCAATTAATGTTATTTACTGACCAACCACAACTTGGCTACAATGCTTTCCATTTAATGCTAAATCTCTAGTGATGATTTAATTTCTAGTCAATTCTAAACATGAGAACAGAAAGCATTTAAAATAAGACCTGCCTTACATGCTGCTGGCTTCCTATTTTCTGTTTTACAAAACAGGCAACTGTCCCATAAAGCTCTATCCCTTACTAAGGCAGACCTGACTCTATAGCATCTGCAAGTGTCTTCTTGCCAATGTTTTGTATAGTTATAGAAACACTATTCAGGTTTACACTTATGGTGGGTATCTGTTTAAACAGGTATGAAAACTGAGTTGAACAGATTAACATTTTAATTATTTAAAATTAAGTGGACGCTCTCCAATGCAATGGCTCACTCTACACTTCCACCATGGTATTGCTAAGATCCAGAACTAAATCAACTCATCCTTGGACTTAACCTTTAGCAAAGAACCACAGCTGAGAGCACACCCACCCATTCCTCACAAGCTTTGGGCCAGAGCTGCAGAGAATCTACATAAGCTCTCACCTGGTGTACAAATACGTCTTCCTTGGTGTCATTCCTGTAAGACAGAAAAGAACAAGTAAAGATACTGAATGCAAGCTTCACTGTGTGAGACCAATTAAAAACAAGCCCAGGAGTTCTTAGCTGTCTGGGATTAAGTGGAAAATAATTCCTGACTTTTTTTTTTTTAATGTATGTGTGCTGGGACATTAGAAACATTGGAGAAACAAATTTTCACATCTTAGGTAGAAAAACCAGAAAGACAGTGAAAAAACAAGCTACATGAAATGTGCTTAAGACTGAACTGTTACAGTGATAAGCAAACATGTCTAAGGCCCTGTAACAAAATAAGCCATAATTCAAAGTTGAAGTGACAAGCAATGCCTCTCCCAGTTCTTGCCCTATTAAACATTAACAATAACTTAGCACACCTTTATCTACAGCCAGCATTACTAACAGTAGTCACTTCCACTTCCGCCTCACCATTTCTAACCTCCAGACAATGCAAGAGAATAGAACAATGTAAGGCTATGTACACCTCACTTATGTGCCTAATACTATTTCTAATGGCATGTATAATCCTTTTCGCCTCCCATCATACATAGACTCCACAATCCTTAGGCAAGCGAAATTTGCCAAATACATTAGCAAAATTTTCTACTTTTTGAGTTTCACGTCCAGCCTGACCTTGAGGCTATGGCTCTGCCACTGCTTTCACAGTACAAGCTGGATTAGTTAGTTTACCAGGAAAGCAGGCAGTTTTTCCTTCATTACAAGAATTTGGTGTGAGAAAATTTATTCCATAAAATAGAGGTTAATTTTAAGGACCACCTGAATAAGCAAAGCCCAGCAAGTTAGTTAGGCCTAAGGTCAAAATTCAGACACGAACTGACCAAGTCTTAGACTAAAGGGTCACCTAATGAAGTCATTTAGGCTAAATTTCTTGGAACAAAAATGGAAGAAACGAAAAAACTGACTAATTGGAAACAGGAAGTGAAGATTCATTAGGAACTAGAAGCACTGGAAAAAGAGTGCCTTTCCTTTAGTGACCCTCTCCACCCTGTTCACTATTGGTAAGCCAGAGAAATGTCTCAGTATTAGTTCTAACATTTTAGTTTAATGAGCAAAGACACTAGTGGCACACTACTAAGAAGCAAAGCATGCAAAGAACTCACACAAAATGGCTTCAACTTTGACCAAAGTAATAGATACAATATAATAAAACTGGTTTGCTGGAACAAAACAACCACACATCTTTATTTAAAACAACACAAAATCCACATGACTTGACAGTTGATCATGAGGTTTGCCGATCTGTAATTCCACAAGGCACTTACCTCAAGGATAGGTAGGGGCATTAATTTATATCAGTAACAACTACTTCTAATCCAGGTCTCTACAGCACAACAAACACTGGCAGAGGTGAAAGGTAGACAAGACTAGAAAGATTTTAGAGGCTGCATCATAGCATGTAACTACCATTCTAAAGCCAGGCAACTCAGAAGTGGTACCAGGCTTAAGGAATGACACCTAAAGATCCAGAGTCCTGGCTTTGTGGGGAGGGAGAGAGGCAGTAAGGTGGACACCTGTGAGTTCCAGAACAGCCAGAGCTTATATACAGACACTCCCTCCCAAGAATCACTATCCTGCTGGGTTTTTATATTAACAGTATATGAATACTAAATTTACTCTTACCTAGTTAAAATCACTGTCTATTGCTTATATGTCTGAACATATATAATCTCAATATGCAGACAAGGTGGGCTTCAGGTCAAACCTGGAGAGCTGTCTCTAGAGTGCTGAGATTAAAGGCATGTACCACCTCATCCATATTTGCTGTTTTGATAATGCTTTATTTAAAATGATGGGGGCCAGTAAAATGAATGGTTCAGTAAATAAGTGTGCTTTCTTGATAAATCTGGCCATGTGAATGCCTGAAACCCACACAGGGTTTAGCTGATCTGAGTTGTCCTCTGACCTACAAATGTTCCCAATCTCCCAATAAGTAAATGCAGTAAAATAAGGAACGAACCAGCTGTGATGGTGCAAACCTTTAGTCCCAGTACTTGGAATCAGAGGTAGGCTTATCTCTTGAGTTTGAGGTCAGCCAAGAGCAAAGTGAGTTCCAGGACAGCCAGGGATGGAGATATATCTCTCTCTCTCTCTCTCTCACACACACACACACACACACACACACACACACACACACACACACACACACACACGGGGAGGGGTTGTGGACCTTGCCTCAAAAAACCCATGATTATGCTTCAAATTCACAGTTTTTAATCACAATAAACAATTACTTCTGAGGTGTAAAAGTTCATGGGGTCTAGTTTTAAAAACAGGATAAGGCTGACAATAAGACAGTAGTATTATTTCCTAAGAAATACTTTATTTTTGTGAATACACCCCAAAAAAAAAAAAAAAAACCCAAACCACAAGCACAGCAGGTATTAGGACAAGCTAAAATAGTACTGCCTCCAAGACATTAAAATAACTTATTAAAACAACAGAGGGAAAACACTATCGGAATTGCAGAGATAGATCAACAGTAAAAGCACTTGCTCTGGCCAGGGCCAGACTTGGATCTCAGCACCTACAACTGACACTACAACTCTAGGTTCAATGCCCTTTTATAGGCTCTGTGGGCACCAGGCAAATGTGCACATACACACAGCATCCTTTATTACTTGAGATGAAGTTCTAAGCATTATACTTGGTGTTTTACATACACCATTTAATCTTCGAATTTTGGTCAGAGGGCATCATTAATTAATCCTCACCATCTCCACAAAGCACTGAACTGAAATACAACCTGTGGCCATTTGCATGGAATGTAGACCCCCTTCTATTACTACTCGTGCCACACACTGCACAATATGCTCAGTTAAACCTCTAAAACATTGCTCAGACACCTATCATTTAAACTCCCTACAGTTACCAACAGGGTTAAAAGTTAAAAGCAACTTAAAATATATATAAGTATACTATAGCTGTCTTCAGACATACCAGAAGAGGGCATCAGATCTCACTACAGATGATTGTGAGTCACCATGTGGTTGGTGGGAATTGAACTCAGAACCTCTGGGCGAGCAGTGAGTGCTCTTAACCACTGAGCCATCTCTCTCCAGCCCAAAAAACAAACTTAACAGGAACAAAATGATAATAAAAGAACTGAGTCTTCTCAATGAAATCATCCATGATGCTAGAAATTGACAAGCCAAAGACAAAAGAACAAAACCCCTATGAAGTGCTTTTTTAAAAAAACACATTACTCCCTTATTAAATACCTATCTTAAGATTATCCTTAACAAATTGCTCCACACACATCTTATTAGAAATAACATTAATTTCCGAACTTTGACGCTTACCCTAAAATCACAAACTCGTCATTCCTTACTTGTTTTCTAGGTGGATATTTCTCAGACATGACCACAGATGACTTCAAGGCAAGCTGGAAGGCCACCTGACTCCAGAACCAGAGTCTTGGTATAGGAGACACAGAAGGCAAATGTACTCATTGCTTTTCTACAACACTTTAAGAGCAAAGAGGGAAAGAACTACAACATGGTGAGGATTCTGTTGAATGTTAGTGACTGAGTATGTTGACTTCTGTCATCTTAAGATGTGTGGCTAAGGGGCTGGAGAGATGGCTCAGTGGTTAAGGGCACTGACTGATCTTCCACAGGTCAAGTTCAAATTCCAGCAACCACATGGTGGCTCACAACCATCTGATCTGTAATGAGATCTGATGTCTTCTGGTTTATCTGCAGACAGCTACAGTGTACTCATATATGAAAATTAAATAAGTAAATTTTATAAAAAGAAAAAAAGATGGGTGATTAATGCAGATAAACCGAGTGCCCCAGCATTCAATCTCTTGCATGTCCCTTTCCTTAAACAGTCAAAGCCTTCAGGTCTTCTTGTGCAACACCAATTTTTGTAGATATTTTAAGAGACTTCTGAGATAGAATGACTTTAAAAGCCCAAAAGATTTGTCAAAACCTTTCCAATCTACAAAATGTTTATTTTTACCAAGAACACAGTAGCAAAGTACTTTAGGCTTTGCAGTATTACAATAGACTTCACTAGTTTTTGGAATATAATGTATTACTATCATAAATATTTAACTTATGCTTCTGATCTTTTCTTCTTGCTTTCCCTCAGGGGCAACAGAGATGCACTAGCTACTTAAACTCAATGTGGACTCTAGGAAGGCCACCACTGCATGATCCTTTGGACCAAACCAACAATCACCGGGCAAAAAAGCTGTGATTTTCTTGCTGCTCTTGATAAGCTAGATCCAACCCCCTACTTTCCCCAGCCGAAAGAATTGCCTTTGCACTTGAAGCACCTTCAGAGGGGTTGGTCTTCATGGTTATGCCAACTGAGCTTTGTCCTGTTTATGTGCCACCTTTGGTCCTGCTGGTGGCTGTATGAAGTTCAGGACACCTGCTCATCCTGCCAGAGTGAACCTCAGCTAAGTAGTAAAACACAGACTCTAATAAAAAAAAAAAAAAACTAACCAAGATGACACCACTAGGTCTGGAGGCACACATCTATAATCTCACCACTCCCTGAAGAGACCCATTTCCTTATTACCTCAAACCCAACAAGACTGAGAAGGCACAATATTCTCTTCTTTAACTCCTCAACTGCATCTCAATTTCAGTATAGAATAGCAAACAAATCCTTTAATTTGCAAAGCTATCTTGCACACTAAACCAAAATTCACCACAAATCTGGACCTCCTGGAATACAATAAAAGGCAGCCAACCTGTCACACCTGAGGACTAGTGTCAGCAAACAAAGACTTCAGTGTAGATCATGTATAAAGTCTTTAAATACCAAAGACCAGTCAGTCATCCTAATTTCTTATCTGTAACTGTGTGGACAAGCTCTAAACTGAAAATGGCTAGGATCTATTTTCAGAGTATAACAGTTGTTGAACAAAAAAACTCCAGAAAACTACATTCAAATCCTGTTCCTACTACTTCCTGTTTTTAATGGGACAAAACATTCAAGCCTGTTCTTTCCAGGAACAGTACCTAAGTCTCCAAGGTTTTTCAAGTATAAATCTCTCAATCAACCCTGAATAAAATAACCAGTTACTGCAGTAACTGTACAAATGGAATTCCCAAAAGGGAGGACCCCTAAAGGAAGACTAACACTGACAGTATTACATGTTAAAGACAAGGCTAACCTTTTAGACCATGGATAAAAAGGCAAAAATGGCAGTTACACTTCAACAGCAAAGTTGGTATATCCTGACCTGCATCTTGTAGCACAGACATGCCCTCCCACACAAATATTCTCAGGAAACAAACTGTGGCTCAAAGAAAAAGATAAAAACATCACTGAACCATAATCCCAACCCTAACTTTTGCCACCATAAAAGGCACACACATTACATAGAAAAATGTTCTTGGGCTGGCGAGATGGTGCAGTGGTTAAGAGCACTGACTGCTCTCCCAGTTCAACTCCCAGCAACCACATGGTGGCTCACAACCATCTGTAATGGGATCTGATGCCCTCTTCTGGTGTGTCTGAAGACAGCTACAGTATACTTAAATATAATAAACCTTAAAATAGTTAATTGGGGAAAGAGATGCAAATAGTTAAGCTACATGCTTTTTTTTTTTTGGGGGGGGGGGGGGTCAACACAGTATACCAAGGAATAAAGCAAACAATTTTTTCAGTTCCTAGATAGGTCATAATGCCTGTTTGGTTCTTATTTTTTTAAACAATCTTTCTGTGGAGCCTTGGCTATCCTTGAACTCTTCCGCCTGAGTGCAATTAAAGGTGTGTGCCATCACCCCAGGCATTATTCAACTTTTTCAAGAGGGTGAGGACAGGGCCCTGATATGTAATCCAGGCTGTCCTTAAATTCACTTAAGTAGCAGAGCATGACCCCTGATATCCTGCAGCCTGGGATAACATGCATGCATCACCACTTTTATGCAGTGTATGGAAAAACCTCAGAGTGTTAGGAACACTATTCAATCACTCTATACCAATAGAGCAACACATCCCCAGTCCCTTCATTTGAAAAATTTACAAAACCAGCAGCGTTTAAAATTAAAAGCCTCAGGACAAAGAATTCTGACCAAGTTTTAAGAATTCACCAGTAAACAGACCTCTCTCTAAAGGCCAAAAAGAGAGAGGAAATCTTCTATGTAAGTTATAAAATAGCTAAAGAACCTAGAACATATAATCCAGAATTCAGTGCATTGCTATCCTATATCTCCCATTTTACATGGGCTGACCACATCTGGAGTCACGTGTTCCCACTGTTTGGTGTTCCATACTTTTCCTAACTAGGACAAACCTCTAGTTCACTGGAACTAGATTCAGTGTATCTCATTTAAAAACCACAGCATTAATATAATGGCCTGCTTAGAAACTAAGCACATTTTAACAGTTAAACCAGTAATTGAGGTTAAGGTAGTTTAACAGAGTCATCAAAAGCCAATTACATTTAACTTGCCTAGAAGGATGATCAACTAATTTGATACTAAGGACATGGTCAATGATTGTAATCTACATAATGCACAATATAAAACAAGTGAGGTATAATCTTAGACACTGCTTCAAAAAATGTGATAAGCCCAGGTAAATATTAAAATGTCTTAAATAATACAAAAACTGCAATTTACCCAACTGGAAGGAAGAACTGCCAGAGGCTAGCTAGCTATAATGGGCTAGGGGCTGAAACTGTCCTTTGGAAGGTGAGTGCAGACAATTCTCAGCATCACCTGGGACCATCAGGATGAAAATCTCAACCAAACCACGAATAATGATCACTTTAACAGCTACCAGGAAACCAACCACACACAAGCACCAAAGCATCATTTTCTTTTTTGCTCACTAGCAACCCACTGGTCAAAAAAAAGAAAGAAAGAAAAAGGGAAAATGTAGCCTTAGGAAGGCTAACAGCCTGTGACAGGTGAAATCCTAGAGTCTGGAATAACGAAATGTTTCCCTCTAATTGCAACTGTAGAGAACAGACCATTAAGTGATTGTAATTGCTTTTGCCAGAGTGTTTCCACAACTGTGTGGTGGCTCATCAGTGAACGTTTTTTAACACTGTTATTTTTATAAGTCTAGCTGCCCATTCACAAGCACTGTGTCATTCTTCAGCCTTCTTTTCACCATCTACTTATTTATTTAACGCCTTCTAAGCATGTAAGAGAGAAAATGCTGAAATGGCGCCAAGTCTCACAGCTGTACGGCCAGGATTGCTGCTGGCACTCGCGGTGCTCTACACCCATGCAACTGCACTAGCCTTGGCAGCCATCTTGAAAAAGATGCCGGGCTCACAAGGGAGCTCAGAGTGCAGGCAGTGCCTGCACTTAGCACAGCCGTCTGCAAATCCTCTGGATATATGAAGGTATAGTTTACAACACCAAGCCAAATACGATCAAGGCTACGTTCCCAAGGACTTAAGGTTACCCCAAAAAGCTATAGCCACGCTCAACAAAAATAGATTTGATCAGCATGATTCCCTGACAAGGAAGTAAGAAATAAAAAATGAGGAAGAACCATTTCCTTTCAAGGGTATTACTTGCCGTTTGGACAAATAAGATTCCTCTTCGGCTAAAGAAGGTCTATAGAAAATATGTTCGAGGTACTAAACGGACTGCATATTTGAGTCGTCTAAACAAAGGCAACAAAACCTTATAATACAGATAACATCTCAGGCACTTGACATGTCAAATCTCGTTCCGAGAGGTTAACAAGGTGAAAGATCACCTGTATGTTAATTAGTGGGTCACATTCCTACATAGCAATTTCAAAGTAGAAAAGGATGTCAAGGTTAAAAACGTGCTTAGCCTGGAGTTGCCTCAGTTTGATGCAAGGTAACTGTTAGGGCAAGGTTTATGCGCCGCGCTTGCCTTGACCTGCTTTGTGCCAAAGCTCTGAGGCTAGCTCAAGATTGGTACTTAACGGCAAAACAAAGCAATTCTACGGACCCAATAATCCTGTCGCCCAAAGAAGAAACACAAGGTCCCAATCCCCCACCCTGTCATGCCCGTGGTGGCTCCGGCCCATAGGCTGCACATGCAGTAGGCGGACCCGAGCTTCCTACACCGGCATCTCACCTGTTGATGAAACCGTATCCGTTCCTTACATTGAACCATTTTACTGTTCCCAAAACCTTCGTTGCTGGAAAACAAAGCACAACAACGTCCAATCACCAGCTGGCCCTGGAAGTCGGTCCAGGATCCGGCCGCAGGCCCGGGCCGCCGCCCTCGCCGCACACGTGGGTGCGCCGGGTAGCGCGGGTCCGAGGTGGGTGTGCGCCCGGGAGGCGAGCACGTGAGGGCCGGGAAAGCAGTCCGCGCTGCTCCGGCTGCGTAGGCGGCGGGGCGGGGACCCCGAGCACGAGGCCCCGGAGCGGGTGGGCGCGGGGGAGGGGCGGCAGCGGCCGGAGCAGCGGCGGGATCCCGGTGTGCGCGCGCCGCGGGCCCGGGGGGGGAGGGGCGGCCGCGTAGTCGGTGGCTCGAGCCGCGTCGCCTAACGGTCTGGCCCGCGGCCCCACCCCCGGTCCCTTCTGGCGCTCACCGATGACCTTCTTGTCCCCGCCGGCGGGCGCCGCCGATGTGAGGCCGCCCGGGCCGCCACTACCCGCGCCGCTGCCCGTGGAGCCGGGCTTGGTGTCGGCGGCGCTGAGGGCGGCGGCGGGGGCGGCGGGCGGCTGCTGGGTCTCGGCCTCGCTGCTCATGATTGCGGTGATGGTGACTGGGGCCGGCGGCGACGGCTGCGGCTCCTCCCGGGTGTGATGGTGACTAGGCCGGCGGCGGCGGTAGGGCTCTCTGGGGTCCGCTCTCCGCTCCCGCTACCGATCGAACTAGCGAGAATGGCGGGACGGGCGGGATAAGCCCCGCGATCGACCCGCCCTCGTCATCTCCCATTGGCCTGCATCGTTGTCCATCTCACCACCTGACCGGGTTTCTAGCGTCTATTGGCTCACGCTCCGCGGCTCCTGCGCTCTCATTGGTTTCTTTTGCGACTAATTCGTCCGACCCACGGCTTCTCCTGCCTCCGCCGCCATAGAGACCGGAACTAGAATGAGAGCCTCGGCCGTAAGCACCATAGAGTACCGGGAGGACGCGCAGAGGGAACGTTCCCGCCCGGGGCTGGGCTCATCGCGCACGTGGGCCGCGGCAGCCGGGCCTACTCCAGCCTTCTATAAGGGTCTCCTTTCCACGGCTGGGTGAACGCCGGGGCCTCCTTAATGGCTCAGCCTTTTGGTGATCCAGTCACCTTGGAGGGACCACGCAGGCGCTCGGGCTGCCACGACTGAGCGTGTTCAGGGCGGGCGTGATCGTCTCCCCCGGGCGTACGAGGAATGTTTTTCGTACTGGCCACAAATCAGATTTAATTTCGTCTCACATTTATTGGATGTTACCTTTTATTTTAAACTAAGCACTGTAGACAAGAATTGCTATCCGTTTTTTTTTTTTTATACACTGTAAAACACGCTGCATTCTGTGCCTGAAGCCCTCCACCTACCTTCATTCATTCTTTATTAAGCACCTACTATTAACTGGGATTTGAAGTAGTTTGCCCGTGAGTTTCTGCTTTCTAGTGGAGGCAGAAGTTTAAACGCCCAACACTTACTGGTTGGGTGAGCACAGCCTTTGGGGAGTAAAGCAGGAAGAGTTGGGTGGTGACATTTCAGGCAAGGTAGGTTTGAGGAAGGCCTAGAAAAGATTGGGCCTCGAGGAGAATACAAATAAAGGAATCCAATCGAAGTAGGAAATAAGAGGTTTTAGAAGTGGGCAGGGTTAACTAGGTGTTTTTAAGATGAGATTCACCCTGAGATCATCCAGTAAGGAGTAGCATCCTTAAAGAAAGAAAAGGCTGCTGCTTGGAGAATGGGCTGCAGAGAGGAGATGGGAGATGGGGAAACAGTTAAAGAGGACCTGCGATGGCTCAGTATGTAAAGGCACTAGACCAAACCTGAAGACACAAGTTCTTTTCCTGAGCACCACCTAAGGGAAAGAGAAAGATAGCATCTGCTTGTAAGTTGTAGTTCCCCCTTCCCAGGAGCACGGGCATACATCTACTTCCCAATAAATAAGTGCATATAATAGAAAGCTAGTGCAGTAATCCTTGGCCCTGCCACTCCACTCGGTCAGTTCTGGGGAATACCATCATGAAGCCAGTCTGGCTTTTCTGCCATTACTTTGGTGATTGCCATTGCTTAGAGTAGAACCCGCAATCATTTTTATAATCAGAGGTTACCTGTGCTTTAAACTTATTTTTAACTGAAAATAGTCTTACTATTTTTAGTGTGTAGTGTGTGTGTGTGTGTGTGTCACTCTGTGCCACCATGGACACTGGCCTGGAAGTAAGACAACTCGTAGTCCCAGGCTGGAACTCAGGGCCATCCTTCCTGGTGTCTATATGAAACACCTTTAGGAGTAATATCACTGGCTCTGAATTTACTCAGAATTTGTCACAAGGTTGTCTTCTGTAGATTGTTGTACTAGTTACAATATTACAGGTTTTTTTTTGTTTTTTGTTTTTTTTTTTTGTTTTTTTTTTTTTGTTTTTTTTTTTTTTTGAGTCAGGGTTTTCCTGTGTAGCCAGGGTTGGACTCAAACTCTCAAGCCTGATTAAAGTGTTAAAAGATTAAAGGCCTGCCACATCCAGCCCTCCTCCTTTCTAAATATTCCCCCAAACAACCAATGTTCTTTTCAGAACACTAGGACTCTTAGTGACTGCCAGTGCATTCAGTCCAGTCCTTACTGTGGTGTGACTTCTCTAAGCACAACTCTCACCCACTCATCCCTTGTTCCACCTACCAGGGACTTTTTTCTTTTAGCTGTTGCTGTGCATTATAAGTCCTCCCACCGTTCTGTAAATTCCTCTTGTCACATTCTTCCCTCTACCCCCTTTTGAGACAGGGTCTCACTTGACTGCTCAGGCTGCCTGGTATTCGTGGTCCTGTCCTTGTGGAAGCTGTACAGGAATGTGCCTTCATGCCTGGCCTTCCCTTGAGCATGTATGCCTAGTGCCTAACATAGAATGTGTTTTGGTTGGGTTTTTGTTGGTTTTGTTCTTTATTTATCTTTTTTTGTTTTATTTTATTTTATTTTTGAGACAGGGTCTCACTCTGCCTGGAATGCAGAGATCTTCCTGCCTCTTTCTGAAATGCTGGAATTAAAGATGAGTGCTACCATGTCTGGCAATGTAACATTTTAACATACTCTTGTTTTGTTTCTGTGGTGCCAAGGGTAGAAGTTAATCATCTGTTTAATTACACAATATGAAAAAGGAATCGAAGAAGTGCTTGTGGGCAGTATTCCAGGTGAAAAGGCTTGGGGCAGCAACGTGCAGAGAGGTGGTGGGTACCAGGGCTGCTGTTCATACATCCTTCCTCAGCATGTCCTGCAGACTTGAGATTTTCCCAAAGTTATAAAGACACTCAGAAAATGACAGCAATGGCAACAGTATGTGGTGGCCACCTGTACTCCCAAAAGCTGAGAGAATGAGGCAGGAAGATCTCAGTGATTTAGAGGCCATCTTGGGCAATGTAGTAATTTCTAGGCAAGCATGGATTGAACTCTTAAGAATAAATGACCAGGGGCTGGGGAGATGGCTCTGTGGTTTGAGTGCTTGCAGTTCTGGAGTTTGGATACCCAGAGTAAATGCTGAGTGGGATTTCGGCCTGGGAAGGCAGAGACTGGATACTCAGAACAAGCTATGAAAGACCCCCCCGCAGAGGGGAGACCCCCCTCACTCAAGTCTTGGGATAACACGACCCCCTCCAAGAACTCACGAGAGACCGTCCTTGCTGCAATTACACGAAGTTTATTGATGAACCAGTGCACTGGGGTCGAGACTCATATCCCATACAGGGATAGAGGAGTCTGACCCCGAGTGACTGGGAGAATGGGTTTGTAAAGGAAAAAACCACAACGGGGGGGGGGGGGGAGGAAGTACGTCATTGGAAAATGCCAAAAATACCAGTGAAGAATCAAAAGGCTAACACCTGGTTTCTCAAGATTGTTTATAAGGTGTTATTTTAACTTTTATGGTTTTATGATCAGTCAGCTCCTGAAACTAAGTCACTGAACTGGCTATCCTACATTTTTTGGCTCTACTCTACCTGCTAGAGGTCTTCTTTACCTGTTAGGGGGTCAGGATTTATCCTAGTCTTTCATCTAGCCTACAATACTCACCATATCATCCCTCCTTGGGTTTGATTAGGAGACACTGCCTCCATGAGTAAGCTGGAATGGCAAAAGAAAATGACCTGGACATGAACCTTGGGCCTACACACACACACACACACACACACACACACACACACACACACACACACACATGCAAGAATATGCACGTGTACACCATATACAAGAAATGTGGAAAGAAATGTTAACTGCTGTGGGGAGATGACATCTCCAGTTGAAATGCCATTCTCTCCTGTCTGTCTTTGTTGCTTAGGAGTGTTCTTACTTCCTTCTGGGTACTCATCCATCTGCCCTCATGCTTTGGTTTAACATGAAGATGAGGCATTAGGATGCACTCATGTAAGCACCTTTAATCCCAGCAAACAGGAGGCAGAGGCAGGTGGATCACTGAGTTCCAGGACAGCTAGGGATACACAGAGAAACCATCTCAGGAAACAAACAAACAAACAAGCACCCAATGATCAACAGGTCCTGTTGAAATTAATTTCCTGTCCCAAGTTGGGGACTCTCCACTGCTTTCGGCTAGTCACCCCCTCCCCTCCACCACCTTGGGAGTTTACACCAGCCAGACAGTCCATGAAGATCCATGAATCACCTCACAATCTGTTTCTGCCTTTAAGAAATGCTAGAGGACACATCCCAGGAAAGCCCTTTGCAAAGTAGCTTCCCCTACGTTGCCCCGGCTCTCGGACTGGGATTTAGAAACACACCCTGACCCACCCTGCCATCCTCCTTAACCCCAAGCAAAACATCACCATTTACATCACAGTCAATTCTTCCAGGCCTCCCTTTAAGGCTTTTTTTTTTTTAAGATAGAGTCTCGCTATGTAGCTCTGGGTGGCCTGGAATTTCGCTGAGAAGGTTGCTGGACTTGAACTCATAGAGATACACTTGCCTCTGCTTCCCATGTGTACGTGTTTATGTGTGTGAGGGTCTTGGAGCACCATGGCTCAGATGTCAGTCCTCACTTTGCTGATGCTGAGAATGGCTTCTCTCATGGCTCTTCTGAAGCATATGTTAGGTTAGCTGGCTGGCAAGCCTCCCTGGAATTCTGTTTCAACTTCCCATCTTGCGGTTCATGCACTGGGATTATAAACACATCTGGCTCTGAGATGGGTTCTGGGGAGCTCAACTGACACCATTCTTGTCCAGGAAGACTGTTATTGGATGAGACATCTCCCCTGCACCTGAAAAGCCCCTCCCTGTTCCAAGTTTTTATTTTATTTTCTAAATTTAACCTTTCTCTCTCACCTTATCTCTTCACTCTACCTGAACAGCTGGTTCATATATCACATATAGATTGGGCATCTAGATATTAGATGCTTAGTTTTTCCAGATGTTAGGGACGTGGCAGTTAAACAAAAATCCCACTAAAACTAAAGACACCAGACCACACTTTCTGCCTTTACCACCTGCCTGTCTCCTGTCATTAGCATGGGCCACATCTTACTCTTCTTACTGCTTCAGCAGAGACTGGCAGGGCAGCTGTACCAGGTGTCGTTGAGTTCAGCTGCACAGGCCATCATAAGAATACCAGATGGGCACAGCTGTTCCTTCTTTCCCATACCATGACAATTCCACGCTGTCCAGTCACTTACAGTGCTCTGCTTAGCGTGAGTATTTCTTATGCTCTCTAAAGTCTGTTTACATAGCTATAGGAAGTTGCTTAGGGCCTTCTTGTATTTCACCACCTTGTCCCTGGCACACCGAAAGGGCACTTTAAGACAGGTTCTATTCTAGAATTTGACTGGGCTCATCTACCTTTTTGAATCAAAGATTCCAAAGTTGAGGAATCTTTGATCATGAAATGGAAGAAAAAAGGAATGGATAGGCATGGCGGCATATAGCTATAATCCCAGCAAGTAGGAGGAAGAGGCAGGAAGATCCAGCCTGGTCTACACCGTGAGTTCCAAGCTATTCATGTCTACATAGCAGACCCTATCCTTCCAAAATATAGAAATGAATACAATAATTCAGTAAATTCAGGCTGTCCATGAATTTACTGCAATGCTCCTGCCTCAGGAAAGTTGCGTCATAGCAGCTTTCTTTGTGTGTGTGCTCTTGAGACAGTCTTGCTACATAACCTGGCTGTCCTGGAATTCAGGCTGCTCTTGGAAAGTCACCGAGATCTGACTGAAAGGTATGCACCACCATGCCCAGCTCAGAATAGCTCTCTCATCCTGACATTACACTCCTAAGAAGGGGAATCCATGTTGGATTTTTGTTCCTTTCTGCTTTCCAAGGCATGTCATCTGTATCTGTCCTCTGTGTGTATTTTGAGGCAAAGTCTGTCCCTCAGTGTGAACTCAAGAAGACCCTGCAACTGTTGCAAGTTGGAGGCTTTGATATACACAGCACTTGGCTCTTCATGCTAGTTCCTGAGAGCCAGTCCTAGCTGAAGCAGAGGCAAGATAACAGGATGGTCATTACAGCTTCTTAGAAGCACACACCAACTCTCCTGAGGCTTAGCTGGGTCTGTCCACCTTCTAAGTCCTGACTTGAGACAGGTACAACTTTCCTGTTTTCTTCTGAATGCAGGCCATGACCTAAGTCTGCTGTTGCTTTTCCTGGTACTTTGGGTTTCCTTACCTTTTCTCTAAAGTTCTCCACTTCCACCTACCCCTTCTTGTGAAATGATTCTGTACAGGCTTACTGCCTTCTTGCTCTGTTCTTTGATACAAAGACTTTGCAGCCTTGGTGGACCTCAGATTCACAGGCCTGACTCTGCCTCCTAGTGCTGGGATTAAAGGTCTGTGTCATGGGCTAGCTCTGGATGCTTTTCATTTAAACTTAATTAAACTGTCTTATTTGAACTGTCTTATTTAAATAAACTTTGGCCTTTCTTGACTTTAAAAATGAGCAACACGTATAGCAACTACAGAACCCATGCATTTAAAAAAAAAAATCCTTTATTTACAGTTCAAAATTTAAACAGGATTATTGGTTCTGATCTGTGATACTTCCAGGTCCTGGATCACACACTGTGGAGACAGGGCAGCAAACACAGAGGCCAGTTCAGCTTGTCAGACTCAAGGGAGAATGTCACCCCAAAACAGCAGAGAACCTAAACAGTAAAGACAGGACTGTGAGGAGAGAGGGTAAAGAAACAGTAGGGATATTATATAGTGCAAGTGCTCCTAACTTTTTTTTTTTTTTAAGATTTATTGATTTATGTGAGTACACTGTTGCTATCTTCAGACACACCAAAACAGGGCATTGGATCCCATTACAGATGGTTGTGAGCCACCATGTGGTTTCTGGGAATTGAACTCAGGACCTCAGGAAGAGCAACCAGTGCTCTTAACTGCTGAGTCATCTCTCCAGCCCCAAGCTTCTAACTCTTAAATCTTTTCCCTAAAGAGTAGACTTTTGGATCCCCAGGACCATATGAAGATGGATGTAAAATTTACTTTTCCCTACTCTGTGTAGTATATATTAACTTTTAAATTATATTTACTTATATATGTTAGGGCATACATGTTATAGAGATCAGTGGACTTGTGTGAGTCAGCTGTCTTAAACATGTGGGTCCCAGGGATCCAATTCAGGTATCAGGCTTGGCACCAAGCGGTGTTACCTACTGCACGAGCTCACTGTCACTGGCTTGCAGTACTATCTTCATGGAAAGGGACCAACAAGAGTTCCAGGAAGCTTAATGACTTGACTAAGGTCACAGAGTTAACAGTGTTGGGGCTTTCTGCGTGGTTCAAGGACTGTATTCTCATCAGGTTTTGGTGGCTTGTTGCACATGGCTCTAGGCTAGCTGTCCTCAGAGGAATGCATGTCTACCGAGGTACTACCACTGTCTTTCTCTTACCAGTCCTCTTAAGTGGCACACCCCTGCTATGAGACAGTGTTATCACAATGTAGGTTCAGAAAGTTTACCCTGGGCCCTCAAAGAGTGTAAGAATGCGTAAGTGCACGGTAAACAGCACTGTAATCTACAGCAGGGACAAAGGTCTGTGACGCCAGGCACTGTGTTCTTGCTTCAGGTATTTTCAGTCAAGACAAAACCAGACATATATTTGTGATAGATGCTCTGTGTTAAGTGCTGTAACAGAACCTGGTGGAACACGGAGCAGACGGAACCCAGATGAGCTGGAGGGACACAGGCATGGTTTGGAGGGAATGGTAAGACTTTGGATATATAAACACATACAGTGTGTGTTTCTATGGGAGGATGTAAGCTCAATGCAGGCAATTCAAACAGAAATAGGTCAACACTGACTGAAAAGTCTCTGCTGTCTCTACTCAGCAGAAGTGTCTTACTCTTAGCAGTGTGCCATTTAGCTCCACAGAAAGTCCCGTGTTTGGCAGCATACTATATCTCAACAATCCCTTCACTTAGAAATCTTGTCAATACACACAGGTCCCCTCCTTTTTTTTCCCATAAGGCTCAACAGTGCAGCATGGAAGAGCCAGGAATGTACAGACAACATAGAGTCTGCCTTTGGACTGAAGCCAGACGTCTCCTGTGGCAGTTTCCCACTCTTAAATCAGGGAATAGTGTCACACACCCAACAGGCAGGTAAACACGTGGGCACACCTTGCAGGTTTCTATGGTGCGTGTCTCTCCTGGCGTCTTTATTATACTTGCTATATTTATAGCGTCAGGTCAGGCAATATCATGATAAAGTAAGCCTGTGAACACTGATTCTCTGGAGGACCAGGGTGGCATTTCCTCCTCGGCTGGGTTTCTCCATGAAAGGACACACCTTGTAATCCTCCGTGCTGAGCCTTGCCACTCACTATTACTAGTGAAAATTCACCAGAACCATCTCTCTAACAAATTCTTCTGGGGATTCGAAGTACACTGAAGTATGAGAAAGAATATTCTGCATGGTAATTCATGCCTGTAATTTGAATGTTCAAAAGGCTGAGACTGTCACAGCCCGCCTCTGCCCCCATTCAACTAAACAGCAATTGCTTAATAGGTCCTAAAATCATCTATATAACTGTCCACAATTACTGCACCCAAAACAAACATGAGGTATAATAAAAATCACTTCTGGGGTGCTGGGAAGATGGTTCAGTGGTTAAAAACACTCACTGGCTGTTCCTTCAGAGGACCTGGGTTCAATTCCCAGTTCCCACAGCTCTGATGTCATCTTCCAACCTCCTTGGGCACTAGGCATGGACATGGTTCACAAATACATACTCAGGCAAAAGATACATATAAAATATTAAAACAACGGACACTTCTAGGAGGTTAGAGAAGCTTGTAAGTATTCACCTGAAAAATAACAGACTGCTAGCTTATTTCTTATTTTCCTTAATATGTCCTAAGTCTCACTATGAAGAAATTCAAAGTAGACAACCATCTGCCAAGCCTCTTTACATCAAACTGTTCTCTTGACTCCCTAACGCCTTAAAACCTATGATAGTGCTTTAAGAAAAATGTGCATGAGTGTTTTGCTTGCATGTATGTGCCCCACATATGTGCCCAGTACCCAAGGAGGTCAGAAGAGGGCAGCGGCTCTCCTAGAACCGGAGTTGTGGATGGTTGTAAGCTTCATATGGTTGAAGACTGAACCCAGATCCTCTGCAAGAGCAAAAAATGTTCTTAGCTACTGAACCATCTCTCCACCGTCTACACCCAGGTTTCTGTGGGTGCTAGGGATCTGAGCTCAGGCTCTCTTGAGCAAGCACTTTGCCTTCAAATCAAAATGAGGTCATGCTATGCTGCTATGCTTCACCTAGGTTAAACCTGAATCCCTGGGTCAAGGGTAGGGTGGAAACTCCCGGTTCTTTGGAAAGTCAGCTATGTCACATGCCGTTTTGCTGGGGCACGCAGGTAAAGAGATGTTTTCTAAAGCAGACACATGAAAGAATGTTTTGCTAAAGCAGACACAGAAAGAAACACACCCAAAAAACCTCTGGGGGTGTTTTCTGAGGGCTACTTGCTCCTTCCGTGGACTTGGGCTGATTGGCAGAGTGAGGTCAGCTGATACTGACTCACGTGGTGCTTGGCTGAGGCAAGACTCACAGGAGGGCATGTGATGTTTGGAGAAAGTTTAAATAAGACTCAATATGGGCTGGAGAGATGGCTCAGTGGTTAAGAGCACTGACTGCTCTTCCAGAGGTCCTGAGTTTAAATCCCAGCAACCACATCATGGCTCACAACCATCTGTAATGAGATCTGATGCCCTCTTCTGGCGTGTCTGAAGATAGCTATAGAGTACTCAGATAAAATAAATAAATCTTTTAAAAGAAGAAAAAGACTCAATGAAAATGACAGTGGGCTTGCATAGCTATAATTTTGCAACATGTCTTTATCTTTGCCGATCTTTGGTATAGGCACCGCAGAGAGCTTCCCTTGGCATCCCTGCTGGCCCTGGTTGCTCCTGCTGACTCCTGCTGATTCAGTGGAGGTCTGGCTGTTTCTGCTGAGTCGTGCCATTGCTGCTGATTTGTGTTTGCTGTCCTGACACTACTGACCTGGACTGCTGGTATCCTGACAGTTGGAGATTGAAATCGCCCCCAAGGAGCTACTTGTAAACCACATACAGCAGAGCCTCTTGGTTTCCTCTGGATCAACCTGCCATTGCTGATTCTTGTGACCTGAACTGATTAGATCCTGACAACACAGACTGGATTGGCTCCAAAGAACTATTTCTAAACAAGTTCACTTCCCCTGTAACCTAATAACCTTTCTTCCCCACCACCTCTGGTGTTGTGGACTGACTAGAAGGGAGGCTAAAGTGTTTAAGAACCCTTATTAAGTTACTTATTAAAAGCCTACACTAGGGCCAGGGTCTCACTATATCACCTTGACTAACCTGTCTGCCTCGTGCCTGCTGAAATGGAAGACATGCACCAACATGGCTGCTGGTTCCTTTTTTCACAAAGAGATCTAGTCAAATACCAAACAACTTCAGTGACCGTCTCATCATCTGTGACGTTGTTGTGCTCAGAGCACCTGGACTTTATAGGCACTCAGGAAAACTTACTGCATAAGTTTTATACAATAGGGTGCTGGAGAAAGAATACCAGGCATTTTAGGAAGGGCACTAGAGTGCGCAGTGCTGAGGCAGAAAAGCACAAGTGCATGCTGGGAGCTACATGTGGCCCTTCAACTTTTTTTAAATTTATTAATTTTTTTTGTATGAGTAGTGTGGCTGTCTTCAAACACACCAGAAGAGGGTGTCAGATCCCATTACAGATGGTTGTGAGCTACCCTGTGGTTGCTGGGAATTGAACTCAAAGCCTCTGGAAGAGCAGTCAGTGTTCTTAACCACTGAGCCATCTCCCCAGCCCCTATGTGGGCCTTTCTTGCCTAGACAAATGCCTCCTTCTTAGGCTGAAGTGATACCATAAGTCTTTCTGCCACCCTGGAGGCTCCCCTGGGCTCCCCACTTCAAGAGCTCCTGGTTATTTCCTGTTCTCACTCATTTCTTCAGTATCACTAATAAAGAATTCATTAGCTGATCCCTGATCACCACTAGATGATAGATTATAAAAAGACTCAAAAAAACATTTAAGTATCATATCATCTACCTAAAAATGTAGGTATGTAGCCATACCTGTGGGGATTGTTTTCGACGGTCCCTTTGGCCATTGTCATTCTCAATCCCATGAGGGTGCACCACTTTTACTTCTGAACAGGAAGTGATAGTGCACACATTTAATACCAGCACTCAGTAGGCAGAAGCAAGCAGATCTCTTTAAGCTAGAGGCCAGCCTGATCTACAGAGTTCCAGGACCCTAAGGCTAGATAGAGAAACCTGTCTCAGAAGGTGAGGGGTTGGTGTGGATTTGCCCAGGAACTCTGTTAGGGGCACAGGGGTAGTAACTTGGTGATAGAGTGCTTGTTTGACACAAGATCCTAGATTCAATGACCAACACCACAAGCCAAAGCCCTTCTTCCCATAGGAGTCTCCTTCCTGTACAGTTCTTTACAAGCTGGAAAGCATTGTTGGGGCTCTATGAATTATTAGCCTGCCTCCCCACTATTAGCAAGTCATTTACATCTTTCTTTGTCAAAGTCCCTCGTGTAGCCCAAGGGGAACAAATTCTTCAGTTGCCATTCACATTCCAGAGGGCCACTAGACCGGGACAATCCAATGGACAGCCCTGTACGCAGTGATAGAAATGTCTGGCACTGTACCTTAAAAACTAGAGCTAGGGATGTTTAAGCATGTGAACCTTCCTTGCTGTGGCTAGGCTGAGGGGGTGATTTTCCCCCCTTACTTATAGTGAAGGGAGGAGTTTGAAGTGTTTTTGTTTTTTAAGCCCTGGCAGACCAAGAACTATGTAGCCTAGTCTGGACTCAAACTGTGACAATCCTGTTCTGCCTCATAAGTGTGGGAATTATAAACACACATCACTATGTTCAGCTACATTTTATTTTTCAAATAAGGTCTCATAGTCCAGGCTGGCCTCAGGTTTACTATGTAGCTGAGGATGACCTTGAATTTCCGATCCTCCAGCCCCGACTCTGAGTACTGAGACTGCAGGTTTATATCATCACATCTGGTTTATATGGTACTGGTGACTGAACTAAGGGTTTCTTGTATAATAGGCAAATGTTTTCCAACTGAGCTACATATGCAGGACTTCCTAAATTTTCAACTTTATTTAATTTTAACTAAGTCTCAAGGGTCACATGTAGTTCTAGTGACTGCCATATACAGTGAGCTCTAGACTTAGGCTTCAATTCAGTCCTCCAACCCTAACTTGCTTGGGCTGGAGCTAATACTTAGGGACCCAGCAGTGAGGGGCCACTTGCAGCCACTGCAGAGGCTGAGGATCACTTGTATAGGCATTAGTTATTCAAAACCTACTTTTAATAAGGGTTCTTAAACACTTCAACCTTCCTTCTGGTCAGTCCACCACCCACCAGAGGTAATGGGAAAGGTTATTAGGTTACAGGGGAAGTGAACTTGTTTAGAAATAGTTCTTTGGAGCCAATCCAGTCTGTGTTGTCAGGATCTAATCAGTTCAGGTCACAAGAATCAGCAATGGCAGGTTGATCCAGAGGAAACCAAGAGGCTCTGCTGTATGTGGTTTACAAGTAGCTCCTTGGGGGCGATTTCAATCTCCAACTGTCAGGATACCAGCAGTCCAAGTCAGTAGTGTCAGGACAGCAAACACAAATCAGCAGCAATGGCACGACTCAGCAGAAACAGCCAGACCTCCACTGAATCAGCAGGAGTCAGCAGGAGCAACCAGGGCCAGCAGGGATGCCAAGGGAAGCTCTCTGCGGTGCCTATATCAAAGAAAGGGAAGACCGGTGAAGATGAAGACATGTTGCAAAGTTAGCTATGCAAGCCCACTGTCATTGAGTCTTATTTAAACTTCCTCCAAACATCACATGCCCTCCTGTGAGTCTTGCCTCAGCCAAGCACCACATGAGTCAGTATCAGCTGACCTCACTCTGCCAATCAGCCCAAGTCCACGGAAGGAGCAAGTAGCCCTCAGAAAACACCACCAGAGGATTTTTGGGTGCATTTCTTTCTGTGTCTGCTTCAGCAAAACACTCTTTCATGTGTCTGCTTTAGAAAACATCTCTTTCCCTGCGTGCCGTGTGCCCCAGCAAAATGGCATGTGACATAGCTGACTTTCTAAAGAATCGGAAGTTCCACTTCACCCTGCGTATGCTTTGCACTCCTGAGCAGCACCCAGCTTCTTTTTCACTGGTCGCCAAGAAGCTGCTGCCCTGGCTGGTCTTGAACTTGTGGTGATCTTACCTTAGCCTCCAAATGCTGAGATTGTAAGTACAACCCTACACACCCGATAAAAAATTAGACTTGTTTATTTTGCCCATGTGCATATGGTTGTGCAAAGCCACAACACATGTCAGAGAACACTTGCAGGAGTCAGTTCTCCGTCCTCCACGTGGTCTTGGGATCAAACCCAGGTCTACAAGCTTGGTAGCCAGAACCTTTATCTGCCCCTGAGCAACTTTTCTGTCCTAACACAGGGTCTCACTAAGTTGCCAGACTAGCCTTGAATTCACTCCACAGTCCAGAGGGTCCTTAATCTTGTCACACTCTTCTCCATCTCTCCCTGACTGAAATCACAGATGTGTAGTACCACACTCAGCTGAAAACTTAAAAGCAACAAAAAAATTTTTTCCCCCCATTTAGCTCTGGCTGTCCTAGAACTTGCTCTATAGACCAGGCTGACCTTGAACTCAGAGATATGCCTGCGTCTGCCTCCCGAGTGCTGGGATTAAAGGCATGCCCCAGCATGTCTAGCCAGGTGTGGTAATATTTTATCTCAGCAATAAGGAAGCTGAGGCAAAGAACTAGGTATGGGTGGAGAGATGCTTCAGTGGTTAGTGGCACTTACATTTTTACAGTACTCACACTCAGCAGCTGACAACTCCTAGTACAAGCTTGAAGGAGGTATGTAAACTCACATGCACATACCCTAACCCAAACACATATACAATAAAAAAAGGGGGGGAGTGAGTAAGAGGAATACTATAGCATGATGTCATTTAAGATAAAACAATCTTCCCCAAACAGACTGACAAGGGTGACCACACCTCATTGATAAGAGACTTCTGGGAGAAAGTGCAACTTCTATATCACTACTTTGGTGTGAAGTTTTCACATGGAAATTGTATTGTTACTTGCCCAATTAAATATAAACAAGAAGGGGCTGGAGAGATGTCTCAGTGATTAAGAGCATTTGCCGTTGTTACAGAGACCCAGGTTCAAGTCCCAGCACCCACACAATGGCCTACAAACACTTTTAACTCCAGAAGATCTGATGTCCTCTTCTGACTTCTGAGGATACCAAGCACACAGGCGTCACACAAATGTACATTAAAAGAAACAAATGAAAAAAAAAATCAAACAAGAAAAGGACTTTGGTGAAGGGTTTGCTCAGGCTGTTCTCTAAACCTTCTCAGGTAACCCTAGTGCCTCAGCCTTTTAAGTAGCTGGGAGGAGAGGAGTACACCAACGTGTCTCACCAGGGTACCACTGTGTGTGTGAGTACATCTGTGTGTACATGCCTTTGTCCATCTATAAAAATGGGACAGGGGGTACAGTTCAGTGGTATTGTACTTTGCTGGAATGCACACACTTGGTTCAGTCCCCAGCACCACAAATAAAATCTGTATGATTTAAAAGTTAGTCTGGGGGCTGGAGAGATGGTTCAGTGGTTAAAAGCACTGGCTACTCTTGCAGAGATCCTGAGTTCAAATCCCAGCAGCCACATGGTGGCTCACAACCATCTGTAATGAGATCTGATGCCCAGTGTACTTATATATATAATAAATAAATCTTTTTTAAAAAGTTAGTCAGGAATATGTACAATGTATTACAAATATTTTGTTTATTTAGAATATTCTCACTTTTAGAAACTCCTCCCTGAAGGGTTTAGGGGGTGAAGTGTCAAGAGGTCTGTAGTTTGGGAATAAGAAAGAAAACACTAAGGGCAAGAAGTTAAGGAAGAGAAAGAAGACAGTGGAGGAGAGGAAGTGGCATGAGAACAGAAGGAGGAAACAGCCCGTCCACAACAAATGTCAATCACTGGTCACCCTAGCTGCAAGCTTGTGGATGATTAATCAACATTTTCTCAACATTTCTGTAGGTTTGAAAAAAAAATGTAAAAGGCAAATAAAACACCATGACTCCTCCCAGAGGTGGACATTTTCCCTAGTGTTCATAGCATTCACCTCCAAGCCCATCTTCTCTCCCCGGAGTGCCTAAATTCTTTTTCAGAAAGCCCCAGTGCAAAGCAGCCAGTGGCCAATATTAGGAGGAAGGGCCCTTGTGAATGCTGCACGTGAGGCCCACGCCTACAAGGCTGGACACTAGAGTCAGTTCTGAGGACCTGACTTCCCAGGTTGGTCCCAGTGCAAGGGAGTCATGTCCTTTTCAGGAAGCAGTGTCCATCCCTTTTTGTTTCTCACAATGACCCTAAGGTTGACATCCTCTCTTGACAGTAGAGAAACTTGTTCTGAAGCAGTGCCTGCTCCTAGCACACACAGAGGAATGCACATCTTTGTGTGGAAAGTCTCCCTCAAGCCATGATTCCTTTTCCTAGCCAGGAAGAAGAGAACACTTACCTGGTTTAGTCTTGTCTGGATTACATTTCCCCACACTGTGAGATCACCACTGGCAGTTTGGGTTTATTGTTGGGGCCTGTGGGAACATTCTAGAAACCAAAGCACAAGATCATGAAACACACTCAGGCACTTGGCCAAGTGCCTCATGGAACCTATGGAAAGGTCCAAGATCAGACTGATGTAAGGATTTTGTCCAAACTGACAGTAACATATAAGAGATCAAAGAGGAAAAGGAACACTGAGAGTCCCACAACGGAATCATGTAGCAAGTCTGAAGAACACTGAAGGGACCCAGCTTATGGAGGGAGAGTCATAAAAGAGAGGGCATCTAAACTGGGCCACAAAGAGTAGGCAAGATCCCAAGAAGGAATTTTTTAGGTAGAGAGAAGCGCTGAAGCCAAGGCTTGGGGTGCTGAGAGCAGGAGGCACGCACCTGTGGGGCCTCCTTAGAGAGGAACCAGGAGCTCAATGCCACTGGAACAGAGGAGACAGTGGCAGAAGGGGTCATGGAGGGGCAGGCAGGGTACAGGTCACAAAGGATTCTGAATGCAATGCCAAGAAGTGGAATTTTATTCAGCGGGCATCAGGATCAGAGCCAAAGCCTCAGTAAGTGCTGGGCAGGTTAAAAAAAAATGGGTTCAAGCTTGACCGTTTTTTCCCAAAGCCTGGTACTATGAACAGTGACAGGTGGTCTAGAAAAACGGCTCCTCAGTGACAAGCATGAGACACCTGACCACGAAGACTCAGAGGACACCCATCAGGACCTACCTCAATCTTCCTCATCACTAGAAGTCCATCAATGATTTTTCCTGCAGAAGAACATGAAGTAAGGCTCCCTTCTTGGGGAGAGCAGTGTTTTCCAGTTCCTAGTGCCCATGTTCACTTAGCATCTCATCAGATCTCCTTACAATGTAAGGAAACTGAGGTTCGGTGAGGTGAGCTGACTCGCCCAAAGTCACAGGGAATATACACAGGGAACTAGGGTACAGGCTTGGATGAGTGACCTAAAACCCCACTTCTTCATGCTGCCTCTGGAGCATGTCTTTGTTTATTTCATGAGTATTTATTGGGATACTCTTGTTTTTCCCCTGAGTTTTAGACAACTCCCATGTCCATCTGTCCTGCCCATCCCCACCATGTTCACCTGCCCTAGCCTAGAGCAGCTACAGCAGCTGTGCACATCCAGTGGGTGTGGAGACTGGAGTCTGGAACAGGAGCAAGACTTACCAAACACTACATGCTTTCCATCAAGCCAATCACACTTAGAACATGTGATAAAGAACTGGCAGCCATTTGTACTGGGACCACTGTTTGCCTGATAGAAACAAAATATACCTATATTAAGTTTCTCTGGCCATTTTAGGTGATTTCCCACAAAGTCTGCAGCTACAACCTAACTGAGCACCTATTATGAGTCCAGGCCTAGACAAGGACACAGGATGAATAGGACACAGAGAACCCACCCCTGAGAATCTAAATTCTTTAATCAGTGCACAGTGATCTTAGTGTCAAGTTCTGTAGGAGTCAGGTTCCATCACAAGGGTCCTGGGGATTGAACTCAGGCCACCAAACTGGGTGGTAAGCGCTTTACCCACCGAGCCCCAGTGTGAGGTTTGTAATAGGAACGACTGCTCATCTAAAACAAGCAAACACAAGATTTAGTTAAGTTTTTAGATTAGCATACAAATGGCTTTAATTATGGCATATAATATATATATAAAATATGTATTATATATAATATTCTGTTTTTAACTTATTCTCTCCTCTAGACCCTATCATCTCTTTAGCTGGTTCTTTTACTTTTCTCAAATGGTTTTTCTTTCTTTTTTTTTTTTTTTGTTTTTGTTCTTTTGAGACAAGGCTTCTCAGTATAGCCCTGGCTATCCTGGAACCTGCTCTGTAGTTTCTGGCAAACCATGCTGGCCTTGACCTCAGAGATCTGCCTGCCTCTGCTTCCCAAGTGCTGGGATTAAAGATGTGCACCCATCACCTGGCTCTTTTAAATTTTCTAAAAACTATGTGTGTATGTGTGTCTGTGTACGCTTGTGAACATGTACCCGGTGTAGGAGGTCACTGAATGGCTGTGTGGAGTTAGTTCTCCACTTCCACCTTGTTCTCAGGTGTGTGCAGCATGTGCCTTTATCCCTTGTCTTTACTTGCTGAGCTATCTTACCACACCCCCTTCTCTCCTTACAGGACTTAATGTAGTTAGTTGTAAATTAGTTACAACAACTATATTTACAAATTAGTTACCAGCTAAGAAGAGACACATTACCTATGAAACCAACTGTTTGAAGTGATTTTGCAATGTATTAAAATTTATTTCCTTGTATATGTGTGTGCCTGTGGTAACTTTATGTGCATCACACTCATGCAGGATCTTCAGTAGCAGTTGCTAGCAGCCTGATGTAGTACTGGGAACCAAACTTGGGTCCTCTGCAAGAACAGAAGTGATCTTACCACTGGGCCATCTTTCCAGCCCGTGCACTGTCCCAAATCTTTCATTGCTGAATTTAACTTTTCTTTTTATTGAGGGGAGAGGGGTTGAGACAGGGTCTCATGTAACTTAAACTGTCCTGACCCTCCTGCCTCAAGTGCTGGCTTATGCACCATGCTTACTCTATGCAGCACTGGAAACCAATTCAAGGTTTCCTGCAAGCAGCTTGGGCACTCATGCTACAGACCCCACCCTAGCCTTGCTAGGAATTTGAAACTTTGTAGCCACATCTCTTCCCCTTTCTTTCCTAGAAACTGTCTCCTCAGAGGCAGGTTCATTTTGTTTTATCTCCTCCCCCTCCAAACAAATAGGCCTCACACACACTGGGGAACACTCTAGCACTGACTATATGCCCAGTTCTGAGACAGAACAGAACTGCCCTCAACTCAAGATTCTTCTGCCTCAGCCTCTAAAGCAGTGACCAGGCATACACACCATGCCCAGGCTCAAAATAATCTTTACACTAACCTATTCAATAACATTGTTGAGAACTGCCTTATAAGAGTCTGTGTAACTACACAAAGATTTGGGGGGAAAGAGACAGAAAATTGAAACGTGAAAGTGCTATCGCTCACAGACACACAAAGCTGGGCATAGGCGCCCATGCCTATAACCCCAACATTGTGAGATGGAGGGAAGAGAACCACAAGTTCAAGACCATCCTGGTGGTGAGGAACAGGTTTCACAGAACACTACCATGGGACATCAATGGCAGCCTGTGGGGTGTAGGGTGTGGAGGGGACAGGATTTACAGAACACCACTACTAAGGCAAGATCAGAACTCACTGAATGGGGCACCACTTTAGTCAGATGCATAAGGAATCTGAAATGGCCAGTTCTGTGTTTAATCATGAAAGAGTGAATGTCTGGGGTCACCTCTAATCTGAGGTTGTATATTACACTTTGGAAATCCCTTTGATATTTTTCTTTAGCCATGCTGGGAATTGAACTTGGGTCCTCACACATACTAATAATCTAACCATTCAGGAGACAAAAGCCAGTTTGATTTATGGAGTGTCCAGTCAGTCAGACCTACACAGTGAGATCATGTCTCCAAAGAAAGCTGTGATGTTTGCACAGGTATGTATTCCTGAGCATCTCATGTATGAAAGGAAGAATTCCCTCCTGCCCACCACAAACCAGCTAGAGTAGTCTCCTGCTCTGGAATGGGTCCATATTCCATCTACCTCTACTCTGCTGTTTTTACAGAACCATTTGCCAGCAAACAGGCAGGAGGATCTATTTGAGTTTGAAGCCAGCCTTGTCTATATATCAAGTTTCATGCCAGCCAGAGGTACATGGTCAGATCCTGTCTCAAAACGAAACAAAAGGAGTCAGTAAAGAGTTGCTAAGGGCTAGGCAGGACATAGCCTGTCTTGCATGGGACCCTGGGCTCAATCTCCAGCCCTGCAAAACCAGGAGAGAATCAAGCAAAGCAAACACAACCTGTCCTATCCCTGACTATGCCACTGTGTTTCTGTGAGGGCTTGGATTTGTGCAGAGCCTATCGGCTAGATCTGAAATGCTTTCCTCTTAAGTAGTTGGGTACAGAATTCCTCTAAAGACTCAAATTTTTCTCCTGTAGGAAGGCTCTTTCTAGACCACTAGGGTCCTTTTATGTACCCTGAGGTGCCCTCACTTACTGCACTGAACTATTGGCAGTAACTATGGCATGAACTATTCTATACCAGGCTGGTCACCTGCATGTGTTGTTGTTAGACACTACAGGCCACAAGGGCAGGGATCATGTTTACATCCTTATGCTTTGCCCTGGGGCCTGACATGGAGCAGCTGTGATGGAATCTTTCATTTCATAAATGCCTGAGAAGATGAGTGCAGCGTAGGTGTGCAGGAGAGGGAACAGCCATGTAAATACTCGGACCAAGGAGGTAAGGATTGGGCATTAATAGCGAGATGGGTAGCAGGGGTGGGAAGTGGCGGTGAGAGGGGTAAGGGAAAGGAAGAGGGAGAGTGAGCAAGGCAAAGTGGGCAAGCAGTGAGCAGAGGTGGGTGGGGTGAAGGCACGAGGGGGTCTGAGCAGGGATCAGGAATTAGGGAGCAATATCAGATGTGGGGATAGAAATGCTGAGCATGGAGAGGGAGAAGAGCAGGCGCCTGATCAGGATGTAGCAATGCATCAAGTGAATCAGGGCAACAAGTGGGCACCAGCCTTGAAAGCACGTTGAACACTGAGGCCAAAAATCCAGTCTTCGTGCAAATAAAGACACAAGTTAGAGCTCAGTTTATTTTCTATAGCTATTAAAACCCATCTAACAAAATCAAACCACACTAAGGAAGGAGGAAGGGCTAGGTGCAGGTGAGGCCTCATTCCAAGGGACAGAGCTGGGTGTCAAGGCACCAGAAACCAGTCATTAATCAAACCCCAAATCTTAACTGAACCTCACTTACCATGGAAAGCAGGCCTGGAGCCGAGTGTCTAAGTTTAAAATTTTCATCTGCAAATGGACCCCGGTAAATACTGGCAACTCCAGTACCATCACCCTGAGTAGAGAAGAGACATATCAGTGCCCTGGAGTGCTGGGCACCCTGGAAACCAGATAAGGCCGAGGAGAATGGTCCAGTGGTAAGGGCAGCTAGCCAGCCACCTGTCCTAGCTGAACCAAGCAGCTTCTCATCAAGTGAAAGGTTGTCTCCAGGCAGTGACTGACAGAACACAGGGTGTCTTCTTCCTCTGGCCTCCACAGCCTCCGGCTTGTATACCAGTGCATATGTGTGTGCACGCGCGTGCGCGCACACACACACGTGTGTGCACACACACACACACACACACACACACACTGGATACATGGAGAAACATTGTTGCATTTCTTAAAAAAAGACTTATTATATATAAGTACACTGTAGTTATCTTTAGATACACCAGAAGAGTCCCATTACAGATGGTTGTGAGCCACCATGTGGCTGCTGGGAATTGAACTCAGGACCTCTGGAAGAGAGCAGTCAGTGCTCTTAACCACTGAGCCATCTCTCCAGCCCCAGCATTGTTGCACTTTAAGCCTAGCCTTTTTTTTTCTTTAAAAAATGTATTTATTATTATTTAGAAATTTATTTTATATATTTGGGGATTATAATCACATCACTGTCCCTTGGCTTCCCAGCTCCAAACTCTCCTGTGTACCCCTTCTTATTGTTTTTCAGATTAGTGGTACTGGAGTTACAGATGGCTATGGGAATCAAACCTGGGTCTTCCGGAGGAGTCAACAGTGTCAACTGCTGAGCCATCTCTCCAGTTCCCCTGGATTCCCAGTAGCACCACATAGTTGAAAGCAGGACCCAGCGGAAAACCCGCCATTGCAACCTTGTACAGAAGTTAAGATCTTTAAAGGCGCACAAAAAACTAACTAAATTTATATCTAACGGAGTAAGGATGTCTCTCAGACAAAAGAAATTAGTAACATACCCACATAAAAATGTTAATAGTAATAGAGAGATAGCATGCACAGAGGTGGGTAGGTAAGGGAAAAGCAGACTTAAAGAAATATTCTAGCTTATTGGCCACACTCCAAGGCTAGGATGGGAACACAAAATAGTCATGGTACTTTTGGTGAAAAATGGATCTGCTAGGCTACTTCAGCAAGCAGAGCAAACCAAACACCCTTTACACCTCCAGTCTCTGATCCCTTGCTTTCGAACCAGCTTGTGATTAAAAACCTTAGCTTTCAAAAAGAAAAGAGAAAGAAAGACCCACAAAGGCAATCAAACAAAACCCTAAAATTTTAGACAGTGACAGCAGAAGTGGCAGGAAAAACAAGAGACAGTAGCAGTCAGCTCCCTTCCTTTTGGGGGAAAAGAATTGCAGCCAATTTCAAAGTTTTCCATGAACAGGAATGCAGACCTTGGATCACCTATAGGCATGCCAACAAAGTCCAGTGTTTAGGTACAAAAGCTAGGATTTGGACAATGGATTCAAGCTGAGTATTGCTCTGTGTTGTAAAGACACAGTCAGTGGGCGCCAGCAGTCCTACAGTGCCCCCAAGTCCAGCTCCCTCCGTTTAACTTAGCTATTGTTCTTAAATCTCAAGACTGGGGTCTGCTGGAAAAAAATAACAAAGAAAAGAAGCAGTACTTACATTAACAAAATCTCCACCCTGAATCATGAAATCCTTTATGACCCTGAAACAGAGATTAAAAAAAAAAAAAATCCTATGGTTCAGTGATGGTTCAGTGCTAATCTACCATGTACTCTGGAGTTCAATGTTTATCCCTGAGGCTTAGAGAAAATCTTTGTCTCTGGGTTGAGCCAGCTGAGGGATTACTAAACAGTTTTAACTCTGAGTTGATCTTAGGTATATGAGTTATCACCTGAACAACAGAAAGGGGCTGAAACCTGGCAGGGAAGAATCACCAAGAGTCACCAAAGCAAGGGCTTAATGCAATTTGGGGGGAAAGAACAACAGCAAATCTATGTCAAATGGACTGCTGCACACACAGAGACCCAATGGTGTTAGCTAGTATACCCAGGTATGGTCCTTAGCTTTGCTTAGCCTCTGTTTCCTTGATGAACAGGAAAACACATGCCTCACAAGAATGTGGGGGAGAATTACAGACCGTAGCTCTAAGGCCCCTGATATGGGAGACATGGACATTTTCAGGATTAAAAATGGAACAACTCCTGTCAAATTCTAACAAATATAAATACAGAAAGCCAGGAGATCATGAAGGCCAGGTTCTTACAGACGACTGCCTGGTAACAGTAATTATGGCAGAGCCTCTGCTAAAGTCATAACCTGGAGCCAGGGAGAGGGTTCGGTGGGTAAAATGCTTGCTGTACAGCCTAAGGATCTGAGTCTAGATCTTCAGCTCTGACATAACAGCTGGGCACAGGAGCATGTGGACACGCCCCTGTACTGAACAGGTACTGAGTAGGTACAGAGTGCTCTTCTACAATACAGTATTACATAAAGTCAGCGATGACTTAAGGCGCTGTGCACAGGCTACATGGTGATGAGTATTGAATCTAGTACAAACTCTCTACCAGGCTACAGCCTCAGCCCTGAACATGCCATTTTAAACAGCAGACGTAATCCTCCACAGGTGTTGTACTCAGGTCTACAGGACTGCCTGTACCAAGCAATGACTGCATTTCTAGTTTGCCAAACTCCTTCCTTACCTGTGGAAGGTGCTTCCTTTGTATCCTATCGGAACGCCATCTTTTCTGTAAACGAAAAGGAAGAGACTTGGAATGATGAAAAATAACTGCCGGTCTTTTCCATTTAAGATACACTAGTGGCTCAAAGGACTCTAACATCTGCACGGGAGAAGAGAGATAATGAACACATTCAAGGAGTCACCCTCTCTCTGCATATCATTTTCCACTACTCAAGACCTGTTCATGGTTCCCCAATACCGTCACCAAACGTCCAGAGCACCCTTCAGGAGTGGGCAGAGAAGTCAAACACATCTGAGACTGACCTGAACTCTCCTGTGCAGAATTGCCTAAAAGGAAAGAAAAAGCAAACGATTCAGCCACCGTACCATCACTGCTTGGAGCACCTCTAATCTCTGGAGAGGAGAGCTCAAACACTGGGGCCAGCATGTCTACTAACTAACTGATCGGGAGGATGTCAGGACGTGTAGATTAGTGATATAAGTTGATCTGAGATCGGTCGAAGTCGGCAGCTTTTGGCCAGTGCAACGCCCAAAGCACAGAGCTCTAAAGCAATGAATGGATGGACAGAGGCACACATGGCAAAGACTGACCAGAAGCCGGCTTCAGCCTCAGCTTTGTTTCACTTGGAGCATATCCTCACCTAAAGTTCTCTGCCGTCTTAGGCACCACGTCTGCAAACAGTTCGATCTTCATGCGACCAACTTCCTGCAAGAAACGCGATACGCTATACTCAGCCCACAACCTCGGTCCACGCAGCTCGGAAGCTCCCACTTCCACCGCCTGGCTCAGCCTATCTCGGGAGGGCTAGAAGGACCCTCTCAACGGCCTCCCTTACCCAAGTCCAGCCAGCTAGGCCGCCCGCAACTCACCTGGCCGCCAATGCTGACATCAAAGAAGACCACTGGATTGACCGGACTTGAATTTGCCACCGCCATGGCTTCGACCCGGAAGCAGAAGCCTGGCTTCCGGTGGCAGACCCCGCGAACTTCATCCAAGGCGCAGACGCAGGGGAAACGGACCCGGTTGTGCCCCGCCCCGGAAGTGTGGCGCGTACTGAGGGAGTTCTGAACGGAGCTGAGGCAAAAAGTGCAGGCATCTTTGTCAAAGTCTATGGGCTTCCCACTCGCTTGACTGTACTAGTGCAATACAAATGAGTCTTCTGCAGACAGCTTTTTCTGAGCAATCACACTTAGTGTTCCCTGCTACAGCCGATGAGAGGAGGACCTTTTGGGTCACTATCCATATTTTAAAATGGTATGTTACATAGGCAGGCTAGATCGAGATACTGAAAATGTCCCACACACTTCCTTCCCCATTACCCCCTTCCCTTCTCCTCTGAGAGAGTAGAGACCTCTGGTTATCCCCCCACCCTGGCACATCAAGTCTGCAGGGCTAGGCTCATCCTCTTACACTGAGTCCAGACAAGGCAGCACAGCTAGAAGAAACAGCCAGGCAACAGCTTTTGGGATAGCCCCTACTCTACTTGTTTAGGACCCACATAAATATTGAACTGCACATCTGTTCTCTCTGTCTCTGTCTGTCTCCCCCACCCCCTTTCAGTGTGTGTGTGTGTGTGTGTGTGTGTGTGTGTGTGTGCTGGGCTTATGCTGGGTTTGTGTGTGTGTGCTGGGTGGGTGGGTGTGGCTAGGTCCCCCACCTGTGTATGTTCTTTGGTTGGTGGTTCAGTCTCTGAGAGTCCCAAAAGTCAAGGTTACTTGAGTGTTGGTTTTCCTGTGGAGTTTCTATCCCCTCAGAGACCCTCAATCCTTCTCCCAACTCTTCCATAAAAGTCCTCAAGCTCCATCCAAGGTTGGCTGTGGTTCTCTGTATCCCTCTGAGTCAGTTGTTGGATGGAGTCTCTCAGAGGACAGCCATGCTAGGTTCCTGTCAGTAAGCATATTAGAGTATCATTAATAGTGTCAGGGATTGGTGTTTTCCCATGGGATGGGTCTCTAGACGAATTTCATTTCTGTCACAAGCTTTCAGCTCATTTCCTACAGAAAGTTGCAGGTTTTAAAAAAATCTTTGTGTTAGTAATTTCACTTTGCAGTTAATCTCTTATTGCCCATATTCAAGTATGTGTTTATTTGAGGGACTCTAAAATTTTTTTGTGTGTGTAGTGGTCTTATGCTTGTATGTCTGAGGCCCTCAGAGGCTATAAGAGGGTGTCAGATCCCTTAGAACTTGGATGGCAGGCAGTTGAGACAGATGGACACAGGGAATTGAACCTGGGTCCTCTGGAAGAACAGCTCACACTCTTAACTGCCAAGTGATCTCACCAGTCCCTTGTTTGGGAACTTTTGAGATAGCATTTTCTATTATCTCAGGGTCAGTTTACCCTCAAACTTGACAGGCTAGAAGATGACCTTGAACTCCTGACCTTCCTATTTCCACCTCCCAAATACTGAGATTACAAGCATGCTCCACCACACCGTGCTAATACATGAATTTTGATTTGAGTTTTCTATTACATCTTTAAGAACTTCCTCCAGATCCACCCGACTACCTGACCTACCCAATTTTTGGTGTTCTGTCTCTCTTTTCTATAGCTCATCAAAACCAATTTGTGCTGACAATATATTCTTGGCTGTGTTGTCTCCCAATGAAGTAGGTGCTACACTATTAAAGCAATCAGATTCCCCTTCTTCCAGCAGCTACCAAGTGCCAATAGCTCCTTGAAGTATTTATATCTTATTATACCTTTTTTTTTTTTTTTAAGTCAGGATTTCTCTGTATAGCCCTGGATGTTCTGGAACTCAGTCTTGTAGACCAACTCGGAGATCTGCCTGCCTCTGTCCCCAGAGTTCTGGGATTATAGGAATGTACCACCATAGGCAATAAAACATTCATTTAAATACATTTTTTGAGGGTGAATGTTCATGTAGAGGTGAGGCTCGACACTAAATACCTTTCTCAAATTCTGTAGATTTTGGGATTAATATTTGTTTCTGTAAATGCATGTGTGTAGGTATGCACATCTGTGCAAACACTGATGCCAAAAGAGGCCATCACATGACTTCCTCTGTTATCTGCCACCTATGATGTTGAAGCAGAGTCTCTCCCTGAACCTGGGCTTTCAATTTTCTTTGATAGGTTAAAAGCCAGTAAGCTTCAGTGAACATCCACCCTCCTTCAAGCTAGATGTGCAGGCATGTGCGGGGTACCCAGTTTATCACATGGGTGTTGGGACACTCTGGTCTTCCTCAGCCGCCTCTCCAGCCCTGATTCCAAAAGAATATGGCAATCCATGTATGCAATTTCAGCATTTGGGAGGCTGAGACAGGAGCATGAGGTTCCATTCCTAGCACCCACATGACACAGCTGTCTGTAACTCCAGTTTCAGGAGAACCAGTACCTCCTTCCAGTATGTACAGTATATGGACATACACAGACAAAACACCAATAGACATAAAAGAAAAAAGTTAAAAACCCATTATCAATAAGTATATCAATGATTCCATTTTTGAAATTTTTTAATGACTACTTAACAGGCAATTCTGAAGACTCCTTGTCGATGTTTAGGGTGTTCTATGAGACTTCTCCAGCTCTATTTGCACCTTTATATCCAGGCTCTGGGTTAGTAGGCATGATTGGTATTGTTTTAGACCAGTGAGGTCATAGTTCTGGCTTTTGGTTCCCTTGTGTGTTGTATGTCTCTTTTAGAGAAGTCACATTTATATATCCACTTTCTGAATCCCGTGAACATGAGAGAGACTCAGGCGACTTGGGGACTGCTGTCACTCCTTCTGATTCATGGAGCTCGGCCTCCTGGAGATTTTCAGCTGACAGTACCAAACCTGTCTCAGAGAAACTGAGAAAGGACATGTGTGAGGACACCAGCATACAGACAACTTCCTGGTAGGAGCTTCAGGATATGAGTCTATGGCATTGATGGAACTTTAGCGCTTTACAGCTGCCAAATCAAAGAGGAAAACAAAATAAAAGTTAGCGGAGACCTGTGTTCATGGATAATCCCCTGCCTAAAATTGGCATTCTGTAGGGCTGGAAAGCTGGTGACGAGAGTGCGGACTGGGTGCAGATTCAAAAGCCAAACGTAGGAAGAAAAGAACCCAGAGCTGTGTTTTTTTTGAAGACAGCCACTCTGAACCTGTAAGGAGCCAGCTCAGGTGTGCGGTTAATGACGGTCTTGAGGTATGCAACTCACCTGGAGTTTCGTAAAGGTAGTATCTTTCTGAGTATTTCAAATGCAGCATTGTCAGTAATCATTGTTTCCTAAAAGAAAATAATGTATCTTTTAAAAATATAATTATTTTTGCTTTGTGTGTGTGTCGGTCTGTCTGTCAGTCAGTCTGTCTGTCTGTCTGTATGTATGTATGTATGTTAGATCCCCTAGAACTAGAACTACAGAGGTGGCTGTTGAAAGGCCAAACCTATTCCATCTTGGAATGGGCTTCCATCTTAAAGAAAAAAAAAGCCTGAGAACATGATCTGCAGCAGAGCCCAAGCTATACCTACATATTAGGAAGGACCTCATGCTTATCCTTGGCCAGAGATATTTCCTATCAATCACTTAATCCAAGATTAGTCAGATGTTCTTGTAGACCATTCATGATTGTATATGGTCTTGTTTCAGAGCACCCACCTGTTGGCTTACAATAGACATTCAGTTAGATACTTGCCAGGATAGAGCCCCCTCATTTCCATTTCCTATAAAACCTTGTCCTGGGAGGGTCCGAGGCTGCTCCACCTTCCCTTCCTATTCCATCCTGCTGTGTCAGGATTAGGTTGGGGTAGAGCCCAAGCCTGAGCGTGTAATAAAGGGACCCTAATGCTTTTACATTGCAGGGAGGGGGAGTGGTGAAGATTGAACCAGGGCATTTTGTATTCCAGACAAGCATCCTACTAGTAATCTATTTCCTGGATTTTCTTGGTTTCATTTGCTTATCTGCTTCTGTGTGTAGAGGTCAGAAGATGATTCTTTCCTTCCACCATGTGCATCCCAAGATGGAACTCAGTTGTCAGGCTTGGCAACAAGCATCTTTACCCGCTGAGCCATTTTGCTGGCTTACTGATTGATTTCTTTTTCATATAAGTCAATGTTAGTGTACTGCAATATTTGATTTTTATGTTGCATTACTTTCTTGCTCTAATAGAGTTATTTTAAAGAGCTTGTGGTTCAGATTTTCTGTACACAAGATCATATCATCAGCTCACAGTAACAATTTTACCTCTTCATTTTCTATTTGGAAGCCTCTGTGTCTGCCAAATTACCCTGTCAAGAACTTCCAGCACTTCCCTGAACAGAAGTTGGTCAGAGCAGAAATGTCGAGTCTTGTTCCTGACCCTAGAATGAAGCCTTTTAGCTTTTACCCCTGAGTTCCATGTCAGCTGTGTGTTTTTCAAACATGGCCTTTATCATATCGGAGTACATTTCTTCTATGTCTTTTTTTTGTGAACTTTATGACTTTACAAATAAAATTGTTCCCCCCAGAAAAACACATTCAAGCTGGCCATGGTAGCTCATGTACTCAAGAGGCTGAGGCAGAAGGATCAGTGTGTGTTTGAGGTTAATCTCACCTATACAGTGTGTTCCAGTCCACCCAGGGCTATAGAGTAGGGGACTTCGTCACAACCCTTCCCCAAACCAGTAGAACCAATGATGATGATGATGATGAAGAGGAGGAGGAAGACAAAATAAAAACAGAGATGGACACAGACCACATTCTACATGGGTTTACTGGTTTCCCTGGACTGGACCACAGCTTAACCTTTGATATAGACCAAATAATTCATGCAAGAAATTTCCAGCAGGGGGCTGGAGAGATGGTCCTGGGATTGAATCCAAGTCCTCTGGAAGAACAGCCAGTGCTCTTAACTGTGGAGCTATCTCTCCAGTTCCTTATATATTGTTTTTGTACAAGAGATAAAACATTACATCTTAGAAGGATACTCTTTAAAATTCAAGATGTTCTAAATGGAGGAGAAACATGTCATCATGTACTTTAGATTTAGGAAGTACTTTAAATTTAGGACTTAAACAACTCAAAATCTTCAGGAAGTCCTTGAAATTGACCAGATTTACTAGTCTCCAAGATGATACACTAGTAAGGACTTGTAAGAGACATAATCAGAGCAGCTGAGTTGCCTGGAAGGGACTCTCCAACCTGTTGAACTGTCTGTAGGTTTTATAGTGTGCTCCAGATTTCCAGCTCTCATGAGCTGTCACCCTTGGTGAGATGGCTTTTGGTGATGCAGATGTCTTTGAGTCATTTCTTCTCCTGCAAGTAAACCTCAATCATGCTCCTATAAATAACCCTAACAAGTTCATTGGTTCATCAAATGGGCTTTGATGATGTCTGTTCTTTGGTCTGTTGTTGGTTCCCTTCTAGGGTTGTAACAGAACCCCATACCTCAGCACAACTGACTCCATGACAGAAGTACCATTCAGGTTGTAAAACTCAACATGTAGACAGCATTCTCTGCCTAAACAGAAACAAAGGCCTAATCTATCAATGTTCATAGTTCTGGGGAAGTCTCTGAATGCACTAACCTTCCCTTTTAGTTTCTATTGTTCCAAGTCTGGCTAACTGTTCCTGTTAACTGAAGTATATCAACTGAGGACATGGTTTTTGTGCTTAAAAGCTCACCCTGAGAAAGGTTCAGTGCTACACTGGGATCCCAAATACCCAGTATAGCCACCAGCTGGCTAATAAAGCCTTTTGTTTTTGTTGGCGTAGGGGCAGAGGGTTGGAGGCTGGGTTTCTCTGTGTAGCCCTGGCTGTCCAGGGACTCACTCTGTACACCAGGCTGGCCTTGAACTCAGACGTCCATCTGCCCATGCCTCCTGAGTTCTGGGATTAAAGGTGTGCACCATCACCACATGGCTTTTTTTTTCCAAGTCCGCGGACTTGGTTCTTTTCCTCCCCAATGTGGGTTCCAGGAACTGAACTCAGGTCTTTTTTTAGGCAAGACTACCTACCATATACCCTACTGGTATAGCCTTCTTGGTTGTTGTTGTGGATGTTGTTGGGTTGTTGTTGTTGTTGTTTGGTTGAAACAGTCTTATGTTTCAGGCTGGCCTGAAATCCTTAAGTAGCAGAAGCTAGTCTTGAACTTCTAACCCTCTTGCCTTAGCCTCCTCTGTTCTGGAATTACAGGTTCGAACCCCCATGTCCAGCCTCCATATAGTCTTCTGATTTGTAATCCTGTCATAGTTAATCAAAGGTGTGTCTGCCTTTTCGTACTGAAATGTAGATATATGAAGACATAGACTCTAGGAATTCCCAGACCCAGCCCAGTTCCTGGAGTTAATGGTTGATGAATGAGTGAATTGAGTGAGGAAGAACTCACTCAAGCAAACAGTGAAACTATTGGTAAGCAGGTCATGTAAGCTGGCAGTTCTGCTTCTGATGATGACTGGGAAACACCTCGTGTAGTTTAGAAATAATCCCCTTTGTGAGAATAAACAAGATGCAGGTAGCTGTAGAGCTGATGCCCAGATCTGTAGAGAAGTGTTTCTGAAGGGAGACCTTGGGAAAGAGGAAATAGATGCTACCCAGGACCCATTATCTGCTTCTACTTACTGAAGTCTCTCCATCTTCACCAGCCAGACTCTGGTCTTCGACTGAGCCCGTACTATACCCTGAAATTCTCCTTGGCTATTTGTCTGTTTGAATTTGGAACATACTTGTTTTTCTCTGACTCAGTTGCTCTCCTCAGTCTTGACTCGTTAGCACACTAAATTGGCTTTACTCAACCTTTTCAAGCCTTGGATCTTCTGTTTTTTCTCTCCAAACAGGGCTAGAACAATATGCTGCAAACAGGGTTGTTTAGAAGGAGGCATATCTGAGAGACTATTTATCATCTGTTCATTCTCAAAGTATTCTAAAGTGTCTGCCTGCAGATATGTTCAAGTATGAACTATACCTGTCCACAGATACTCATGTATGAGCTAGACCAGTCCTCAGAAGTGGTCACAGATGAGCTACAGTTCTTGCCCTCAGAGTCCTCACTGCTAAGTTACTGATCTAGAACAGGAAGAAGGCAACAGCAATGTATCACATTTGGAAGGATGCTCAGAGGCATATATAGACAGCTTCTGGATTACACAGGATAAAAGTGTTATGAAAGTAAACCCAGTGATGAGCAGGACTCACCAAGATCAGTCAGGGGCATACTGCCCCATGTACCCATGAGGAACCATTCTGCTACAGCTCACCATGAAGCCAAGGTCAGGCTGTAGTTCCAAGTCAGTAAATCTAAGAGAAGGCAGGACCCAGTACAAAGCACACATCTTACCTCTTCTCTGCGAATCTGGATGCTCCTTATAATTTGCTCCAAGAGGCCAATTTGCTGCATGAGCCGGAGGCAGTTCTCCTGCAGCTGCTGGTTTTCTTTATCCAGTAAAAATGCCCTAAACGTGGCACAAATTGAAGACATAGCTAGAAAATGTCTCCCTTCCTTCCTGTCTGTGCAAAGGTCAAACACAGAGCCTCATGCATGGTAAGCATGTGCTTTATCACTGTTATACAACTCCATTAACTACAAACTCCTTTTCCCCTCATGACACTCTCTTTGATGCCACAGTGGCTGAAAACAGAAGACAGCAGAACAAGACTCACAGGGTGGCCAGACTTTCAAACAGTCTCCAGAAACACCCATACCCTGGGTAGAGAGACCCTTCCCACACCAACCCCCGGAGCTCAGGGGCCCCTCCACTGAACTTACTTGCTCTGGAATGCAGATAGTGTGGACTTGTTGCTGCAAATCAGTTCTTCTTGATTTGTGACTTGTTCTAGAAGCTTCCTCTTTTCCAGGAGGAGGATGTCATTTTGGGTCATGATCTGGCCCTGGAAGACTTTCTCCTAGGGAGAAGGAGAGGAACATGTAGATGTAAGAGCTTCAGTCTTAACAGTAACTACAGCAACTCTTGTTTTCTCTTTCTGACTCTCGGATCTGTTGGCACCTGTTTGGCAACATCCTTAGCAATACTGTCTTCCTGTTTGTGTTGTTTAGGGAATGCACACATTCACAATTAAAACTACCTTGGCACTCAATCTCCAGGAAGAAACAGTTGTCTTCCCGGTGTTTAATCCCAGCCGGTATTAAAGCACCAGCAAGTGCAACAGAGTTCTTCGCTGTCCACTGAAATCCCCCTGGATACCCTTCCCTCTGCTTTGTGGATGTTTTGTTGTTGTTTTGAACAGAGACTTGTTGCATACCCTAGGCTGATACTCTTGCCTCAGACTCTCAAGACCTGATGTAACAGGCATGTGCCATGGTGCTCTACTCACTGTATTCTCTTCATCCATTCACTCATTCACTCACTCATTCATTCATTCAAAGCAATTATGTGGGTATGCACCACAATGTGTATGTGAAGGTTGACGTGTAAGTTGCAGGAATCAGTTCTCATTGAGGACCCTATGGGTCCTGAGGGATTGAATCAAGTGCCTTAGTATCTTTACCCACTGAGCCATCTGCCTGGTCTGTAGTTATCATGTTCATTTATAGGCAGAGGGAGAAAGACAAGAACTTAACCTCCTTACCACACCCTAGACAAACCAAATTACCACATACCTAGTGGCTTTGCATGGCAGGAGCTTATTTTATCACAGTCCTAGGCTAGAAGTCTGGAATCAAGATGCTGCCAGTACTGGAGGCTGAACCCAGGGCCTTGTGTAGGTTAGGCAAGAGCTCTAGTGCTAGGTTACACCCTGAGCCCCCACAGGAACACCATCCCAAGCCTCCTCCTGTTGCATGGTTGCCAGGCATTCTCCATGTTCTCTGGCTTGGAGACATATCCTTTCCTCTCCACCTCTGTCCTCATGGGGTGTTCCTTCCTATGGGATTGTTCTGGTCTCAGCTTCTGCCACTCCTCTTGCAAAGATGTAGGCAAATCAGACGTATTCTATTATTATTATATTAATTATATAATACTTATTATTATATTGGACATATCAAATTCACTCACATCCAGGACAACCTTGTTTTAATTAACTATACCTGCAAAGACCGGATTTCCAAATTGGTAGGTTGTATCTGATATTCTACGGAAGGACATGAATTTGAGGGACACTGTCTAACCAAGTTCCTGTACACATACACACAAAAGACTATGATTAAACAAGGTTTATTTTTATTTTATGTGTGTGTGTGTACCACATACATGGCTGGTACCCAATAAAGCCAGAGGTGTCAGAACCCCTAGAATTGGAATACAGGATCATTATGAACTACCACAAGAGTTCTGGAAACTGAACCTGGGTCTTCTATAAAAGCTGCAAGTGTTCTTTTCTTATTATTTATTTATTTATTTTTATGTACCTGAGTACATTGTAGCTGTCTTCATTCACACCAGAAGAAAGCACAATGTGGTGGTTGCTGGGAATTGAACTCAGGACCTCTGGAAGAGCAGCCAGTACTCTTAACCACTGAGCCATCTTTCCAGCCCTGTTGCAAGTGCTGTGAAGCCCTAAGCTATCACTCCAGCTCCAGGACTGATGCTTCCACTTGAAGGTGGGACAATTGTAAATCACTACTGAGGAATATCTTTAATGTCTTATTTGGGTTAGCAGTCCTAAAAGTCTTGCAGGTCCTTAAGAGATCCCTCCCATTCGGGATGCTGGGCTAGCTCAGTGACTGGAGTGCTTCCTTTAGAAATATGAGGCCCTGAGTTTGATTCCCAGAACCCACTCAGAAATCCTGGGCATGGCTCTGAGGGTTGTAACCCCAGCAGTGAGTGGTTAGAGGCAGGGATCCTTGGGTGCTTGTGGCTACCAGTTAAGTCTCTTTGGTGAGCACCAGCCCAGTGAGAGAATGGAAGCAGGCACACTGTGCCTGGGGGATGACCCCTGAAATTGTCTCCTGACCTCTACATGCACCTTCATACAAGCAAACATCCACACACATGAGTTGTGCGCACACACATACACATACACACACACATTCACACACCAATGTACACACACACATGCACATGCATTAATAAATAAATAAAAAGAGGGCTGGAGAGATGGCGCCGTGGTTAGAGCACTGACTGCTCTTCCAGAGGTCCTGAGTTCAATTCCCAGCAACCACATGGTGGCTCACAACCATCTGTAATGGGACTGATGCCCTCTTCTGGTGTGTCTGAAGACAGCAACAGTGTACTCTTATATAATAAATATATCTTTAAAAAATAAAGAATTCCTCACACAGAAGGGTGGAAAGTAGTAGCAAAAATGGAAGCTGGGGCCGGGAGAAGTCATGAGTAACGAATGAGAAGGTGAGCGGGCGTTCTCAGACTGCCAGCCGCCAGTGGGGTCACTGTGTTCTCTCTTTTTTTCCTCACCATCTCAATTTTCTGTTGCAGTTTCCCAGTTTCATCTTCGAGTTCCTTAATCCTCTTATTCCGTATTTCTAACTCGTGAGTTAGACGGTCCTTGACCTTTTGAAGTTTGGCTTTGTGGCTCTGGTGTTTGTCTTTGTAGTTTCTATAAAAGCAAAATTCAAGATAAGCATGGTAGAATACAGGTGGGATCTCCTTCGGATGTGACCTGTGACCTGCAGTGTGGATGCTGGCTTTCCTTGCATCTTCTTCACCTATGAGGGATGCGTATAGAATAATCCCCTCTCTTCAGCTGGCCCCAGGGACTCAAGCCTCTGGCTTAGCTTGGTTTGAACTGACAGCTCTTTAGTGTCTGAGTTTAATTTAGGAAACTCCTGGGCTTAGGAATTCTGAATCCTGTCCCACTGAGGAAAATTATTAATTATATTCTTCTAGTTTCTGGCTACACTGGTGTGTTTTGTTTTGAGACAGGGTCTCACCATATATTCCTGGCTGACCTGAAGTTTTCTATGTAGACCAGGCTGGTCTTGAACTCACAGGGATCCATCCACCTGCCTCTGCCTCTCTCCCAAGTGCTGAGCCTAAAGGCATGTGCTACCATATTCCGCCTATACTCTTTGTATTTTAATTTTTTAAAATTATTTTTCCATAACATGTATGTGGAGTTCAGAGGACAACTTGTAGGAGTTTGTTCTCTGCTTCTACCATGTGTGGGTTCCAGGGATGAACTCAGGACATCAGACTTTATGGCAAGTGCCTTCCTTTAACAGCTGAGCCTAATCGCTGGCCCTTAATTTGATTTTATCATTACAGAATCCACGAGATTTGGCTGAAGAAGGGTTGTCTTATAAAATAACGAGATTATTTTTCCTTACAGCTAGGTTTTCCCAGCTTTCCTTGTGGCTACGTAAATCCATGCAGTTGGGTTAACAGGACGTAAGGAGAAAAAGTGTGCCTTAAAAGAAGCCGACATGAGCCTGCCTGCCCTCCCTGCTTACTGCCCGAAAGGTGGGGATTGCAGTGACCTGCCTCCATCAATGAGGAGGAGTTCCACATGTTAAAGCTACAAGATGCAGAGCCAGGTGACCACGGCAGATCAGACACAGACAGGTCTGAGTTCAAGGATAGCCCAGTTTACAAGGTGAGTTCCAGGCCTACAGAGAGAACCCCTGCCACAAAACAAAAACAAAACAAACAAACAAACAAACAAAAAACCCAAAACTCAAAACTAAAAAACCAACCAATCAAAACAACAAAACTAAAGACTACAAACAAGGTGCAGGAGCAACAGCAGGACCATGAAAGCCTCAGCTTCTGATGCCGGAACCTCCATGCTGGTCACGGGCTGCTTATGTCCGCCATGTCAGATAAGAGAGAAACACCCGCACATTCTGCAGGCCTCTCTTTTGGTTCTTTGAGGCAGACTCTATAGAGCTTAGACTGGCTGGGGACTCACCGTGTGGGCCAGACTAGCCTTAAATTTATGATCCCAGGGCTGAGGTTATAACAGGCATGTGTCACCTTGTTCAGCTTTATATCTGCTTTGTATGTGCATGTGTTCACGAGTATGTGCAGGTCTGTATAATCGTAGATAAGTATGGAGGACAAAGGTCAATGTCTGAGTAATGTTCTTCACCTTGTATTTTGACCCTGAACCTGGAGCTCACCCATATGGCTGACTAGGCTGGCCAGTGAGCTCCAGGGCCTGCCTGTCTTCCCCCTCTCGCTCAGCGCTAGGGTTATAGGCTTATTACTTGGAGTTGGGGGACTTGAATTCAGGTCCTCATGTAACTACTGACCGAGCTGCATCCTGGTCTCTGAAGCCAGTTAGATTCAGTTTTCATAAGCACCCTAACTAAAGGCACTCACTGTAGACAGCTACCTTCATAAACTTGCCACAGACCCTTTCACCCATGGCCCTTACACAGTGCCTACTACAGAGTGTGAAATACACACTTCTATACACTGTTTCCAGCTCCTAAGAAGATGATTCCCTCCCATAACAATCTCCTTTCCCGTTGTACTGGAGATGTGTGGTGGAAGCTGTTCCCTGGTGTCAGCGTCCTGAGGCGCATCAGAGATGGGGCATCTCATAGTATATACACCTTCCTATCCTCCTCTAGGTCTCTCAGGCTTTCACAGTGATGGATTTTTGATTTTGAGACAATTTTCTCACAATATGGCCCAGGCTGGCTTTGAACTCCTGATCCTTTTGCCTCCACTTCCCGAGTGTTGAGATTATAGGTGTGTGACGCCACAGCCACTAAAATCATGAGGTTTTTTTTTTTCTTTCTAAAATGTTGAATCTCATGTAGCCCAGGATAGCCTTGAACTTGGCTACACATCCGAAGCTGACATTGAACTTCTGTTCTCTTGCCTCTACTAATCAATAACTAATGTTACAGGTCTGTGATTTCACACCCAGTGATGCTCTGACATTATCTGACATACAGTGCATACTTTCAGAAATTCTACTTATCGTGGCTATTAATACCCTAACTTGTGCTGGAGAGTTGACCGAGCAGTTCAGGGCACTTGGTGCTCTTGCAGAGAACACAGGTTCAATTCACCCACAGGACAGCTCACACCATCTATAACTCCAGTCCCAGGGGATTCCCGTGCCCTCTTCAGACCTCCAAGGATACCAGGCATGCATGTGGTGTACTTACCTATATGCAAACAAAACATTCATACACATAAGATAAAAACATGGATTAAAGTCCCAAGTCTTGAGCTTCCCAACCAAAGAGCGGCTACCTTACCACTTAGATTAACTAAAAAACTGTTTCATTTTGAAAGGGAAGGGATAGAGAAACTTGGAAAATAGCTGATTCCCAGTACGTTTAGTGTTGTCATGCTTTCTGTCTAGTTTGTAAAACTCTGTGTACATGTATGTATATCTGTGTGTGGGTTCATGCACACATGATGTCGGACAGCCAGGGAGAACCCAGAAGCTTCCCTGGCTACTGCTGTCTGCCTGTCTGGCTAAGATCCTGGTTTGATCTGAGGTTCTAGGTCTGCTTGCCCAAAGAACGTGCAGCTTTTCTGTCCTTCTGACTGTGTGAGCCACCAGTCTCACGAGATAGCACAACACTTAGGGGAAAACTTATAGTTTGTGTCTAAGTAAAACCAGATGGCTTATTACTTGGGCTTCAAGAAGGTGAGGAATTTGTTTCTCTGGAAAAGCAGTTGGGAAAACATGTAAATACAAGATTTATCGGTAAAGTTCAGGAGTAGGACCAAGGAGTCAGAGACAAAAAGGAACCGTGTGCTTTGACTTCTCCTTCCATAGCTCTTCATAGATCTGTGCTCTCTGCCTCTGGATACATGTTAGAATGGCATAGTAGTGCTCTGGGAAAACACTGGTGGGTTTTCATAGATTTTGATTAAACTCATGTATGTAAGGACCCACGCACATGCAGCTGAGATCGAAGTCATGACCTTTTCTAAAGGTCATGCATAAATAACACGGGAAATTATTCGGCTTCACAGCATATACACACACTCCAGTGGAAAGACCTGGCCGTAAGCACACATGTAAATAACGGAATATGTTGGGCTCTTGCTAAAGTCAGGCATGAAAAGAACAACACGCAGAGCGAGCCTACTTGGAAATTCTGGGAAACGCAGACCGCACAGCAGCAGTTGCCAGAGGAAGACACAGGGGATACAGCTGCAGACTGCACATGCGCAGGAGAGGCTCAAGCAGTGGGGACGTGCTCTGTCTGCATCTTGATTGAGGTGGGAGTTACATGTATTTACACGTTTGTCAAAATGCATTGAATTGTCTATTAGTTTTTTGGACATGTGTTCTATATACGTTAAAAGCAGGAACTCTGGAGGAAATTTTCATCAAGATCCCGACTCCCTTCAAAGGGGGCGAGGAGAAACAGCAGCGCCTCCATCATGGTAGCAGCAGTGGCAGGATGTTTCTGGGCGTTTGCCAGGGCATTAAGGATGCGTAGTGCTGTTCAATCATGGGCCGTGGAGCCATTCCAAAGGGAATCAGACCTGGGGTGGGGTGACAGGCTAGCCTACGCTTTCCCGACTGCACTTTTGCTCTTTGTGCTCTTTGGCGCCAATTGCTGGTCAAGGCACGAAATTACACTGAGTAAAATAGTGTGGTTTCAGCAAGCCTGTACAGGGAGTTCTGTTGGCACTGTTTGTCGATGACAGTGAGTATGCAACTTGGACCTCAGGGAGGTGCCAGGAGGGCTCTGCCATTGAAGCAGGTAACACTGCAGCGATCAGTGAGGACTTCTGCGCTCCCTGGTTCTCTGGTGTCTGGTGTTCATACTGTCCAGGCCGAGGAAATAAAATAAGAGACAGCCTGGAGAGGCAGCTCAATGCTTAGGCACGCTTGTGCTCTTCCAGGAGGCACCATTTCAGTACCCGATACCCACACGGTGGCTCACAACTACCTGTACATAACTCCTTTTCCAGGGGATCTGACGCCCTCTTATGGTCTCCAAGGACTCCTGCATGCACATGTAAACGCATGTAGGCTCACATAAATTAAAAATAAATGGCATTAAAGAACTTAGGGAAAACTCTTGAAATGAGAGGGTATACTTGGGGAAAGCAAGATACATGCAAACATAGAGTTTCATAAATAGTTAAGTCTGTCTTCTTGGGAAGGAATTGGGCCCCTCATCTTCCTTGGAACAGTGTGTAGATGGGGCTGGGGAAATTGTGCTGATGGCCCCAGTGGTGTGATTGCTCTGGGGGCTGCTAACAGATCAGCCCTCTGTATCCCGTTTCTCCACAGGGAACCTGCTTTGTTTACCTCACGTGATCACCAAGTTGCTCCAAAAACTGCCCGTGTTCTTGCCAAAGTGCTTCCTTTTCTTGCTGCAAGCTAGATAGTTTCTCTGACAATTCCTGGTTGCTCTTGACATACTGAAAAACACGGTGGAGAAAAAGGACTAGTCTGTGTCTGTGCGGTCAAGTCCTCACATCAACTCCAAAGGGCAAGATTTGATGAGCCTTGGATACTGGTCTGGTCGGAGGTTTCAGGTCTAGCTAAATTTGGGTTTGCAGAAAGACCTGTATCCTTTTCCACTCTGGGAGCTGGCTCCTTCATACTACAGGAAGACAGGAGCTCCTGGCTCCTGACCCTTCCTGACCTCATCCTATGTGTCCCTTTGACTGCTTATTTCTATCCTTTAAAAATGATCTCTGTAACAAACCAGGAAACAGAAGTGTAGTGTTCCCCTGTGTTGTGTGAGCACTTTAGCAAAGCGACTGAATCTCAGGAGGAAACACTAGTCCATTTCTAGTTGGTCAGAAATTCTGCAGGGGAGCTGAAGATGTGGCTCAGTGGTTAAGGGCACTGACTGCTTTTTCAGAGGTTCTGAGTTCAAATGCCAGCAACCACACAGTGGCTCACAACCATCTGTAATGGGATCTAATGTCCTCTTCTGGTATATATATATATATATATATATATATATATATATATATATATATATGTTCTGCAGGCCAGCCTAGGAGTGTGGCTCAGTTGCCAGAGTGCATGCGATAAGTCTTGAGTTGGATCCCCGCCCTTGCATAAAACTACATGTGGTGGCACTTATAATCTTAGCAACTGGTCAAGAGCATTTTCAGCTACATAGAGAGTTTGAGGCCACCTGGTGCTGTGTGAGACCCTGTCTCAAAGAAAGTGGGGAGAAAAATAAATAACTCCAGAGTCCCAGCCTTGCCACTGGTTCTGAAGTCTCAAGGGACTGAATCCTTCCTAATCCGTGTGGTCTGATGCAATCGTCTCCACATTGATTGTGTCAGAATCCAGTCAGATCAGAAGATATCCAGCTTCTGGTCTCTCAGAAGCACTGCTGACTTGCCCATAGGCAGAAAGCTGCACATCTTGGGGGTCACAGGAGACTCCAGTGTTCACTGGTGTGATGTGAGCATAGAGAAGAAGGAAGGCAGCTTTTTTTGTTGTTTTTTTTTGTTTTGTTTTGTTTTTAAAGATTTATTTATTTTATGTATATGAGTACACTGTAGCGGTCTTCAGACACACCAGAAGAGGGCATCAGATCCCATTACAGATGGCTGTGAGCCACCATGTGATTGCTGGGAATTGAACTCAGAACCCTTGGAAGATCAGTCAGTTCTCTTAACTACTGAGCCATCTCTCCAGCCCTGGAGAAAAAGTTTGCTTTTTTATGACATGAGTGCAAAAACTAAAGAAAATTCCTTGACCTTTGACCCATAAGGTATTTGGATCTAGAACTGGCTTCAGTGACTAGAAACTCAAAGTGGTGATCCAAGCTGGTTAGATAGGAAGGTTCAGGCCAAGTATCCCTTAACCAGAATGCTTGAGATAAAAAGCAATCAGGATTTATTTGCAATTACACAATGAGAAAATTGTGTAATTTGGGAAGGAGGCTGAAGGCCAGAGACAAGAATCTATTTATATCCTATATACCTTATTCACATCCCCTGAAAGTATTGTCATATTTTTGTGCACCTGTATTCAGATGACCTACCACACAAGGTCAGGCATAGCACTGTTCCCATGTGTCGCCATGTTATCATTTAAAACCTGTCCAGCATTTGTGTGTTTCTGTATTATTTTAGACAGTGTCTTAGTTAAGGTTTTACTGCTGTGAGCAGACCAAGGCAACTGTTATAAGAACAACATTTAGTTGGGGCTGGCTTACAGGTTCAGAGGTTCAGTTCATTGTCATGAAGGTGGGAGCATGGCAGCATCCAGGCAGGCATGATGCAGGAGGAGCTGAGAGTTCAATTTCCAAAGACAAACAGAAGATTGACTTCCAGGGAGCTAGGACAGGATCTTAAAGGCCAAGGCCACAATGATGTACTTCCTCCAAAAAGGCCACACCCACTCCAACAAGGCCACACCTCCTAATAGTGCCACTCCCTGAGCCAAGCATATTCAAACATCACAGATAGGTTCTTGCAGTGTTACTCATTGAGGCCTAGAACTCCTGAGCTAAAAGCAATCCTCCTGCTTCAGCTTTTACCAAGTCGCTGGAACTACAGGCATGCTCAACCTTGTCCAGCTCCAAAAATTTTAGATTTGGGAGTATTTTGGATTTCTGAGTTTTGGACTAGGGATTCTTAATCTGTAGTGTGGAGAGCATTTTTGGCACCTCTAAACAGTTGATGGCGGAGTAATATTAATATTAATATTATCCCAGGACACCTTGGGGCTGGCCAAGGCAGGAATCTGACTTTTGTGCTACTAGCCTTGTAAGGGCTAGTATCTAGCACATTGGCATTTGTAGCTCCAGGCAGGGCCCTAAAGAATAAGGCTATAAGGAAGTACATCCACTTCTGTAGTTTGGGGCAGGGCTTTCAAGAATCTGGCATAGGGAAGTACGTTCGTATTTGTAGCTCCAGGCAGTATCCTTAGGAATGCAGCTCAGGGCAGATTTCAGGATGTAGGCACAGCAGTATCCATTTCTGTCTCTGACCTTTTCACCTGACCTCCAGTAAGATGTTTGCAGGATCTTTGGTTGTCACCTTGCTTGATTCCTGTCTCAGAATCGTTTTCACCTTTTGCATGTAATTAAAATGATTTAAAAAGGGACAAATTAAACCAAGCTTTGCTTCGTTAACTTTAACTAACTTGTCTCTCTTCTTTCAATCCTCGCTCCGGCTCCGGGAGGACCTGTTGGGTGTCCGAGCTGGCCACGGACACTGTAGTCTGAGCTCAATGTTACTAAGCACCACAGGAAAAGGCTTGACTTTGTTATTAGCTAACATCTACCCGTAGGGAAGTGCCTTGTAAGATCATATTGAAGAGTAAAAGGTTGTCAAAGGACACTGATTCCTTGCCCTAGGGATTTCCTCTGCAGGAAATCGCTCCCAGGAAATCCCACCCAGGAAATCCCACTTTCTTGAGATTTGAGTTCCCAAAATACCACAGAAGGTCCGGATGACCTCTGTGGAATGTTCCAACGCCCTAGGTGTGCCTGGGGGTGTACTGATAAAAAAATGTATGATTCTTCCCTTTTGAACTTCCTCATTCCCCCTGTCCTCCCCCCTCCTTTGTGATTTTTGCCTTTATAAGCCCGTTACAAGTTCAGGCCGGGGTCGAACTCCTCTACCCCTGCGTGGTGTATGAGTCTCGACCCCAGCATGCTGGCCTGAGATCTCACTCTTTCACTTTCAATAAACTTCCTCATGCAATTGCAGCAAGTCTGGTCTCGGTGCCTCGCTGGGTGCGCGCCTCTCCTGAGATTTGAGTGAGGGTCTCCCTTCGGAGGTCTTTCAATATGAAGCGCCCTCCACAGTCCCCCTGAACAGTTCTCATCCTTCCTAATGCTGTGACCCTTTACTATGTTCCTCATGTTGTGGTGACCCCAACCATAAAATTATTTTTGTTACTACTTCTTAACTGTAACTTTGCTACTGTTTGAATCATAATATGCAGGACATCTGATATGTGTCCTCTGTGAAAAGTTGCACTCCAATAAGGTCAAGACACGCAGGTTGAGAAACAACACCCTGGTGGCTCATGTCAGAGGTCTGGTGGCTTATTGAAACTAAATGGATCCTGAGGCTTCTGAACTAAATAATAGATTAACCCCTTGTTGCATTCACTGAGGTAGGGCCTAGCTAGAGGAGGGACTCATCCAGGCATGGCTGGAAAGGTGTTTGGTTCCTTTCCCCTTCCTTTCTCTGCTTCTTGGCTGCCATTATGCAAACAGTTGTTCCACAGGCATTTCCTACCATGATGCTTTGCCTCAGAGCAGAAATAAGCCTTTCCTTCCATAAGGTGCCTCGTTGAGTCTTCTCATTCAACTAGCCATGTTGTGATGGAACTGGGAATTCTGGGGTCTGCAGGGTAAGCCAGGTATCTCTGGCCAAGTCAATCAACGCTTCTAAGGAGAACGCTCCCAACTTAGTCTAATTACTGGACCAACGTAAAATTGGAGAACTACAGAGGTTATATGAGCATCTTAAAATAACCTCTCTTGTAGCTAGAAAGCCAGTGCAGCAGCAGCAGCAACAACAAAGCTTTATCAAACAGATGGCAGATTTACATACAGCACAAAGTGATGTCATGGCCTTCTCATGTTCTGAGAAACACAGGGCTCAGAGACACACAGACAACAGCTGGGAATAAGAACAGGTGACGGAACCTTGAATTCAAGCTCCCACGTCGATGTAAGCAGCTCCCACCTTGTGGGCAGAGTTTAAAATCTTTGCTTTGGGGATCTGTATGCATTGCATCTTAGGCAGATACCTTGGGTGTTGCTAGAGATGTGTTTCTGTTGGCAGAGGGCTTGCCTAGCATGTTTGGAGCCCTGGTTTGCTACCCAGCATGGCACAGACCAGACGTAGTGACAGTGACACTGGTCAGTCATTCGAACACCTGGGAGGTGTGGGCAGGAAGATCAGAGGTTCAAGACCATCTCGGATACACAGTGAATTCAAGATCAGCTTGTAGGCCAGGGCTACACAGATAAACCTTGTCTCAAAAATTAGAAAAATAAAAAAAGGTGTTGTTATCCTTATAAGTCATATGTGCATGACCACCATGTCTTTCTTCCTGTCTCTCCAGTTACAACAGACTTAGATTCTAACACACCTGGGGAGAGAAGAGGCTGGATATAGGCCTTGACTTAGAAAGAAATAAGGAATACAGGCAGGATTTGGCATCTTACAGTGCCAGAAGCTTGAGGCAGATGCAGAGGAATGGATTTCTAGGAGGCTACGCTAGGGAGGAAGGACTATAGGATTGAATAGGCCAGAGTTATTGAGGTGGATGTGCTTATCGGAGCTAGAATTTAAACTTATCTGATGATTTAATTGTGTGTATGTGTGTGTGTGTGTTTGTGCGTGCTTATGTACATAAGTATAGGTACCTAAAGAGGACAAAAGAGAGTGCGGAACCCACTGGAGCTGAAGTTACATGAGGGTTGTGATCAGCCTGAGGTGAGTGCTGGGAGCTAAATTCTGCTCCTCTGTAAAAGCAAATAACCAATGAGCCATCTCTCCAGCTCTGGGTTGTGAAATGTTAATTTGAACCTCTGTGTGACTTTAATTGGTTGACTTTTTAAAGTTTTGGTTGACTGAAACTTGGACCCAATAGCCACCTGTATTAAATGCCATTAATATGTTTGGGGTTTTTATTTGTTTTTGAGTCTTCCTATGTAGTTCTGGCTGCCTTTGAACTCACAGAGATCTGCCTTCCTAAGCCTCCTGAGTTCTGGGATTAAAGATGTGAGATAGTGTGGGCAGACCTCAAGTTCACTTTCAAATAAAACTATAGCACTTCACAGGTGGTGCCTCCTCCCTTGTGCTGTCTCTCTGCTGGCATCCATTGTCCTTACACAGCATGCTACGTGCATGTAAAAGAACTTATGGGATAATTCTATTGTTGCTATCATTCTTAAATATTTATTTATTTCTATCATCTGCATTCATGTCTGTGTGAATGTATGTGCATACAGGTGCCCTTGGAGGTCAAAAGAATAGTATCACATTGGAGCTGGAGTTACAGGTGCTAGGAATGCAACTAGGGCTTCTAGAAGCACAGCAAGTACAATTAATACATATTTGTTGTGTGTGCATGTATCATCGGGATGCTTATGGAAGACAACTTTCACAGGTCTGAAGCTTGGCAGCAAGATCCTTTACCCCTGGGCCATCAGCCTGGCTGCCTTCTGTGCTTTACAGAGGCTCTTGTCTTTTTGTGGGTCTTGTTATTGTTTTGCTTTGCTTGTGTGTCTTTCTCTTGCCTAAACATCTATTAGCACTGCTGGCAAACCACCCAGTTTTTGTCTGAGGAAGTATTTTTTTCCCCATGTCTTCTTCCAGGATGCTGCCTTGTCTTTGAACTTCAGTTTGGACATCATAAGCCCTCGTGAGGTTCTTTGGTCACTCATCTTGATTGGCGATGTCTGAGCTTCCTGGGCCTGTGGGTCAGCATCTGACTTTTGGACATTCTCAGTCATTACTCTACTAAGAGTTTCTGCTTCTTTTACCTTGGTTTTCCACATTTGCACCATATGTTCTACTTTCTGTGTCGGATAGTCTGCTCTTTTTATCTTGAGGTCCACTTTGCTCGCTGCTTTCCAGCTTTCTGTTGAGATTTCCAGGATCCAGGATTCTTCCCTCAGCTGTGCACCATCTGCTCAGAGCCCTGTCACAGGCTCGGCCACTTCTGCTGCTGTGGTCCCTGTGTCGTGCGTTTCCGTCTCTCCGTTTCTCCTTTTACATGCCACCTGCTGTATTGGGGTCTGAAGCATATTCACCGCAGGGGCTTTACGTTTCCTATCATTTCAATAGCGCCACCTTGCTTGAGCCTGGCGTCTTCAGTGTTACTCAGATTCTTCATGCTGTGTCTTAATGCACCTGCTGGATTTTCCTTTACGGCCGGACATGATGAAGGAAGTTGTAAGACAGGGATATTTAATGTGTGCTGTTAAATAAAGGGGGATGGGCTGCATTCTCTGCTCTGAATAGTAGATCATCATCATCTTTCAGTTAGCTTCACCTTTGAACCATGGCCCTTACACATGCCTCTTTCCCTACCTCCATCTCTTCCCCTTAAAATGGGGGTGGAGTGGGCTGATATTGAAAGTTTCTCTTTTCCAGAAACTTCCATAAAATTCTTCGAGGTTAGGAATTAGAGAGCTTGGTGTGTTGGTGAACATGTGGTGGCGCAAGCTGTACACATAAACTCTGGGTCACGTCCCACGATCTCGGACATCTTTTCCTTACTGGCTATTTCTGGGTTGTGATCTTTTCTAATAGGCTGGTAACCAAGTAAACATTCCCTGAGACAGTCTACTTTTATGTTTGTGTACATCTGTGTGTGTATACCTGCAGAGGTCAGAAGACGGTATCGAGTTCCCTGAAGCCAGAGTTGTAGGCAGTTGGGAGCTGCCTCATACGGTGCTGGGAATCCAACTCTGGGTCTCTGGAAGAACAGCGAATGCGCTTTAACTGCCCTTCTTGAGCCATCATGACCACACCTGATCATGCATCACAGTAGTTTCAGATTTACGGCTGGCCTTCAGAAACAAAACGGGGAAGTCTCGACTGATAACTAGGATGGTCCTGCAGAACAAGCCCTTATTTTGTGGGATTGGATGCTGTCTCCAGGTGGACATCCAGGGTGGTGTCCACCGAGTTAAAACTTTGTGCACCCTGTTGGTGTACACTCCCACACAGGATTGTGTGTGGGAAAAAAATCGACAAACAAGAACAACAAAAAGAACCCTCAAAGAGAATGCAGGCTTGCCTTTCCCTCTTACTGTTTCCTTGAACACACTCGGGCAGACAGCAGGTGAGCCATTTTTGGCTCTGGAGGAAGAGGCTTCCCCAAGACCTCCGGATCCTCTGGATTTAGTGGACACCCACAGTAGCCTCTTCTCATCTCCCAGCCAGCGGCTTGGCAAGAATCTTTTCCTCATGTATTAAATACCTTCTTGTTTGTTTTGGGGTTCAGGGCACACAACCCCCAAACCACTGACTCACTGATCAGGATGTACCACAATGTGTTGGCTATTTTTATATCAACGTAACTCAAGCTAGAGTCATTTGAAACCTCAACTGAGAAAGTCTCCATAAAATCCAGCTCTCCCTCCCTCTCTCTCTCTCTCTCTCTCTCTCTCTCTCTCTCTCTCTCTCCTCTCTCTCCTCTCTCTCTCTCTCTCTCTCTCTCTCTCTCTCCTCTCTCTCTCTCCTCTCTCTCTCCTCTCCTCTCTCTCTCTCTCCCTCTCTCTCTCCTCTCTCTCTCTCTCTCTCTCTCTCCTCTCTCTCTCTCCTCTCTCTCTCCCTCTCTCTCTCCTCTCTCTCTCTCCTCTCTCCTCTCTCTCTCCCTCTCTCTCCTTTCCTCTCTCTCCTCTCTCTCTCCCCCCTCCTCTCTCTCTCTCTCTCTCTCTCTCTCCTCTCTCTCCTCTCTCTCTCTCCTCTCTTTCTCCTCTCTCTCTCTCCTCTCTCTCCTCTCCTCTCTCTTCTCTCTCTCTCCTCTCTCCCCCCTCTCTTCTCTCTCTCTCTCTCCTCTCTCTTCTCTCCTCTCTCTTCTCTCTCTCTCCTCTCTCCCCCCCTCTCCTCTCTCCTCTCTCTCTCTCTCTCCTCTCTCTCTCTCTCTCCTCTCTCTCCTCTCTCTCTCCCCCCCCCCTCTCTCTCTCCTCTCTCCCCCACCTCTCTCTCGTTTCTCTGTGTAGCCCTTGCTTGCCTGGCACTAACTCTGTAGACCAGGCTGGGATTAAAAGTGGACCACATCCCTGACTGTAAGGCATTTTCTTAATTAGTGACTGATAAGGGAGGGCCGGGGTCCATTGTGGGTGGTGCTATCCTTGGGCTTGTGGTCCTGGGTTTTATAAGAAAGTAGACTGAGTGATGAGCAAGCCAGTAAGCAGCACCTCCTCCGTGACCTCTGCATCAGCTTCTGCCTTCAGGTTCTAGGCCTGCTTGAGTTCTTGCCCTGACTTCCTTCACTGATGGACTACAATATAGAAGTGTAAGCTGAATAAACGCCTTCTCCCCAACTTTCCCCCAAGTCCCTCCAAGACAGGGTTTCTTTGTGTAGCCCTGGCTGTCCTAGAACTAGCACTGTAGACCAGGCTGGCCTCGAACTCACAGAGACCCGCCTGCCTCTGTCTCCCCAGTGCCGGGATTAAAGGTGTGCGGCACCACTGCCTGGCTCCAACTGGCTTTGGTTATGGCATTCCATCATGACAATATTAACCGTGACTGGAACACCTCCTGTGCACTTCCTTGGTGTGTTTTCAAGCTTGTGAGTCTGAGAAATTACAGACATGAAAGCAGCTTGGTGTCTTAGGAAAGAGCTAGCTATCTTTTGTAAAAGAACCTTACATCTATATGGGAGATGCAGGTCAGCAAGTTTCTATGTCAGGAAGAGGGCTTTGTGTATGTGCGTGTGTGTGTGCGTGTGTGTGTGTGTGTGTGTGTGTGTGTGTGTGTGTGTGTGCGTGCGCGCGCGTGTGTGTGCATCACATGCACTCATGTGTGATGTGGGCCTGTATGTGCTACAGCCGTCATACAGACGTCAGAGGATGACCTCATTATCCTTGTCCACTCGTCTTTAGACAGGGTCCTCTTTGCTTTTCTACACTGTGCTCCCCAGGGCCCCTGGACCTTGAATTTTCAGGGGTTCTCCACTCTCTGCCTCCGATATCCCCACCGGAGCACTGGGATACCAGACGCTGTGTGTTGGGCTTGTACACAGGTCCTGGAGATTCAAACTCAGGTCTTCACACTTTCATGGCAAATGCTTTACCCTCTGTGTGATATCCTCAGTGCACATTCCAGAGACTTTTATCTGTATCTGAGATAATCCCTTCCTCACCTTATAATTCCTCCCACAACTTGTCTCTACTGTGCTCTGTGCTCCGGAGGTCCCAGGGCCTTTTCTAGCTAGATAGCTTAGGATGCTGTACAAACTTTGAACATATGACCTATTTTAAGTCTCATGTTTTGTGAACACTCATTCATATATGTGTATTTAAAATGGTCTTACTCCTATTAATTTGCCCTATGTTGATCAATTTTTTAAAAAATACATTGTTTTTTCATTTCATGTACAAGGATTTTTGCCTCCGTGTATGTCTGTGCACCACACGTGTGTTTGGCACCTGCAGCATTCTGAAGAGGATGTAGGATCCCTTGGATCTGGAGTTACAGACAGCTGTAAGCTACAGTGTGGGTGCCTGGAATTGAACCCACGTCCTCTGGACAGGCAGACAGTACTCCTCATCATTGAGGCATCTCTCCAGCTTCTATTAATTTAATTTATAAGCTAACCCAGCCCAGAGAATACAGGAAAGTCACATTTCCTTCCCCTCCATCTGGAGATATATCTGTATCTATGCCTACAGTCTCCATATTTGTGTATATTTGTTTTCCCAGCTCAAGGATAATTAGCTGAATAGCAATGGTAATGATGGAGGCTCATGCCAATCTGTGAAAACAGGAAACCAGGGACAGCCTTCTAGTGTCTTACCTTCTCACACTTTCTTCTCTCGCTTTCCAGTTGTTTACGTAGAGCCTCTTGCTGCTGGGAATTGGCTGCTTCCTGCTGGTTCTCCTTATCCTGCAAGGTTCTCACTTGTCTCTGGAGATCATTTACATCCTGGTCTAGAAGGATCCTGAGGGCAAAAAATGTACAGCAGGTCACTCCGTGGACTGCCACACTCTGCAAGTGATTCCTGGACCCCGAACTTCTGGACCAGCACGAGGGAGTTTGTCATTTCAGCAGAGTGAGGAGGTTCTATGTCTGTAAGATAATAGGACCTGTGCAGGGCGCCTCCGTAAGCGGCTCTCCATCGCTCATAGCCACCCTTGTGTGAACCAGGCTTTCTGGACCCATTTTCTCAGCACTCTGTAACCTCAAACATTTTCTTCCAGCTAGGGAACTTTTTCACTTCCTCAGTCAGACCTTCCCCAGGGATTCCTTCCCCAGGGATTACTCCCTTACCCACCTGGCTCAGTCTTTCCCTTTCCTTCTTTCTCAGCCCAATGGTCCCCTCTCAGCTCCCCTAACCCTCCACCCCCCCCCAACTGCTTCACTCTCGGCTTATGTATTGCTGTTACTGAGGAAGGCTGCCTCAAGCCCTCAGTTCCAGACAGTCCTGCTAGGTGCCTTCCCAGCCTTCTGAACCTCCTTCAGCACGGTGCTTGCCCTGTATCGCTACAGCTAAAGTGTCTCAGGACAGGGGAATTCCTTATAGCAGCAGTCAATCTCCCCTTCGGGTGTTTAAACTCCATCTATGTGTTTGTGTGTGCATGTGCCAGATTTACATGTGGAGGTCAGAAGACAATGTGCAGGGGTTGTTTCTCTCCCTCTACCATGTGGGCTTCTGGAACTGAACTCAGATTGTTAGGCTTGGTAGCAAGGGTCTTTATCTGCTGGGGTATCCCACTGACCCTCAAATTCCCTTAATTTTTTAAAATTATGAGTGCATATATGTATGTGTGTGTGTGCATATGTGGGTATACATAAGCAATGGTATGTGTGAGCAAGTATATGTGTATGTGTACATGTGTCTGAGGTGCATATAAGCCATGGTATCTGTGTATGTATGTATGTATGCATGCATGCATATGTGTGGGGTGCACATATGCCATGGGGTGTGTGTGTGTATGCATACATGTGTGTGAGTGCACATAAGCCATGGTATGTGTGTGAGCATGTACATGTGTGTATGTGTGTGTGAGTGTGTAAGTGTATGTGTGTATACATGTGTGTGTGCTCTCATAAGCCATGGTATGTATGTGAGCATGTGTGTATGTGTGTGTACATGTGTGTGGGCTGCACATAAGCCATAATGTGTGTGTGTGAATGGAGGTCAGAGGATGACTTTGTGGAGTCGATTCTCTCTTTTCACTTTTAAGTGGGTTCCGGGGACTCAGCCCGAATAGTCAGCGGGCACAGTGAGTCTGTAGCCCATCAAGTGAGCAAAACACCTCCCAGTCCCTCAAGCTTCCTTTAAAATAAAAAAGCAAACATGTCAGTGCCAGCCTTGACTTCGGAGCCTTGTGCAAGAACGGTAGGCACTCTACTAGGGAATTACTTTCTCAGCCCTCACTATACATTACTTATAGCGAAACCAAAATTCACAGCAGATTAAATTCAGTATAGTGGTGCTCATTTGTAGTCCCAGCTACTCAGGAAGCTGAGGCAGGGGATTCACTTGAACTGAGTTCAAAGCAAGGCTTGGGCAACATGACAAAATTCTGTTTCAGACAATTAACCAATCAACATAAAGTATCTATGTATCTAGTCAGAAGTTCCCAGAGTGCTTGATCTAATTAAATATAGACAGGGGGGTGTTCTATTAACCCACAGGGCCAGAGGCTGAAGAGCCTCATGACAGCCACCTGCTTCAGAGCCGCTCACACCAAGCAGCTGGACGCCTCAGAACAGGAGGAAGCTGGCAATGCGGCCCCAGTTCCAGGCCAATGGTTCGAAGACACTATGGATGGCTGATGGTACAGCTTCACGTTCAAAGGCTGAGAAACAGCAGAAAGCTGTCTCCTCCTCTCACCCGGCTGACTTTCATCTGGGCCCCAGCCTTTTGGAAGTCCCTGCTCATTCAGAGTGGGCCCCTCCCACTCAGTAATGGACCCACAAGCCGGTCCTGTCCAGAACCCCTCACAGATGCCCAGACACCTTTTGCCAATGTTGTAGACATTCTCTAATGCTAGTCAAGTTGAGAACAATTTTGAATCAAATGAAATCACAGAAATTGTGGGATGAAGCAGAATTCATGAAGGGATGAAGTAGGGAAACTGGTCCCAGGGTGTTATAAAGGAAAGAGAATCTAAAATCAATACTCAGAAATCTAAAATCAATCCTCAGAGTTTCCATCATAAGAAGCCAGAGAAAAATGAACATCATAAATCAAAGAATAATAATAGAAAATAAAAATAACAGCAGATAAAAGAATAATAGAAACAAGACCCCCAGTCAGGTATGATGGAGCATGCCTGCAATTCTAGCACTCTGGAAGCAGAGGCAGGGGAATTGCTAGCTTGGACTATCTAGTGTGAGTTCTAAGATAGCCTGGACTATGAAGTGAGACTCTGTTGTCTGAATCAGGAGTTCAAGGCCAGCCTCAGCTACATAAAGACCAGCCTAGGACGCATGAGATCCTGTTGAAAGGAGGGCTGGGGTAGGAAGGATAGACAGACAAATGGAATCAGGAAAAAAAATAGAGAATGTGAAATAAACCCAAAAGATAGTTCTTTGAAAACACCAATACAGTTGACTAATTTCCATTTAGGCCAGCAAACCAAGATGTATAGGCTATAGAAATCACTAATACCAGAAACACCACAGGGGTTTCTCTATTGATCCCACAGATATTAAAAGGACAGTAGAGGATATTATACCACTGTAGCATCTTAAAGCACTGTATGCCCACAGATATGATAGGTTCGATGACGAGTAGCCTGTGTTATTGAAAGAAGGAAATGATGGAAACTCATATGAGGAAAAGCAGATGGCGTGGGCACAGCTATATCCATGGCGGAAACTGAAGGCTGCAGAGTGGACACTCTGGGGACGCTGACGAAGGAACATCTCTTGACCCCACAAGTTTGAGACCAGCCTGGGCAATTCAGCAAGACTCAGAAAGGAAGAGCGAGGGCCTGGAAAGATGGCTGTGTTGGTACATGCTGGGCACCAAACCCCAGTCCACCATGAGAAAGAACATCAAGTGCAGTCAACCTCTGAACTATCTCTCTGCCTCATCCCAGCCTCTGCATGTCACTTTTTAAATGGGGGTTTTCTTAGGTCACTGATCTGGCCTTGTGGCAAGCTTGCTGGCACCTCCTGAATGTGCGGCTGATATTGTTATCTGCCCTTTGACCTGCAAGCGTGTGTCACCTGGCAGTGTTGTGTCAGCTCGGTGTTGTGTGGACTTGTCTTTGGGGTATCCTACTGCTTTCTTGTGAGCGGGCCTTGCTAGGATCTAACTATGACAGGCTAGCCCACCATCTCTCAAGACATGGCAGGTGAGGCGAGTGTTCCGTGTCGTCTCTTTGAGTGCATTCAGTTTTCCTGCACACAAATATCCAGCCAGTCACTTGCTCAGACATTTACTCAACAAATATTCACTCAGTGGTGTTTTGTGACAGGTCCTAGCACAGAACTTCCAGCTATAGCTACAAGTAAGATTCTGAGCTACAAAGGGTGTGCGTACATCTCCGTGTGTCTTGAGTGGATAATGTATCTTTCTTAAAATATATATAGACTCATTCTGAATATCATAAAATGAGAAGCATCTATCATCAAGGTCAGAATCACAACCATTATTTTAAGAGGAAAAATCGATAGTTCTTATCTGCTAGTAGTTTCTTGATACTAAAGATGCCTATAAATGACCCATAAGTATCTGAAGAACATTAGCCAACGAATTTTTAAAAAGTACAACTTCAATGAAGCCTGAGTCTGCTCAGATCACACCAGAAAGCTAGGCAAGCTCTGTGTCGGACCTCCTGGGGGAATCCCGGTTAAAACAAGTTGCCAGTGTTCTGGGTAAATCTGCGCCCAGAGAGTCCCTCGCCCTGGTGGTCCTTACCTCCTCTGCTGCTCCTCCTGGCACTGCTGCTGCAGCCTGGCCTCGACGCTCTTTGCCTCCTTGATCTCTTCCTCTAGTTGCTTCTTACGCAAAATGCAAACGTCTGAGAGGCAGACTTGTCGTGCACAGTCTAGTTTCTGCTGCAGGTCCAAAATCTTGGTTGAAAGTGCAAAACATTATGAAGGGTGTGACCCTTTTCGAACAACAAACTCTACACTTGATTGAACTATAGCAAGCTCCTATGGTTGGAGACAGGGGTGTGGGGTGTGGGGGTGAGGTTGGGGGTGGGAGTGAGGAGTACTTTCATATTCTGTGTAAGGTATTCTTACGCTTCACATTGTAAAAAGGAATCCGCACACGCACGTTGTTGGCAGCTTAGCACCTACTTGCTGTTAGTGGCTTGTGTGCTCTCAGTTAACCATCCCCACCTGCAGCCCAGGTCCACTGGAGCGGGATGAGGTTGATAAGAGCAGAAACCAGCCTGACTCAGCAGTTCAAGTGCCTGAGCCAAGACGCCCAGAGGATGAGGAACAAAGCAAGGATGATGAGGGCACAGAAGTGTAGCTGAGCGCCCAGGCAGATGGGCCAGCCTGAGCTACAAAGTGCCTGCCTGCCAGTCGGCCTGCCCACTCTTGTTCTGCCTCTCCTATCCCCTGTGTAACCTGCTGGCTAGAGGTGAGACAGAAGATGGGCTTTTTTAAGGTGTTAATCCACTTCTTCTTAGACCAGCTCTCTAAATAAAGAAAAGGGTTTTGTTTTTTTGTTTGTTTGGATTTTGGTCTCATTGTGAACCTGGCCCAGAGCTCACTCCGTAGACCAGGCTGCCCTCAGATTCACAGAGATCCCCCTGCCTGCCTCTGCTTGCCAAGTCCTGAGATTGAAGGCATATGCCACAACACCTGACATAAAGTATAACTTTAAGATTTGGTTTCTCTCTCTTATTCACTGGCTTCTGTAAGTGACAGCAATGAGCTACTGGTGTCTTGGTCACACCCGTTATCCTCTGCTGAGACTACACACTACCATGCATGTATACAGTGGCTAAGTGACCGTGGACATATACAGCAGCTCTACCATATCCTGTGGCAGTGTACAGTGTCTCTACTTTCATGTGGTGTAGAATGATGTCCCTCTGAAGAGGAGTGTCCCTCTGAACATGCATATGCTATTTAGTAGTAGTTTTAAGACAGTAAGACAGCAATAGAGGAAGACATGTATGAATGCACACACATACACACACACACACACACACACACACACACACACTCACACACACATAACTGTTATATATTTTTGGTACCTTGGAGTAAGCAATCCAAAATGCAAGGGCAATATTTGAAAAAAGCCAATTTCATAGCAAACATCTTTCTTAAAAGTACAAAACAGGCTAAGTGTTGGTGGTGCACACCCTTAATCCCAGCACTCCGGAGGCAGAGGCAGGCTGATCTCTGAGCCGAGGTCATCCTGGTCTACAGAGTGCCAGGGCTACACAGAGAAACTGCCTCACCCATCCCCTCTAAAAGTTACAAAATAGGGTTGGAGAGATGGCTCAGTGGTTAAGAGCACTTGGCTACTCTTGCAAACAACCTGGGTTCAGTTCCCTACACCTACATGGCAGCTCCTAACCATCTGTAACTCCAGTTCCAGGGGACCCACTGCCCTCTGCTGACTTTCTCAGGCACCAGGCATACACGTGGTGCACATACATATATATATATATATATGCAGGCAAAACAATCATACACACCCACCCACACACACACAATAAAATAAGTATTTTTTAAAGATTGCAAAATAAGTCATATAAACAGTTAATTCAAATGAGAGACAAATAAGTTCTTTAAAATTAAAAAGTATAAATATTCTATGGCTTCAATAAGTTTTAAATTCATATTATGGATTTAATTAAATATACATTTGCATTTATAGAGTTATATATGTGTATGTGCACCTGTGTATACATGATAAGGGGTGTCCTCCTCTGACTCTCTTTACCTTGTCTTTTGAGACAGGGTCTCTTGCTGGCCTGGAACTCACTCTTTCAGCTAGGCTGCTTGGCCAGCCAGTCCCAGAGACCCTTCTGTTTCTGTTTCTCCAAAGCTGGGATTGCAGGCACGCACCGTGTGCAGGGGATCTGAGCTCAGCGCCTTGTGCTTATGTGACAGGCACTTCACCGATCCAGCCATTTCCCCAGTCCCAGAAGCTTACATTCCTAACTTCATGCAGTTTTCAAAAATGTACAAGGTTTATTAGAATGGTAGGGGCAGATGACATAAAATTATCCAAGAGAGGAAAACATTCTCGGGACACCTGTCTCTTAAGGTCTCCCGGAGGCAGGGTTCCGGCTCTGCTTACTGCTTCCAGAGCCAGAGGGTAGTTACCTTTTCCTGTGCTTCCGCTGTTTTCGATTTCTCCCAAGCGAGCTTTTCCTGAAGGCCTTGCTGGGCTTTAATGCTCTGTATCTGCCTCAGTCCTTCCAGCTCCAGCTCCCTGACTTTCTGCTGACAGTGCTTCCACTCCGCCGTGAGCGAGGAGTGCATCCTGGCGTTGTCTAGCAACTTCTCCTGGGCTTGCTTGAGTTCAATTTTGATCTATAGTTGGGGGATAAGTACAAAGCCATAAAAAACGAGGCTGGGGATGCAAGGAAATGGTAGAAAGCATCCCCAGGGCACTGGCTTTGAGACTTGGCACATGCGTGCGAAGGAACTTGCCACCAAGCTTGATGACCTGAATGGACTCAATGCCCTGGATGCTACATGGTAAAAGGAGAGAAGTGACCCCCAAAAGTTTTCCTCTGACCTCTGTGTGTGCCATGGCATGTGTGTACCACATCCATACATGTATATCACACACACGGTAACATTTTTATGAATGATGATAATGATAATAGACTTCACAGAGTTATCACTATGCATATATACTAGATCAGCAGGTAAATTCTGAAGTGTGACCGTTCCAAGAACTAACTGGCAAGGGAGTACATGATGCAAACTTCCATACAGTGCAGACAGAAACAGACGAGATGAGTGGGTGGGCAACCCATGTGCTGTCCCTAGAGTTCAACAACCCCACTTTGCTCTCTTTCGAGAGAGCCCCACTTATGTTAGCACACACATGTTGGTGGCCTTCAGAAAGTAAAAAGACAAACCAGCAACCCTTATTGTTTATGTTGCCTAGGAACGAGTGCTTCACCTCTGAGTTGGACATATCTGAAATTATGGGCACTTACTAATTTCTCAAGACCAGAGGAATGTTATCTCCAAAAATGTTAGCACACACCCACAGGCACACGCACATGTAGACAAGCCACATGGAGAAAAAAAATGTATCAAGAAATTACAACCAAAGCCAAATGCTTCCCTGTCTGTGGAGAACTTTTGGGACCGCCTTCTAGGAATTTGGCAAGAATTTGACATTGGGCTAGGACAGGGAAGTCGGCTCAGGATGCAGACAGCTGAGGGATGTGATCTTTGTATCTTGATGGGTTAGACTGGAAAAAACATCTGCTTCAGCATCAGCACTGGATGGAGTCATGATCCTCACTCCCTCCCTGTTGACCGACTGAGCTGGCTTGGTCACCTGTCATTGATGGGTCAAAGGTCAACAGGAAACAAATTACCATTAGCTTTGTCTCGATGATAAGGCCAAGAAGAAATTCTAGAGTGGGCATTATAAACGTCTCTATTCCTGGTGAACACTCACTCACTTTTTCTTTCCGTTACACCAGTGCAATGTCCCAGTTCTCCTCACATCTGGTCCGGAAGCAGGGGCAATACCCTTGGAGGGCTGGTTGTGCTTTTGAAATATTATTGACAAGAACAAGTTTGTGAGCTGGAGAGATGGCTCAGTGGTTAAGAGCACTGACTGCTCTTCCAGAGGTCCTGAGTTCAATTCCCAGCAACCACATGGTGGCTCACAACCACCTGTGATGGGATCAGATGCCCTCTTCTGGTGTGTCTGGAGACAGCTATGGTGTGCTCATATACATAAAATTAAAAACAAAAAAATAGAACAAATCTGTTCCTGGCTCATTTCTTCTCAGAAGGAACTCTGGCCTATCAGAAAGCCCAAAGTCCTTATTTTCAAGTACTACCTCACTGCAAGAAAACTCAGCAAGTCCAACGGGTGAGCAGGCACGGAATTCAAGGAAAAGAAGAAAGCAAAGAGTGGGGTATGTGGTGCACCGGACCGAGCCTCTCATTGCTACTGCGGAGGGCGCTCACTCTCCTTCCCTAGCACACTGTCCATTGGCTCCCCAGGTTCCCAGGCCAGGAAATCTAGAGGCTGTGAGAGTCAGTGATGGAGGGAGCCCACGGGCAAGGTTTAGAGATGTTACTGAAGTCAGATTGTACTGGTGAAAAACCTGTTAAGCCAACAACCTCTGTCTCCATGGTATCTTCTGCAGCCCAAAGAGGAACCAGCACAGTGTCCTGGTGGCACTCAGCAGGTGTAAGGGAGGGACTTGAATAGTGATAGAGAGAGTTTTCAGAGCTGCCAGTGTGCTGCCTTTGGATCGCGATTGCTCTCGGTGGTGTCCATGGGCATCTACTTTGTAATATGTTGAGCTAATTACTCCAGCATGCCTAACAGTAGGGACCCGGAGTTTGATCGTCTGAGTAGATTTTAGGGAATCCCACAGTGGGTAAGAGCATGATCAGCCTTGGGTGGCACATTCCCAGCCCCCACGTTCTTGGCTCACAACTGCTTCCTACTGCAGCTATCCCAAGGCTCTGGCCTCTGTGAGAACCTGCGCTCATGCACACACACACATCTATGCACACCACACACATCCATGCACACCACACACATCCATGCATACCACACACATCCATGCATACCACACACATCCATGCATACCACATCCATGCATATTCGTGTGCACATGTGAGCACACACACACACACACACACACACACACACACACACACACACAGTCCCGTGTTTACAAATCTAAGGTCCCCAGAATGACTCCAGGCTGAGGAAAAATGCAATGTGGAAAGTCAAACCCACTTACGTTTCAATTCAGAGTCTACGCTCTGTATTAGATTTGTAATCCTGGTGGCCCTAACAACTCTGAGGTTTATAATGTCAAACTGTACGTAAAACATGTACATAGTTACTGTACATGTTACTACTACACGCCTGGCTCCAAGAGAGAGGCTTCAAACAGCAAACAGCATCTTCTCTCTTTATGAAGTGATCATTTTTCCATTTCTGAAAGATGGCCTATTGAGTACATATTTATACGGGGCCGGTTAGGATCTGTGTCATTCTGGTCATTCTAGCCAAAGAAAGATGTAAGGTTGCTTGAGTACGCCCAGAGTTAAGCTGGACATAGTGACGTGTACCTGTGACCTTGGCATTTGACATGTGGAGACAACAGTGCGCTGAGGAGACTTCACTGGGATCTTAGTCATAGGAGTAAGATTCACTGTCGCTTTGTAGTGATTTCAAGACCAGCCCGCTCTACAGGATGCTGTCTCAAAACAAGCTGATCTAAGAGGCCTTCCATTTAATACTCCAGGTGTCCACCATGTGCTGGGGAACCCAAGGCCTCCTACCTTCCAGACAAACATTCCACCAACTGAGCTCCATCTCCAGTCCCTGAATACTGAAATTTAGAACCTTACATAGGGTTTCTAATCTATATTAGAAACCAAGTCTGTAATGTATATTTATAGAACCGAATTGTATCTGGAAGAATACATTATTTATATGGTACCTTGTTCTGAATGCTTATGTATTTTGAAAAACAACTGTGAATCTGTGCCACGCACCCCCATTATGAATACATTTACTGGGGAGAAGTTTACTGGCTATATGCAACTAATGCAGGGAGACCAGTCACTAAAATTAAATGCTAAAAATTTGAGATAAGGGGCTGGAGAGATGGCTCAGCGGTTAAGAGCACTGACTGCTCTTCCAGAGGTCCTGAGTTCAAATCCCAGCAACCACATGGTGGCTCACAACCATCTGTAATGGGATCAGATGCCCTCTTCTGGTGTGTCTGAAGACAGCGACAGTGTGTATGTATATATATATATATAATCTTTAAAAATGTTTACTTATAAAAGAAAAAAGCATTTGAGCACCCTGTTGGCAGCAGATAGAGTGAATGGAACTGCGATTTAACTCTCCCCTGCTGTGGCCCTCCCAGGGCCTGCAGGAATGGCTGTTCCTGTGAGAGTTACCTTGATGTTCTCCTCCTGGAGCAAACTGTTGTGCTGTTTCAGGTCCAGGCTCCGCCCCCGCTCATACCGCAACTCCTTCTCCGCCGAGTTGCACAGGATCTGCAGGCGGTGCAAGTTCTGCCGCAGTTCCCCGTGATGCTGGTAGCTTGCTTTCTCTCCGGATGTTAGGTACTGAGGCAGACATTATAAGAGAGAAATGCGCTTGAGAGAGCACCACCGTAGGTGTGTGGGTTCCCGCCGTAGGGACCCGAGGGCTCACATACAAGGGCTTCCGGAGTTCCTTCACCTACAACAAATGATGCTTCTACATCCACCGCTGCTTGGTGGTGCTCCTGGAATTCAAACGCTTCTACACTGGACGGCAAAGGCCAGTGAGTTATGGGAACAAAAGCAGCCGGGAGTGGATAACTAACCTTTCGATGAATTGATATTTCTAATATCAATGAAAGGCAAACAAAACAGAGGACTTTTAGGGTAAAACACTCCCTTTTGAAGTCTCAGAACTACAAAATCCCTTAATAGCGAGAACAACAAGGAACCCACACTGTTTAAAACTTGTTTTATTTTATGTTCATGGGCATTTGTCTGCGTGGATGCCTGTGCAGCCCTTGTGTGCACGATGCCTGTGGAGGCCAGAAGAATGTCAGGACCCCCGGAACTGGAGCTACTGATAACTGTGGGTGCTGGGAACTCAACCTGGGGCCTCTGGAAGAGCAGACAGTGCTCAAGCTGAGCCACCTCTCCAGCCCAACATTTAGTTTTTAAATTTTTATTACATTTGTGTGTGTGTGTATGTGCACATGCATGCCACAGTGCATGTGTGACAATCAGAAGCCAACTCTCAGGAGTTACTGAGCCATTTTGCTAGCCTAGCTAAGAAAATTAATACAATAACGATTAAATACAAACCAAGGAGGGCTCTGGGGAGCCAGTTCCCTATTCTTCCTTGGGACAATCAGACTGAGAGCTGTTTGCTTTCTGGGGGCTGCTAGCGGAGGGAAGCAATCAATGAAGCAGTGGAGGACCAAGCTCTAGGCTGGCACTGGCTCTGCTGGCACCGACTCTCAACCATCCAAACGCTGGGACCCTCTATTACTCTTCCTCATGTGTGTGACCCCAGCTACAAAATCATTTTCATTGCTATTTCCTTTTTTTGTTTTTGTTTTTAAAGATATATTTATTTATTTTATGTATATAAGTACACTGTAGCTGTCTTCAGATACACCAGAAGAGGGCATCTGACCCCATTACAGACGGTTGTGAGCCCCAGTGTGGTTGCTGGGAATTGAACTCAGGACCTCTGGAAGAGCAGTCAGTGCTCTTAACCGCTGAGCCATCTCTCCAGCCCTCATTGCAATTTCCTAACTGTGATTCTGCTACTGTTAGGACTCATAACATAAGTATCTCTTTCCTGACCATCTTAGGTGACCCCTGTGAAAAGGTTGCTTGACCCCCAAATGCTCTATAGGCTGTCGACCTGGGTTTCATCACCCCCAGTGTGGGCAAATACCATCTGCCTGTAAGACGCACAGATTCTATTCTTACGCCATCACATCGCTTAATGAAAACAGGCGGTTTAGTGCGTTACCCACAGCACTACCTACCATACACCCCAAACGTTAGAAAAACATTAGGTTGTAAGTCTACAAAGTTAATACTGCTTCCAACTTGGTTCGAGAATAGTGAAAAGGGACCCTCACCTGGGCCGGTGCTAACCACAGCTGACGTCACAAAATACTTCTGACCAACACAATGCTCAGTCTTGCCCATTCGAGAGCCTCCCGAGATTCCTTACCTATACATAGCATTCTGAAAGTCTGGCATCTGGCTTGTCTGTTGTCAAAATTGTACATTTAAGAAGATTATGCTAATATAGCACCATACTAGATACTGCTATCTGGCATCAGGGGTGAAGAGCATACACACACACACACACACACACACACACGAGGAGGGGATAGTCATTAGTGCACAGAGCATGACAGAAACTGTCCAAACTGTGCTTGCTTCCTTACTTCCTTGCCATGAAATCACGGAGCTGGACAGATGGCTCAATGGTTAAGAGGACTCAAGTTCAATTACCAGCTCCTACATGGTGGGTCCCAGCTGTTTGTAACTTCAATCCCAGGAGGTTCAATACCCTCTCTGGCTTCTGCAGGCACTGCGTGTGATTGCTGCAGTCATACATGCAGGCGAATACACATACGCATTGAAGAAAGATTGTGTGCAACAGCTAATTTGGGAAACAGAAAGTTCAAATAGAAATAACCAGCCTTCCATGAGCTCCACATCTATTTTTCTCCTGTATGACTGAGAAAGAGAGGTTTCCTTTCCATGGACACTTGCACGCAAGACGAAAGTGGACCCTTTTTTATAATGCTTACACACAGTATTTGAAAATGAACCCAAGATTTAATTATAAAGCTAAAAGTATAAAAATAGTCTCAGAAGAAACATGAGAACAAAGCTTTCACGTGCTCATTTAGATAAGATCACAAGACAAACATTTAAAAAGTGTAAATGGATCTGGCCATGGTGGCACATGCTTTTAGCCCCAGCCCTCAGGAGGGCTGTGAGTTCGAGGCCGGCCTGGTCTACAAAGCAAATTCAGGATAGTCAGTGCTATACAGAGAAACCCTGTTTCAAATGACCAAAAGAGCACTCATTGCTCCGCCCCCCCAACCCTAAAACAAAAAACACAAACCAAACCACCACCACCACCACCAACAACAACAACAAAACCCAAATGGGCCTGGATGTGGTATTGTACACCTTTAATCCCAGTACTTGGGATGCAGAGGCAGGCAGATATCTGCATTCTAGACCATCCTGGTCTACAGAGTGAGTTCCAGGACAGACAGGGCTACACAGAGCAACTCTGTCTCAAAACAAACAAACAAACAAACAAGCAATTGTGAATGGGGCTGTGTCCAGGGAGATGGCTCAGTGGTTAAAGCACTTGCTACGAAAACAAAATAACCAGAGGTCAGGTCCAGCAAACCCCTGTAAAATGCTGGTTGGGTGGGTGGAAGTCAGCCTGCCTATAATTCTTACCTTGGAAGGCAGAGGCAGATGGTCCTTTGAACAAGCTAATTAGACAGACTAGGCCCATCAGCCACTTCTGGGTTTGATTGAGAGACCCTGCCTCAAAGATAAGGTGGAAGACTGATCAAGGATGATTCCTAACATCAACTTCGGGTCTCCATGCAAACAAGTGTACATTAGGCGTCAGTACTCACAAGTAAAAAGCAAGGATACATGCATCACACATATATGCATGAAAAAATTTCATAAATGAGTGTTTAATAAAAATGTGTGTATCAGTGGGTAGTGACAGGAAATTGAAGAGACAGCTCCATTTACCCTGCCTTTAAGAAAACAATATAACCAACCTTAGTATGCAATCAATTTTTATAATCTGAGCTAAATGCACGACTTTAATTTTAAATTATAAACTCTTCCATACTTTGATCTAGAATAATATTATGGTGTGTGTGTGTGTGTGTGTGTGTGTGTGTTTGTGTGTGGTGGCATATATATATATATAACTGTATGTTTACATGTGTGTGCATGCATGTACATGTGTATGTATATGCCACATATCTCTCTGGGAGAGAGATGAGAACAGTCTCGGAAAACAAGGAGGGAACTCTCAGGCCAAAAGTGGGTTTGCAGCCTTGCCAGCCGGCTACAGAGATACCAGCACATCCATCCCATTATCCAAGGCCACCAGCTTCCTGGACAGAGGTATGGTGAGGGAGTGGGTGTCAGTCTGAAAGCTGCAGCAAGGTGGCTTAGGTCCTTATCTTGTTATAGAGGGGTCACGGCTCTCTAGATCCTGTTCAGACACTGAGCGACCCTAACGATTCATGCATGGGCCCCATCAACCTTATTCATTGCACCTCAGGTAGTTCACCTTGGTTGAGTAAATAAGAACCAAACTTTTTTCAGAAACTCGTGGTCATTGGGGGAAGAAAAACATACTAGACTACACTAGAATTTCCTGAGGCCTCAAGAGGCTGTGTGGCTGCAGAACTATCACAAAGTGACTACATTCAAATTTTCCTTACAATTTTTGCATATTTTGTAGTCAAACTTGCTTTTGTCATTACTGTGGGGGTGTTCTTGGTTTTGCTGAGAATTTCGTACATTCGCATAATGTGTTTTGATCAACCCACCCCCATTCCCTGCCCTCCGACCCTTCCCCCACCCTCCCTCACGGCTTCCCAGTTTTGTTCTAAGCATTGACTAACAAGAGGGTCAAACAAAGGGGGGAGATAAATTAGACTAACAAATGAGTCAGAATTACTTTTCATAAAGCAACTACATAAAGTTACATGTAGGCAAAATGTTACACTCTTGGCTGAGCAGGGTAGCACATACCTGTAATCCCATCACTCAGGAGTGGGGCCAGCCTGGGCTACATTCTGAATTTTCAGTCCAGCCTGACTGCAAAGCAATACCCTGCCCCTCAAAACCAAACAAATCACCACCACCAAAATCCCAAACAGCCACCATGACTTTGTAATCGTTATGTTTCCCTTTCCACAAAGTCCCAAGCCTGCGACTCCGGCCCAGTGTCCAAGAAGGGGAGGGGGTGGGGTCTCTCTGTCAAGATCTCATTCTGTAGCACTGGCTGCCTTTGAGCTCCTGTGCGGTCCCTCCCTCTTCAGTCTCCTGTGAGTCAGAGCAGCTCTCTGTCTGTGGTTGTCACCATCGAAAAACACATGTTCTTAGGAGACACCACTCAGCAGCAAAATTACAGTTACGAAGTAGCAACGAAAACTGAGTATGGTTGGGGCTTTCTAAGACCGTCAGAAATAGGCGTTTTCTGATGGTTGTGACCCACAGTTTGAGAAGTGCTGGTTTATAGTCATTGAGCCATCAAAGCCTGGTTATATATTAATTACCGTGGCTTCTTCAGATTTTAAGTTCTACTTCCAAATCTAAGTTTATTTTCCTCCTCCTTTCCATGCTGGATCCCACCCACGGCAAGTTTACATCTCCAGTCTTTGGCTTACATTAGGAAAGAAGAAGACGACGTTTTTGGCTGCTTATGGCGTCTCGTGCCTTTAATCCTAGCACTCTGGAGAGACATGCAGATCTCCGATTCAGCCTGGCCTGGAGGGAGCTCCAGACCAGCCAGAACTGCACAGTGAAACAGTCTCAAAATAAATAAATTGATACACAATAAATGAAAGGGTTCTCTCCCCCCACCCGTGTGTGTGTGTGTGTGTGTGTGTTGCTCTCAGAAGCCAGAGATGTTAAACTCCTTTGAGTTACAAGCAGTTGTGGATTCTGGGGCTCAAGTTCAGGTTCTCTGTAAGAGCGATGCTCACTCTTAACCGCTCCGCCAACTCCCCAGCCTTCCTTCCCTGAAGTACACTCTCAACCCCACTTCTCAACACTGTTGTTTTTACTTCTGAGACAGAGTCACAGCCCAGGCTGGTCTCAGTGTCATTAACAAAGGGCACTCTTGATCCTCCCGCCTCTACGTCTCAAATTCTAGAACAACAGGAGAGCGCCGTGCATTTTATCAGCCCTTTGAAGGTGGTTTACTTGCAAGTACAATAGTCTTCTAACGATCTCAAAATAATTTGTGGAAAGGTGTCTACAGAAAAATCTTACTCTGAACAACCGAGTCCTGTAAGACTAAGACCGAAAAGGGGCTGGTGGCCTCTCCCTTCAACTCCCCACAGGCACTTGGTTCACTGATCTCCCTAGAACAGGAAGGGCGGCAGATACCCTGCCATCCCTTCACCCCCACCCATCTGAGGCAGTCGTGTTCTTTCTGAGCCCACCCTGAGCTTACCTCAGTGTCGGGTGGGGGGGCTTCCATGCTCAAAACCCACACAGGAAGTCAGGAGGAAAGAACCAACTCCACAGAGTTGTGCTGCCCCACCCCATGATTAAAAACCAACCCTTCAATAATAAAGTGAATCAGCAGGTTCAGACTTTGGTTGTAATTTTATTATTGCTCAAGCTGTAACGTTGTATAAGAAACATACTTTAAGAAGGTTAAAAACAAAAAACAAAAAAACAAAAAACAAGAACAAACCAAAAACCAGTGCTTATCTCCAGGGCTAGTCAGAAGGACGGGACCCAGAGCGTGTGTCTGCAGCACCTACCTTGGTGCTACTGTCCTCTGAACTATCAGCACAGCTCTGGGACTGGAGGCCCGCCTCTTCAAGCCTCCCAACTTTCTTGGGCTCCACGGCCAATGGCTGTTCATGGCCTCGCATCTGCTGTGACTCCTGCCTCTCTCTTGGGAAAGTGGCCGCCTTCACTGACTCCTCTGGCATTTCCTCCTGGTTACTTTCTCCTAATTCAGAACTTGGTACAAATATAACAATGACAAAAAACTATCAAACAAATGTTCTTGTGGCAGAACAATGTAGAAGAAAAATCCCATACCCTAGGAGAGGTCCCCAGACCTGGACTGTACTGTAGTCTAGGAGATGTCCCCAGACCTGGACTGTACTGCAGCAGAGCTGCTCTTCTGCATTTTATAGCAATGGTTCTTTTTCCCAACTCAGTCAGGGAGGTGACCCATCGTTTATTTTTATGTACATCCCAATAACCAGTTTAAATGATTTTTCTCCTCTCTAGACTTCTAGTATTGCACTGGACAGATACAGGCCATAAAGATTTCCAAATGCCACTCAAAAGCAAGAGGTACCTCAACAGGGGCTACCATGGGCTACACACACACACACACACACACACACACACACACACACAAAATGTTCATAGATTTTGTCGAAGATGAGATCATGGCCAAACAAAGTATCCCACAATGGTTTAACGATGTTGGTTTGGCTCAGTGGATGAAGGTGCTTGCTGCCGAGCCTGATGACCTGAGTTCAGTCCTTGGGACTCAGGGATGGGTTACTTTGTTCTCCTCTGACCTCCTCTGACAAGGATGCTGTGGCATGCTCACATCTTCCACTCTCCACTAAGTAAATTTTGTGTTTTTAAATAAAAAACATGACAAGGAAACTGGATGAGAGGCTGTTGTCTCTACCCACATAATAAGTTTCAGGGTCAGGAACCAGGACTGGGTCTGGAAAGACTTCCAAGTTGGTCTTCCTGACACCCCTCACCTGTCGGATGTGGGAGGGTGAGGAAGAACAAGGTGACATCTGGATTTCTGACTGGGGCAAATGTGTGGAGAGATAGAGGATGGACTGGGGTGATTGGGTGTGGGTAAGAATGGAGATGTGCTTGAACTGAGATCCTGACACAGGGCAGCAGGGTGGGAACCTTGCCGCTGAAATTCAGACACAGGAAGAAGAGCTGGGGGATGAAGGGTTCATCCCAGACAGAAGCCAAAGGCTTGCAAAGAGCAAGCAGACTGGGCTGAAAAGCCAGAGAAGAGGGGGCTCCTTGAGAACTTAAGTCACAGAGACAGGAGGAGTGTACCTCCAGCTGCCAGCGAATGTGCAGAAGAGTGTACACACAAACAGTACACACACACACACACACACACACACACACACTGAGGGGTTTTGCTTCTGGTGTCTTTTTTTTTTTTTTTAATTGGCAGCACTGGGATTGAACCCAGGCCCTTCTGCATGCTGTCTCTAATGTAAACATTCTGTCTCTAATCTACCACTGAACCCTGGTCCCACTTGTATTTCTAGTCCCCCAATCTGAAGCTTGTTTGGAGCCCCTTGGAGCCCCTGCATGTTCTACAGTCATAGTTGCTATTCATGGTCAAGAACACAAATCAAGAGCTATAAAAAGGTTTAGACTCTGAGGCCGAAGAGATAACTCAGTAGTTAAGAGCACTGGTTGGTCTTCAAAGGACCTGAGTTCAGTACCTAGCTGGCAGCTTAGAACCATCTATAACTCCAGTTCCAGGGGATTTGACTTTCTCTTCTGGTCTCCATAGATACTGCATGCGTGCGATGCACAGGCATGCATGCAAACAAAACACGTAAATACATAAAAATAATTATTTAGAACCTTAAAAACATCTAAAAATGTTTAGATTCTGAAAATTTATAAGCCACGAATGTACTCTTTGTGGGTCTGCAGGCGTTGTTCTATTGAGCTGTAATGTAACATGTCTCCACTGTAATAAAGCAAATCATAAGAAAAAAACATTGAGCGTGCAATGCAGCTCAAAGTAATTTTATTTAGGACAGCAGCCAACAGAGACAAACTGTTTCCACTTGGACGTGGTTTTGTTGTTTCCCCCAAGGGGATTCCCTGCGCAAACCAGTGAGGCTTGTTTGACTGAGACATCCTTCAACCAACAAGTGTGAAGAGCAGCCCAGGATGACTCCTGATGTCAACCTTGGGCCTTGACATTCGGCACACAAACACCCACATTCGGGCACATACAAACATGCTCACATCCTGAAACTCAGGGACAAAAACAGGAAAAAAAAAAAAAAAAAAAAGGCCATGACTTTTCCTTCCTTGCTCCCTGGCTTCCAGACTTGCTGTATAATACAATCCCTTCTTGCATGTGCTCCTTCTGCTGGAAGGCCCTCAGCAGAGATGGGTGCCATGCTTCTGAAACCCCTGAACCATGAGCTAAAAAAACTTTTGAAGAATTCAACCTCAAGAATCTTGTCATAGCAAGAAACATGGTCCCCTAATCAGCAAATGAAACAATCAAGCTGGAAGTCATGTTCTTTTATTTATTTAAAGTTGGTATTACATTTAAATTTGTGTGCACATATGTGTACACTGGGCATGTGTGACATGGGACAGCCCATGGGAGTCAGTTTTATCCTATCATGTCTTAGAGATTAAACTTGGGCTTGGTGGCAAGGACCCTAACCTCCTGAGCCATCTCACTTTTTGAGAAGGGGCGGGGGTCTCTCACTGAACCTACAGCTTACCAGTTTAGCTAGATGGGCTACCCCGATAGTTCTGGGGACCCTCCCATCTCCATATGCACAACCAGAAGAGATAGACAGGTGCTGGAGCTCTGAACTCAGGCCTCATGCTTGCTTGGCCTGAGTGAGCCATCTCCCCAGCCACCTCTAACATTATTTTTAAGCCTCTTCCCATACTCCAGCTCCTGATTACTCTAACTTCTTCATCCTGGTTATAATCACTAATCCCTAAGTCCTGTTTTTTTTTTTTTTTTTTTTTTTTTTTTTTTTTTTAATATGTTTTGCACATACCTGGCAAGGTGATTTTCCTAAAGCACGAACCTATTGTGTTCCCCTGGCTGCTAAACTCTACAGGAGCTTTTTATTGTGTAAGCTCCTAACTAGGGTTGGGGTCACAGCTCAACTTATAAAGGTCCCACGACTAACTCCCAATATGGCAAAACCAGCAAGCAAACAAACACCTCCCTGACATAGGCATCCCTGGAACCTGCATGTTCAGGATCCTGCCTGCATCTTCCTCACCGCTCCCCTTCCCTAGAGTAATTCTAAACTACTCCACACAAACATATGCTCCTTGAACATCACGTTCTGCCTCCCCTCCCCCATCTCTCTCTGTCTCCCCATGCCCCTGTTTGCCCCTTGAGAGACTATTGCGCCTGCAGTGTGCTGTCAAACTGTCTTCTCCCATCAGAACACAGAGATTACAAAGTTAAGCCGACCTCTGCCCGGAACACCTGCACAGGGGACAGATGGCTAGTGTTGAATGTGACTGTGTTCCAGATCTGACTGAAGTGGGGCCGTTAGAGATGGGGAGAGACAAGTGGCAGACACATGGAGGAAAGACACACGTCAATCCTTTCTGTGAAGAGTTTACTGACTGTCACATTCCCCATTGCCTCTTGCTCTAGGCCAGTGTTTCTTAATCTGTGGCTCACGGTGGATTAGCTGACCTGCCTGTTACCTTCCATGTCCACCTAAGGAGATGCTAGAACAACTTCCCTTGAAACCTATCACACTGTCTCTGGTGTATTCTAGGGTTAGTTTTTCTTGATCCCTCCAGAAAAAGTAAACATGGTGACCCAGCCTCTCAGTTTTTTGCTTTTGGGTTCACTGGCAGAGACACTCCCCCATCTTTTCAAAATGTCCTTTCCACCCCACCTATCACCCCACCACCCCTCCAAGTTGCCCTTCCCACCCCACCTATCACCCCACCATCCCTCCAAGATGCCCTGCCCACCCCACCTATCACCCCACCATCCCTCCAAATTGCCCTTCCCACCCCACCTATCACCCCACCATCCCTCCAAGATGCCCTGCCCACCCCACCTATCACCCCACCACCCCTCCAAGATGCCCTGCCCACCCCACCTATCACCCCACCATCCCTCCAAATTGCCCTTTCCACCCCACCTATCACCCCACCACCCCTCCAAGTTGCTCTTCCCACCCCACCTATCGCCTCACCATCCCTCCAAATTGCCCTTCCCACCCCACCTATCACCCCACCATCCCTCCAAATTGCCCTTCCCACCCCACCTATCACCCCACCATCCCTCCAAATTGCCCTTCCCACCCCACCTATCACCCCACCATCCCTCCAAATTGCCCTTCCCACCCCACCTATCACCCCACCATCCCTCCAAATTGCCCTTCCCACCCCACCTATCACCCCACCACCCCTCCAAGATGCCCTGCCCACCACATATCTCCATTCCCTGGTTGTGAATCTTGGACTCAAAGGTAACTTTGAAGTTAAAATACATTTTTAAGAGAATGCATAAGCCAAGGGGTGCCAAAACTGGTGAAGCAGTGTCTGTCTCAGAACACTGATGCAGAAATAAATTTGGTGACACCAAGACTGAATCTCTGAAGTTCATGGACAAGGGTGTCCTTTAGGCTGGTGTCTACAGAGCGTGAGCAACTACTGTTTCCTTCTCAATGACCCTTATGCTTTTGTCCACAGAAAGTAATTTGCTGCTATTAACTTTTTGTACCAGATTAGAACAGATCATTTGCTCAAAGCCCCCAAGACTTCTTTGGTGTTAACACAGAGTTAGGGAACAAGATTAAATAATTAAAAAAGGATAATGCTCTGAAAACTCAATGATCTGATATAATGTGAATAAGATCAGCAAAGCAGAAACTCCTTAGAGCATCACCTTGATTATGCAGAAACAATTTACCTGCAGCTGTGTGTGCCCAGAAGAGAGATGGGCGAGTGTCTCTCCCTGAGGAGGATCGTGGGTTACTATAATCCATTTTTACTTTTGCATGCTTCCTACGTTTCAACTCAAAGCACATGGTAACTTCCAAGGGCAAGAGGGGAAGCTTCACATGGAATGTTAATGGCGTGTCAGGAGGAGCTACACCCTGTCAGCCCACTGTCCTATGCTGCAGGCGGCACCACAGTCACTGACCAGTCCACCGTCTGTCCTCTTCCCATGTACTCAACACACAACTGCTTAAAACAAAAAGACAAACTCTAGAGATGCTTAAAACTAATTTTCCCGCTGATTACATCTCTTGAAAATGAATGTCCGACTCTTGGGATAATCAAGTAAACCCTCTGGTTCCTGTGCTCAGATTTTTCTCAAATTACCAGAGTGCCTGTCCGTCCTCACTGGGGCTCCCAGCCTCCACTTCCAAAAGTGGCCCTTTGGACACCAGGTCTTCACAGACGTTTTCACTCCTCATCAAATTAGCAGTTCTGTCCCCTAGAGAGCAGTGTCTTAACAGTTCCAATTCTTGTGAAAACTTCAAGACCTGTGAAGTTCAGTGAAAAAGCAAATGCTCTATTTTGCAGACTTTTATACACAACTGTGAAAAAGTACACTGACTCCACCACCATTGTGTAACTACTTCCTCAAGCTGTCTAAGCTACTGCCTAGAGGAAGGCTGTATTCTTGAGAATAGTTAAGTGCTTTTCAGGTGTCAGATAACTTAACCCATGCTTACAGTAGAAATAAGTACGCAACTCCATGATTTAACTAACCGACAAACCAACCGACTAGCCAGCCGGCCAACCAACCAACCAAACCGGTAGTCTGGTCTTTTGATGCTGCCATCTCAGATTTTAATAATTTATAATTATTAAATTAATCTATAATTTATTTATGAGTTATTTATAATTCAGTTCTACCTTTAAACAGGAACAAAGAAACAAAACTCCAGTGATTGCTAAAATTTTACATGATTACCACACACACCTGTCCCAAGTTTTGACTGAGCTTAATTGATTCATAAAAGGAGAAAAATATTATTGTCTTGAGAAAATAATAGAATACTACAAGCACATTACAGAAGGGAAGCTGTTCTTTTTTCCCCCAGTCTGACCCTGTTTCTTTAAAAACACTTGAACTTGTAAAGGTACCTTGGTGTGGTGGTTTGAATAAAAATAGCCCCTATGGGCCCAGAGGGAATGGCACTACTAGGAGGTGTGGCCTTGTTGGAGTAAGTGTGTCACTGGGATGAGCTTTGAGGTGTCAGAAGCTCAAGCCAGGCCTAGTAGCTCACTGACTTCCTGCTGCCTGTGGATCAGCTCCTTCTCTAGCACCGTGTCACACTTACTGCCATGACAATAAGGAACTGAGCCTCTGAGACTGTTTTCCTTTATAAGAGTTGATGTGGTCATGGCGTCTCTTCATAGCAATAAAACCCTAACTAAGACACTTGGTAACTGTAGTAACCCCCAAATGTCAGGCTCTGTGTCAGAGTGGCAATGAGGAACCATATAAGTGTCCCAGGCAAATATGTTGCATGCAGGAAAATATGAGGCAAAATATTCGCTTTTTTTGTTTGTTTGCTTTTAGAAGGTTTTGTAGATTTGCCATCCTTAAAGGTTACTTGTTTTTATATATTATGGAACCAAAGCATATCTGCTGTCAGGAGTAGTAGACTTGGCTGGAAAATCATTCTATGAATAGAGGATAGCTCCCATCACAGGACTGACTTAGAACAAACAACTGCTTGTCTGCACGGAGACTCCCTACAATAACTGTGATTCCATGGGCCGTGGGATCAATCCAAAGCTTGGTTTCAATTTACTTGAAGAGATTCCTTTGGTCTCCGAAGACTTTTCCTCTCAAGAGAAACTACTGCACGCCGTATAAACTACTCTCCACATTATCTGTCCTTTCCCATTAGAGGTGGGAGATGGGAGGCTGCGGGTGGCAGATTTGAATGGTGGAGACCGTGAGGTAAAAGACACAAGGGACTGAAGTTGCTCGAGGAGGGAGGGGAGCTGAAGAAAAAGAGGGACAGGCAATAGGGGAGGGTCTTCAAAGATGGTTTTAGAAACAAATTTGTATTGTTTTCGTAAAAATGCCAGCATTACACAATGCTAGTTTCTAAAGAATAGCAGACCAGAGAGCTTATATTGAATTCTCTAGCAAACTGAAGCAATAGGAACACAAACACCAAGCACTTTTCAGGTCTTCTGGACTCAAATACAACCAACAAAGTTGAAATGTCTCTAAGCAGGTGGAAGCTTTCCTTTAAAAAAAAAACCAAAACAATAACAACAACAAAAAAACCTCTTATGTATCTATATATCTATTTTGTATCTATCTATGTCTCTGTGTATCTATGTATGTTTGTATCTATCTATGTATCTATGTATGTATATGTGTATGTATCTATCAATCAAAAGGATTTCTCTGTATAACAACCCTAGCTGTCTTGGAACTCACTTTGTAGACCTCGAACTCACAGAGATCTGATTATCTCTGCCTTCCAAGTGCTGGGATTAAATGAATATACCACCACACCCAGCTAGACTTTATCTTTTTAAAATTATGTGTATATGTGTGTATATATGCACATGTGCATGCAGTTGACTGGGGGAGTCCAGAAAAGGAAGTTAGATTCCCTGGAGCTGGAATTACATGCAGCTGTGAGCTGCAAGGCTGAGATCTGAACCAGGGTCCTCTGCAGGAGCACGGGTAGTCTTAATCTGGGAGCCATTCTCCAACCCCAAAGATTTGCAGTTTATCATGAAGAAAGTTATGCCCATTGGCCCTTCTAGAACATGCCAGGTGTGGGAAAGGGACAGCTTGAGCTTGGTTTTAGAACAGTTCAGTCTAATCCTGGATACACAACCCAAAGGCTGGAAAGCTCTACGTAACTTGGTGGTAGTTCAGTCCTCTGGGGCCCCTGGGCTCTTTGTATAAATTGATGGCCTATGAGATCACACCTGTTTCTGCTACAAGTTTCTGTGGCAACTCTAGATGTGGCCCAAATAAAACATCTTCAAAATAAGCAGCCTTGGCAAATCCATACAGCAGAGTCCACCTTCTGCTGGGCAGGTGGTGCCTTCAAGTCTAGAGCACCTCGTGTTCTGAAGAGAAGCTTGCTGGGCTGGTCAAGATGCAGAGACTCAGAAGAGAGCCCAACCATGAACAATATCTTGACAGATAGGAATGCAGCATTCCAGAGAAGCCACCCATGAGACATGGTTATCGTCGTGAAGGGAAACGATTACCTTTTACAGTAGAGAGACACAACAGAGAGCCCCTCAGCCAAACCAAGACTAACACCACTAAGCAGTGATACCATAGTTTAAGTCTCCCAAGAAAATGTGTCAAGAAGAAAAGATGCCATTTCAATAGGACTCCTGTCAGGAACAAAGGGGACACACCAGACAAACCCAAACTTTCTTTCCAAAGAAACAGGTTGTGATTCTTTCAAAATCCCAAAACTGAAAAAAAGAAATCCTTGCCCTCCATGAAGCAGTCTCAGGAGGGGACCTTAAGAAACAGCTAAAGCATTTGAATAAAAAATATAGGACCTGAGTTTTGATCCTTCAGAGCCCATGTAAAGCCAGAGGCCATAGGGAAATGGGGTGGTGATGAGGGTAGGTGGAGGGTGGAGGTGTGTGTGTGTGTGTGTGTGTGTGTGTGTGTGTGTATGCATGTGTGTGCGCATGTGTGTGTGTGTGTATGTGTGTGTATGCATGTGTGTATGTGCATGTGTGTGTATATGTGTGTTTGTGTGTGTGTGTGGTTCCAGGGCTCCTATAATGAGAAGGGAGGCAGAGATAGAAAGATAGGAAAAGCTTGCAGTCCAGCTAGCCTAGCCTAGTCAGTAGCAAAAAATAACACTAACAAGCCAACAGAGGTTGACCCTGACACATGCTGTACCAGAAGTGTGTCCACTTTTCACATACATGAAAATTCTTATGCACAGATATATCATGTGCATTCATACAAAAATTGAGGAGGAGGAGGAGGAAGATGAAGAGAGAACCAAGAGAAGATGGCCATTTGCAAACCAGAAATCGGCTTTCACCAAACATGGGATCTACTGGCACCTTGACCTTGACCTTTCCAACCTGCAAACATGTGAGCAACAAATGCTTGTCATTTAAACTACCCAATCTATGACATTCTGTCAAAGCTGCCAAACTAAGAAGTGCTTCTTCAACAACCCGACAGACAGACAGACAGACAACTGCTGCAGGCAGATTCAAGGGCTTAAAACGCAGTAGTGTATCTGGAACTCGAATGTTCTGAGTTGTTATTCTCCTCTTCCTCTTCATCTCCATCATTAACCCCTCCCTGCTCCCCCCTCCTCCCCTCTTCCCCTGATTTTGCTAAGTAGACTGACTGTTCAGCGTGCTGACACTCACTAACAAGGTCCCACAGACCAAGGCCCCGCACATCTCCCTGTATTCTGGACGGTTCCCTCCCTATATTCTGTAACCCATGCTCTGGAAACTCAGTAGGTAGGAAGCTGATTTAAGGTCAGACATCGACAGGAGGATCCTGAAGGCCAAGTGCTGGTTGCAGGGGGGATGTTGCCCTGACCACTAACCATGTTATACGTCACTTCATTAGATGCTAGTGAAAACTCTGGTTTCTAAATCTGCTACTTAAAAGTTTCCTTTTATTCTATCTACATACAAGGCATGTTAAATATTGAACAATCAAACAATTAATAATTCAATCTCACCTTGGCTTCTAATTCAGAATTCTCTCTTTGTAGCAGGTTATATGCTACTAAAAACTGCTCTCTGCCCTCAACCCTTGGAAGACTCTGGATTTCCTTATAAAGGCACAAGAGTTCTGACTTTGATTTTTGGAATTCCTGTTTAAGAGATGAAGATTTTTTTGTGATCATTTTTTTAATTTAAAAATTGCTTTACATAAAAATTAAAATGTAAAACAACAAAATTTAGATTTTTTTTAAAAAAAAAAAGAAACAAAGTTATTTTGTTGAATAAATCAAGTCTATTTTCCTGCAGAGGAATAAAATTTCTAAAAAGGATTCTTGAAATGGTCCTAACAAATTGTTCAATTTTAAATGTTAACCAAATTCTTCTAATTCACTAACCAAAATTACTTTTTCAGCTGGAAAGACTGGGCGTCTACAGTCATTCCTATTTCAAGGAAAGCTTGGATACACACAGAATCTTCATCAGTACCTGCATTAAATACTGCCTGAAAAATGCACGGCTGGTAAGATGGCTCTGTGGATGTTTGAGCTTGCCATGCAAGCCTGATGACCTAAGTTTGGTCCCTGGAATCTGTGTCAAGGTGAATGGACAGAACCAGCTCCAGTTGTTGGCTGGCCTCAACATCTGCGCTATGGCAACAAAGTACCTCCCCGATCACACACATGTATCCCATGAGAATACATTCGAAACTGTATCTCACAGTAGAACACTGTGGGACTGTGTGGTGTAGCTGTAATCTATGGTGTTCCTAGCTACTTCTGAAAGTAGGGCTGGGCAGAACTTATGCATGAGAGAGTTTGAACTCATGTAGCCAAATGTATACTCTTTAAATGAGACAGGATTCACCTGTCTCAGTCCTCCAAGTTTCAGAGTCACACCTAACTTCTTATGTGATACTGGGCACTCCATCTTAGCCTTATATTTGCATAGCAAGCGGTCTTACCCACTGAGCCATCACCCCAAGGCCACAATGTGTCTCAAAATGAAACAAATGATCATGTCAGACCCCTGAGTTGGAAAATCAGGAAGACCCAGCACCCGGGAATGATACCTCGATGTCCACTTGCAAGGACTTCTGAATAGCCATGAAAGCGGCTGCCAGCTGCTGCCTCTTCTCCCTCTCTTCTGACAAGTCACTCTCCAATACTTTAATATTTTCTTGACCCATTTTTAATATCTGTAAAAAGCATTTCCCATGATTCACCTTGTGAAATATCATACAATAGGCACTGCTAGCTGTGAAAGTTAATAACAATAACCTTTAGCTTAACTTAATGATAGAGTTCTGTGGCATATGGAAAGTTAGGAAACTAGTTCCCAGGGCACAATTACTGCCCCCCCCCAGGTTGGTAGATGTAACTGCCACACATAGTGAGCCTTGTCCTGCCTAGAGCATAGCCACAATGGCAGGCATACTATGTGCTTGTGACAACTTGCTAATCGTGCACTGAATATATTTAAATTGCATTATTTACTTACTGGGAGGAAGAACACCTCATCACTCTGTGTGTGTGTGTGTGTAGCGGTCAGAGGACAATTTGTAGGAGTTAGTTTTCTCCCTCAAATTTTTAGGAATTAGTTCTGGACCTGTGTGTGGGTTGACAGACCCCTTCAGGGCTTGAACGACTCACAGGGGTCACCTGGGACCACCCTGCATATCAGATATTCACATGACAATTCATAACAGTAGCAAAATTACACTTATGAAGCAGCAACAAAAAAAATTTTATGGTTGTGGGGTCACTACAACACGAGGAACTGTATTCAAGGGTTGCAGCATCAGGAAGGTTGAGAACCGCTGCTCTAAGCCACCTTCCCAGACCCCAGATGTAAGGCATTGATGAGATCTTCCCAAATGAAATGCTGATGATACTTAGGGTGGTAACTGTTGACATTTCCTGAGGGTCTGTCCTGTCTCAGACACTATGGTGAAGACTTTGCATGAACTAGCTCACATTGTTTCTGAAGGACCACTAAGGGGTGTGACTTCATCACATTTTTCCCTCAATGGGAGAGGTGATTCTTAGATATTACGTCATTTCCCAAGGTCACAGTTTTTGCCAAATTTCATGTCCATATCTCCCTTACAAGTGCTGTGGTGGCTTGAATAAGCCTGGCCCAGGGGGTGGCACTATTAGGAGGCATGGACCTGTTGGAGTGGGTGTGTCACAATGGGTGTGGGCGTTAAGACCCTCATCTTAGTTGCCTGGAAGCCAGCCTTCTCCTAGTGGCCTCCAGATGAACATGTAGAGCTCTCAGCTTCTCCTGCACCATTTCTGCCTGGATGCTGCCACGCTCCCATCTTGATAATGGACTGAAACTCTGAACCTGTAATCCAGCCCCAGCTAAATGCTGTCCTTGTAAGAGTCGCCTTGGTCATAGTGTCTGTTCCCAGTAGTAAAACCTTAACTAAGACAAGTGCTTGCTTGAAATATCTACTCTGGGCAGCCACATCCAGGTGCACTTTATGTTGTGGAATGAAACCTACTAGGGAACCCATCTAAGATCATTGTGTGCCTTAGTGAGCACAGAAGAATCCCCTTGAAATGTTCCATGGAGTGGGATGGCTACCAAGGGTGAAGACACCTGGTAGGGTAGAGCCATGCTGCCCGTGTTTTATCACCAGTGGTAGAAGAGCTGGCTGTGGCATCATTCTTAGCCTCAGTTTCCCTAGATGAAAACCAGGGGGCAGTGGTGCCTGGACATATACAGATGCTGCTTAGAGACAACATTCCATATTGTTCTAAACCCTTCTAAATGAAGTGATAAGCTTAGACATCCCTATGGTTTACACAAGCCTCGCTGACTTCTCCAGGGAAGCTTTCTGCAAACTTCTCATTACAGTGAGCTGGAGAAGGGCCATTCCCCAGAGGTGTGCTTTCTCCCTATGCCCGTGTTCAGGGTTTTGAGCATTCTTATGAGGTTTGTCTCACATGTCTTAGGGCATATAGCTGAAGAATTATCTTTTCAAGCCGGATGTGGGAGGCAGAAGCAGGAGGATTACTTGTTCAAGGGTAGCCTGGCTGGCTGGAACCTGTTTCAAAGCAAAATATCATCTTTTATTTTCATTTCTTACCTCATTAAAATCTTGCACTTTAGTCATCTCTTGGTCTTTCATTGGTGTCTCCTCAGTCTTCCTAGGCTAGTGGTAACTCGGGCTCTAAGATGGAATCTCAATCCACATAAGTCACCAGTTAAAATACACACCAGTGCTACTAAATATCTTTAAAATAAGCTATGCTTGGCTAAATTAATTCTAAAAATGACTGCTCTCTCTCTCTCTGTGTGTGTGTGCACACACAAGGTATATGTGGGCACACTTGTGATGGTGCATATGTAGAGGACAGAGGACAACATCTATGGAGTCTTTTTGCTCCCTCTCCTTATATGCGGTTCCAGAGACTGAATTTAGGTTTCCAAGCTTGTAGGACAAGCACCTTTACTCACTGGTCCATCTTGTTACCACCAAATAGTCCATGACTCTTTTCAAAGACTCTTGCTTTATGTGTATGAGTGTTTGCCTTTAAGTCAATGCACCTCATGGATGCAGTGCCCTGGTGGGCAGAACAGGGCATAGATCGCCTGGAGCCTGAATTACAGATGGTTGTGAACTGCTCTGTGAGTGCTGGGAATCGAACCTGGGTCTTCTGCAAGAGGAGTAAGGGCTGCTGAGCCCCAAGATGCATTTCTCAGTCTTCTGAGGCAAACCTCAAGGAATGTCTCCCAACAAGTTTTGCCTTCTTTCTCAGGTTAGGCCAACTGTTCTCTCTTACAGTTCACTTCAATTATGGGTTGACTTATTATGGGTTTAGGTGTTTGCTATTTGGCAGTGAGCCACAGGGGGAAAATATTAGAAAAAAAAAGCTACAGGATCCTGTTGCATAAACTGAGTTACTATTTATAGTCCTCATGTTCACGGTCCAGAAAACAGGAATAGCGATCTCAAATTGATGAGGTAGGAAGGAGGTGAGAGGCAAAGACTCAAGGGTTGGTTAGCATTCCTCCTGACAGCAGTTGAACAAAGTGTTGAGAGTTGTGTCAATTTATAGCATGGTCCAGGGATAGGGAAGGATTTGTTTTTTTCCTCAAAGCATCTTCTCCCTTGCCACTACCAGCATTTGTCCTAGTGAACACTTTTGTACATCTACTCAAGACAGTCCAATGCATCCAACACTTGAGTTCCTCAGCCACACTTTAATATAAAGCATGAGAGACAGACAACCTCAACTTTTAAAACTAAGGACAGCCTACATTTCCCTTGTATTTTCATACTATAAGAGCATCATCCTGCACAAGATCACCATCAATAAACATGCTAATGTGGATGGGGGCAAAGAGGCTTCAACCCTAGAGAAAGAACCAGAGGCAACTAGGAATGCTGGGAGCAAGAAACAGTCTCCCAAGGAAGAGCCACCACTGGTCATCAAAAACCAAGTAGGCAGCCCCGAAGATACACATATGCCAGTAACATTATACAGACTTAGCAGGTTGTAGTTATCTGTCCGTCTGTCCATCCATCCATCCGTGTAAATATATATATTTACATAAGAACAATTTAAAAAGAGGCCATGAATATGAAAGAAAGCATGGTGGAGGAATGTACATGGGAGGCTTTGGGAGGAAAAAATGATACAATTAAAAAAAATATGGCTGGGCATGAGCACACTCCCACCACTCTGGAGGCAGAGGCAGGTGGATCTCTGAGTGGGAAACCAGCCTGGTCTACAAATGAGTTCCAGGATAGCCAGGGCTACACAGAGAAACCCTGTCTTTAAACAACAACAAACCCAAAAATCTAAAAGCCTACACATAAAAAAGTCATACATTTTAACTTTCGTTTGAGACAGTCTCACCATGTATCTTCTACCTTTGGTTGTCTGAGCTCACCGTACAGACCAAGGTGGCTTTGAACTCACAGAGATCTGCTGTCTCTGATTCCTAAATAGCAGGATTAAAGATGTGTGTCGTCACAAATGGCTATTTTTAAGATACATTTTTTAAAAAATGTTTAAGATAGCTCTTTCAAATAGTATATTAGAAAACTGAAAAAATTGAAATTTATACTTTATAGCAAACTGTTTCAACAGTTATAGATATATTTGAAAGATAATATATTTGAAAGCATTTTAATACATTCTTTAAATATGTGTTAAAAGTTATCATAACTTATGGCACACTGGATACAGTTATGCATCTGGGCAATTTGCATACTTGAAAGTTTGAAGCTGGAATTGGGTGTGCATGATGTGGGGAAGGTTGGGCCGCAGAGCCTCCTGGTGGCTGAAGGGAGCTCACCTCACCTGTCAGTCAGCAGCGATTGAAGAGGAAAGCCAATGGGCTTGTTGCAGGTCACCTCCGTCACAAGGGCCAGCTGCCAAGGACTTTGAGAAACAGTTAAACAGCTCAGAACGTGGCTCTGTCGGAGTTCTGTCTGGAAGGCGGGGCTCACCTAACGCTCTGAACTTAACTGTGCCTCCTGGGCACAGACTGGCAGTCAGTTTTGCTGATGTCACCTCTCCCAGTCACAGATGGCTGAGGGCATCATAGAGGATGAGACAGCCCAGTCACCTATAGGGAGCAGTTTCTGTACTCATCACTGGGCATGCTATGACTTCTATAGGTCTCTCTATAAGTTCCCTATATAAATCTCTTAAGTCTTTACCAGAGTTGGAGCTGTGGTTGTGAACTCTAGGGCCTGGTAAGTCTGCATCAATGCGTGGCCAACTCCCACTTTGCGCAAACCCCCGAACGCTCTCTCTGCAGTGGAAATGCTTTGAGGAAGTCTGCCCCAGTGATCACGGGAGCTGCTGCTGGGAGAGCTCTGCACACATCATGGAGCTTGATGAACACTTGAAAACACCATGGCTACTGTTATCCTTGACAAACAGCTCACATTTCTCCTTTTCCAAAAGAAAATATCACGCTTCTATTTTGTATCTAGGAGTTTAGTTTGTGCACGCCACTATGTGTGGAGATCAGAGGGGAACTGGTGGGAACTGGTTCTCTCCTTCTACCCAGTGAGTCCTGAGGATCAAACCAGGTCTTTGGCTTGGTGCCAAGTGTCGTTACCTACCGAGCCATCTCGCTCTTTTTTTTTTTCATATCCTTTTTTAAAGCATTTTATCTGAGAACATGTAGAGTAGCCTACTTATTGATGAGCCAGACAGCACTGACCAGTAGCACGTGTCTAGGTGTCTGATAAAAAGAAGAAATTTTCTCGATTATTTTTCCTTTGAGAACAAAAGAATGGGCTAGAGAGATGGCCCGCCCAGTGGTTAAGAACATTCACTGACTGTTCTTCCACAGGACCTAAGTTCAATTCCCAGCAACCACATGGTGGCTCACAAATATTTTTAATAGGATCTGGTGCCCTCTTCTGGTGTACATGAAGACAGCTACCGTGTACTCATAAAACAAATAAACAAATCTTCAAAAAAAAAAAAAAAAAAAAAAAACCCACAAAGAATGTTTTTATTTTCAGAGAAATTCTTCAGGAAAAGGCTGCTATAGGGCACCCAGAAGTGAAGGCTTCTGGGATTGGTGTGGAAAGGGAGCAGGAACTTTGCCTGTATGTAGCAAAACCACAGCAACAGGGTTTGGGAGATTCAGGGCTCTGTTATCAGGCTGAGCCATGACGCCATCTATGGCTTTTACTGTTACGTGTTTGTAGCCTTGGTTTCCTGAGCCAGGTGAACAATTCCTGACTTTCGGGATTTCTGTTAGGATCGTGGTAGTGCATCCCAGCTTTTTAGAGATCAGGGCAGAAGGGTAGCAAATCTGGGGCCAGTTTAGGCTACAGAGAGAGACCTTGTCACAGACAAACAAACAAACAAACAGAGACATAATGGACAAGACAAAGAAACTTCCATGATTTGTGGGAAATTGTCAATAGTCACGACAACAAGGTGGATTCCCAAATACCAGCTTCCACCTGTATGAGACGGGGCCCGGATCAAGGTTGAGAAACAAGCTCCCGGGAAACAGCTTCGCTGACCTGCTGACCACAGCACGCATTGACTCTGTTCCTCTGGTGGGAGGGACCCTGGGTTAATAGTTATTAACTGCTCATCACCTGGCTGCCAACCTCAGTCTAGGCAGTACCAGCCTTTTCTTTGTGAAAGATCTTTGAAGGGGGAAAAATATCCATTTTCAGTTATCACCCTTCTTCAGGAACTACCTTTAAAAGTCTGTAACTCACATCAGCCACTATTCACTGATATTGTTTCTTAGTTTTAATAGGCCTTCTGTGTTGAACATATATAGTCCTAGCACCCAGGAAACAGAGGCAGGAGGCTAACTCAAGGCTAACCTGGCCTACCTAGTAAACTCCAGGTCAGCCTGGGTTAGAGAGACCCTCCCTCCCTCCTCTCTACACAGCCTGTACTATTCTTTATATAATGAGTAATATCTGTGAGATTATGGACTATATATGTTAATTGCTCTAAAAGGACATTTATTTGCAATGATCATTATAAACATGTGCCAGCATGTGGGTGAAGTGTATTTTGTAACTTGATCAGTATGTATCTATTTCAAGTTCTGATGAGAAGAAAAGGAACTCCGGATTTCGTCATGGTGTAAAGGATGATTAACACACACATCTGTCTACTCAAATCAAACTCCTGCGGCTCACTGCTGAGTATCATGGAGACTGCAATGGCTCCTGAGCATCTTTTACAGTAAGACAGATTCTGGTTACAGAGGGAGGCAGATCAGGCAGGTATCACCAAGGGTCTTCTCCCATGTCAAAAACTCTGTGGGGCTGGAGAGATGGCTCAGTGGTTAAGAGCACAGACTGCTCTTCCAGAGGTCCTGAGTTCAATTCCCAGCAACCACATGGTGGCTCACAATCAGCCTTCTTCTGGTGTGTCTGAAGACAGCTACAGTGTACTTATGTATAATAAGTAAATAAAATCTTGGGAAAAAAAATCTCTATGGTACAGAGAACCACACAGGGGTGAAACACTGCGAGCCGCAGTTCAGGGTACACCAGAACAAGAAGAGGTCTTCCTGCTCCTGGGCTCTGCTACAGGTTATGATTGTGACAGAACTCTTGTCCGGCAGAGATTTTCTCAGCTACAGCAGGATCTGAGGCTTGTCCTGCCCTGGCTTCTCCCTAAGGGATGCTACACCCTTTGTTGGATCTGAAGGCTCTACCCGTCTGAACCTGTTCTTCATAGATCCTTCTCCCGTGCTTCCTCAGTAACTCTTGGGGTTCTCCGTTCATCTTTGGACTCTCCTCTTAGATCAGCTGGCTTCCTATGGAGGTAGCCATCATGGTCGCCCCCAAAGCCAAGAGGGGGGGTGCTGTAGAGATGTCTCATCGTTAAGAACACTGGCTGCTAGTCCAGAGAACATGAGTCCAGTTTCCAGCACCTACATGGTGGTGCACAACCAGCATTAACTTCAGTTCCAGGGGTCCAATGCCCCCTTCAGACCCATGTGAGCACCAGGCACTCATGTGGCACACAGACATACACGAGACAAAACACACATACACAAAAATAAATACATCTGAAAGAAATGATGTTCAAGCATTTCACCCATTAGCACACAGCAGAAGCCCCAAGGAAAATGTCTTTGTCTTGGAAGACAACATAGAGGGACCACACTTCTCCTGTGGCCTAATGAATGTATTCTACACTTCATCCTCACACGAAAGAACAGAGAAAACAGGGCAGAGAGATTAGATTAAAAAAGTATACCCTTTCCAGACATCACAAGAAAGGGCAAATCTGGATAAAATTATTTTTTTCTATGTAATCAGAGGGAAATGTGTCAGAGGGGCTTTGCAAGAGGGGTATACTCTGCTTTGGTTTATGTTGTATATGAATAAATTTACTTTAACACACATACACATGTGCATGCATGCACACACACACATACACACATCACTGAGGGTGGAGAGATGGCTCAGTTGTTAAGAGCACCCACTGCTCTTGCAAAGGTCCTGAGTTACATTTCCACCACTCATATCGTGTGACTGTCTGTAACTCCAACTTTCGGGGATCGAACACCTCTGGCCTTTGTGAGTAGCTATATTTCTGTGAGCATACTACACACAGACATAATTAAAACACAATTCTTAAAAAAAAAAAACCCACAGTGTTTCATGTGTAAAATACCTTATTTTGAATAAAAATATTAACCTGTCAGACATTTACAATCTTCTTTCTTCTTGTTGACTTGTGTAGCCACTCATTTATTCACTCAACAAACAATTGTCAAGTGCAAAATATGCATTGGTATTGCCTGGATCCCTGGGACAGAGAAGTTATTCTCAGTGATGGAGCAGGAAACCAAGGAGCAGAAAGCCATGAGTTCAGAGTCACTTGTAAGCGATAGAGCTGGGATTTGAACTCAGCCACCTGAGGATGCCTTTGGTGTTTGGTTAGTATCATTTCTGCATTATAGTAGCCCTGTAGTCCTGACCTAACAGAATATCATGGAGGAAGAGCACAGCCAAGCAAGCAGACAACACACTGACAAGGGTCAGCTCTGTGGTGGAGCTGTGCTCTGAGGGTGGACACAGTGAGAGGATGCTGTCTGCTAGGACCCATGCCTTATACTTCTAAGAGGTTTTACTATGAACCCATGTTATCTGGGCATGCGTGGTGTAAACTCAGTGCTAGGGAGACGAAGCAAGAGGAACCGAAGGGAGGGAGGGAGGACTTGATGAGCATACACTATCTGCACGTATGACATCGTATGGCATCCAGCAATGAAAGCAATACGAGAATAAAAGCACATAAGAGAAATGGACTCAGCAAAGGCAGCGCATTCTCTTAAACACGATGAGTTCAGATGGGGGGATGTTTAATGCTTCGTTTGTTCTTGTTCTATGTGCATTGGTGTTTGCCTGCATGAATGTCTGTGTGAAGGTGTTATAGATCCCTTGAAACTGAAGTTACAGACAGTTGTGAGCCACCACGGGGTTGCTGGGAATTGAACCTGGGTCCTAGAAGAGCACTTTGTGCTCTTAACCACTGAGCCAGCTCTTTAGCTCCAGGAGGGAATTTTTTAAAAAATAGAATTGTTAGAGGAGAAAAAGTCTGTCTGAAATGAGTAATGAGTTAGATGAGATTGAAAATACCTTGGACAATATAGAAAAAATAATCCTGAAGACCGTACAATAGAGCTGATCATACTGGAGAAACAAACTGGGTAAAGAATGAACAGAGCCTTTGATATGACACCAAGGGCCCAGCAAGATGCAGGCAGAACCAGAGAAGGGGGGACATTTTTTTAAAGCAGAGACAATAGCTGAAACTTTCCCACATGTCGTGAAAACTGTCAGCGCACAGGGATAAAAACCCCCCACAGTCTTCCAAGCAAAAGCTTTGTGGACTGTTGTTATCCTTGACTGCTTTCTGTTGCTGTGATTAAACTTGGAGCAAAAACAAGGGGAGGAAGGGATCCATTTGACTGACAGGTTACAGACCATCACTCAGGGACAAGGACTCAAGCAGGAACCTGGAAGCAGGAACTAGAGCCGAGGTCACAGCGGAACACTGCTCACTGGCTAGCTGTGCCCAATCAGCTGTGCCCAACCAGCTGTGCCCAACCAGCTGTGCCCAACCAGCTGTGCCCAACCAGCTGTGCCCAACCAGCTGTGCCCAACCAGCTGTGCTCGGCTAGCTACGTTTTCTTTCTCATACATGCAGGACTACCTGCCATGTGGAACCGCCCACAGTGGGCTGGGACGTCCCACATCAATCATTAATCAAGAAAATCCCCCCACAGACTTGCCCACAGACCCGCTCCTCAGGTGACCTCAGTTTGTTGTGTTGAGTTGATAAAACCAGCCAGCACAGGTTTTACTTGCCCAGATGTTTATAGTTGTTATAGTGTTTGTAACATTCTTTTTTTTTTGTCCTTCTGTTTATTGTTTCCTTTTAGAATACTTTTAAAAGTTAAGTATGTGTAAGATGTGTGCATTGCAAGATGCAAACCTTGGCTGAGCAGATGAAAGTGTATTAGGAGACACCACCTTCATAGTTTTTAGGATTTGATATTGTTAAACGTGGTTTCCCTAAGCTGATGTGAACAGTGCACACTAATCCATCAAACTGTCAGAAGTGTTTTTGTTAAAGCTAAATATGGCAACAGTAAAGACTGGGAATAACCCATGCAATGTAGAAAAACCTCCAGAGTCAGACCTGTGGTGCTTTCTAACCTAAAACTTATAAAACTACAACACGTAACTGTTCTAAAAATAGACACATGGATGAGTGGGACAGGGAGTCCAGCAAAAGATGCAAACCACTGATTTTTTTTAATTTAAAGTTTGATGTGCATAGGTGTTTTGCCTGCATACATGGCTGTGCACCATGTGCATGCAGTGCCTGAAGGAGCCAGAAGAGGGCATCAGATTCCCCTGGAAATGGAGTTACAGCCAGTCGTGAGCCACCATGTGGACGTTAGGAAATGAACCTGGGTTTTCTGGAAGAGCAGCCAGTGTACTTAACTGTTGAGCCATCTCTCCAGCCCCAATAAAATGGAGTTTTGACAAAAGTGTCAATGTAATCTGAGAAAGACGTAGTTGTTTTCAACAACTTCAGGAAGTGAACAAGGCTCAACCCTTACATCATCATATAAACAAAACATCTTTACTAGATCATAATCCTAAATGTGTAAACTAGAACTATGAGACACTTAGTGGAAAGGACAAGAATCAATCTGTGGTCACAGAGCAGTCAAAAATAAAGTGGCCATATTGAATTCCATCACACAATTCATGTGCTCATCATAAAGCCCTGGGAAGAGAGCAATGGGCCGGAGCGTCAGCTGCACCACCATGAGGACTTGAGCTCGGATCCCAGTGCCCTTATAATGAGCTAGAAGTTCCACACATCCCTGTACTCTCAGCTCCGAGGGGCACAGACAGAAGCATCACCAAGGCTCGGGGCTTCCAGCGTAGCCGAGAAAACAGGAGCTCTGGGTTCAGGGAGAGACGCTGCTTCAAAGGCATAGGGAGCACTAGAGAAGACATGTAGCCTCCTTCTGGCTTCTACACACGCACATCTGGCAGACAAGCGTGGGCATACACTCACACAAACACATACATGCAGAAGGTAAGTACATTTAATAAATGTCTTAAAAGAAATTGAGGACCAGCTCAGTGGCCGAGAGTACTTGTCCAAGGCTACACAGAGGAACCCAGTCTCCAAAAACCAAAAACCAAAAAAAAAAAAAAAAAAAAAAAAGCCTTCAAAGGGAGGAAAGGGCTTATTTTGTCTATATTTCCGGTTCACACCGAGGGAAGTCACAGTGAGAACTCAAGGCAGGAGCCTGGAGGCAGGGACTGATGCAGAGGCCCGTGGAGTCCTGCTGCTTACTGGCACTCAGCCTGCTTTCTTATAGCACCCAGGATCACCAGCCCAGACCTGGGACAAGTAGCCCCAGGTACATATTTAACATATCAAAGCAGACCTGGCCTCCAGGTTCTCCCAGCATCCCTCAGCTCCTACCTATTACCTGGTATGGCTGGCATATTCTGCCCTCTACCCAGAACTTTCTAGCCCAGGGGCTGGACCTCCCCTACTCCAGAAACTCCTCCCTATATTACCCAGACATTTTGGCCCCCTCCTCTCTCTGTTCCTCCCCATGAGACCTCCCTGGTGCATTCCCAGTGAACCTGTCTCTACATGCTTTAATCGGGCTTGAATTGACTCATCTCGCCAGCAGAGAATAACTTATCACACAGTACACTGGCCATCCCACATCAGCAATCAAAGAAATGCACCACAGGTCTGCCCACGGGACAATCTGGTGAGGGACATTTGCCCAGCTGACGGTCCACCTTCTGTTGCAAGATATTTGATCACATTGTGAACCCCGAGATTGTGTTAATTACTGGAAGCCCCCCCCCACTTTTTTAGTTGTGGTGTGGCTCAACCTTAGCACATACCTTTAATCCAAAGTCAACCATAGATCAAGAGGCCATGCAAGGAACCAGCTGACAGGAAGTGAACATGGTTAAGAAAAAGACGAAAGACAGTAAGGGAGTCAGAAGGACTGACAGACGCACAGGAAGTAGAAAGGAGGGACACTAAAGTCTGAAGGAGGTTTTATGAAGGAGGGGCATTTGTAGTGGGGTGTCAGCTGAAGAGGAAGGCAGCTGGGTGCTTTCTTGCCTCTTTGAGCTGGCAGGCTTTCACCCCCCAAATCTGGCTCCCAATTCTTCATTAGTAAAATTAAACAATTGAGATTTTGTTAAAAAACAACAATCTTCCGAAATGACTCTAGGTCGACATGCAACAAGATAACACAGGTAGCAAAGCACAGCTCTGGTCTCATCACCTGATAATTCCTGCTTGTTAATTTTTAAAACACGGTTTCTTGAGCACTTAATACTGTATCTGATACTAGAAATCAAACCGTGGGACAAAAGTAATCTGAAGCTGTAGAGGTTCTATATACGAAAGTATGTATTAAAAGTCGGTACATTGCCAAGAAGAAATGGTTTTAAAAGAATATAACTCTGAATGTAATGTAATATGATCACAAAATTTTACAAGATAAGAGCAATGTCTTTATTTGGTGACTGTTAATTCTATGCTGTTATGGAAATCCTCCATTTAGGGGCTGGAGAGATGGCGCAGCAGCTAAGAGCGCTGGCTGCTCTGCCTGAGGACCTGCATTCAGTTCATGGCAGTTTATAACTAATCTTTATCCAGCGGATCTGATGCCCTCTTCTCACCTCCTTGGGCACTACACGCACAAGGTGCATCGATACACAGGCAAACATCCACCCATACACATAAAAGCAACAGCAAAGGCAAACAAAGCTACATTTATACAACAGATGTTGCTGTTCAGGGCAGGCACCTCAAGTGAAGGGTTAACACTGGCAGATGGTCCAGGTTAAAGGTCATCATCATCTCTGTACCCTGACAGGCAACAACTGTCAGAACCAGTCCTCAAGGACCAACTTGGATGAAGGATAGACAAGCAGCTCACACTGCTGGTTGCCATTGGATACACAACAAGTAAATTCTGAGACTAAAGCACTGACCATTTCTCCAAGCACCTTTTTCTCAGAGTCAAGCGATCGGACCCGGTTTCTTAGTGCCAGAATTTCCTTGTCCAGCCTCTGGTTATGTTCCTTTGCTTTCTGTAGGTCAGTTGTACCTAAAGAGAGAAGAAGTTATTCCTCTAGCCCCTCAAGCCACTGATTCAGTCCTTGAGCCACAAATGAGGAAAAACTGCTTAATCACGGTCAAAGTCCACCATGATCAGGCAGCCTCTGGGCTCCACACAATATGGGAGACTCCCTTCTTTAGCAGGCTTTCTCTTCTGACCTAGTCTGGAGAGTTCTAAGCCCCTATACTCATTTCTAACTGAGGAATGTCACATAGCTTCAGTTTATAGGATCAAATTCCTTTCTCCTGATAAAACCTGTCAGCCAGCACCAGAGATTCCTGAAATGCTTCCCCATGCTAATGAGACACTCCAGGTACCCTAAGCCCTCAGCCTGTGAGTGCCCTTTGTCCATCCCTACCTTCAGTCCTCTAAACTTTATAAGCCTTTAAGTAAAGTTGATCTGCGGGTCCTAGTGTGGTTTTTTTCACCCATGGGTACCCACAGGGCTTCCGGAACCCCCTGTCAGTGTCTCAGCTCCCATTGTCCCCATGTACTAAATCGACCTACGATCCATAGATAGGGGAGACCCACACACACACAAACATTGATAATGTCTTGTTTCCATTTTTGTCAACTCAAAATAGTTCCTGTTATCTCTTGTGATATTTTTCTGATGTCAGAGGCTATATGAAAGAATAACTCATCTTGGAATTATTTAAATGATAAAAGCCATTCTGTGAATTATTTTTGTTGTGACCATTGAAATAGTTAGCTCTTGCAACTGCAAACAAACATGGCCGTGTCAGATAAACTCATTCAGCACCATTCCGAGGCTATTGGCTTCCCAGTGAGCACGTGAGGTGTCACTGAATGGGTCGCAAGGGCCTTCCCCTTCAGTGGCCTCAGGATGGTCTTAGTCCTAGTGACAGGTTTTGGAATTGGACATCTAAGGATTCACACATCAGCTGTGATTCTTTTTGTAGTTAATGGTTACCCTTGGTTACCTTTCCCATGACTCATCGCCCTTATCTATGAAATGGGGTCGATGATATTCTCCACCTGATTTGTTGGGTGGATTAAAGGTAATCATGGAAAGTTCCCGGCAGAGCAGCAGCGGCTCTGTAGGAATGGTACGTGTGATTTCCATTACTGGTGACGTTTTAAAGATTTTATTATTTTATTTATGTGTGGGTGCCTGTGTATATGTATGCAAGTGGAGCCCCTAGAGCTCGAGTTACAGGTGGTCGTGAGTTGCCCAATGTGGGGGTTATAACCAAGCTTGGGTCCTCTGCATAGACCTTAAGTGCTAACCATGTCTCCAGCTCCTAACACAAATTGTAAACTATACATGCCATGCTATTGGGTGATTTATTATTATTTATTATTACTATATATGCTACTGACTTACCACTTTCTTTCAATTTTGTCAGATTATCTTTCAATTTTTCAATTTCCAGTCGGGCATTCTCAAGTGCATCACCTAAAAGAAAAGAGAAAAAAAAAAAAACCATAGGTACAAAAAGTAAGTGAAGGGCTGGAGAAATAGCTCAGTGGTTAAGGACACTGAAGAGGACTCTTCCTCCTGAGGACTAGGTTCAGTTCCCACAACCCACATGGCAGCAAACTGTCTGCAAGTCCAGTCTGAGGGGACCTAACACCCTCTTCTGGCCTCCTTGGGCTATGCATACTTGGGGTGCACAGATACACATCAGGCAAATATTCATACACATAAAAATAAATACTCCCCCGAAAAAGCAAATGAGCTGGGCTTTGTGGTGAATCCCTTTAATCCCAGCATCAGGCAGATCGCTATGAGTTCAAGGACAGCCTACACAGAAGGACCCTGTCTCAAAATGACAAAAAAAAAAAAAAAAAAAAAAAAAAAAAAAAAAAAAAAAGAAGAAGAAGGAGGAGGAGGAGGAAGAGGAGGAGGAGGAGGAGAAGCAAATGATCAAATTTCACACCTTTTTTCTTCCATTTGAACAGTCCCTACAGAAACACAGTGTATCAGAAGCTTTCCTGAATTCCCTTCTAGTGTTCCTACCATACCCCACCTTTACTCCTGGACTTCTGATCTCAAACTTGCCACTTCCTAACCATTCTCTATAAGATTACATGCTGAAGAACTTGAACCACTAAAGTTACAAGGACCGCTGAATGTTTAAAGCGTGCATAACACAGCCTCCCTTAACAATGGTGGGGGTGTCGTGTTTGAAGAAACTATTGCTAGGTAATTTCTTCAGTGTATAGATAGATACAATGTTATTAGGTGATTTAATTTTATGGGACCACTGTTGTACATATAAGATTTCATTTTTTAACTCGTTTTTAGAGAAAGAGCTTTTTTAAATCTGTATGAGTACACTGTAGCTGTTTTCAGACACACCAGAAGAGTGCATTACAAATGGTTGTGAGCCACCATGTGGTTGCTGGGAACTGAACTCAGGACCTCTGGAAGAACAGACGGTGCTTTTAACTGCTAAGCCACCTCTCCAGCAACATGTAATGTTTTTGCTGACCAGAATGTCACTGTGTAGCAAATAGACTTTTGAGAATTTTGCCAATTCTGCTGGAAATGAAAATAACAAAATCCCAGGAAACAGTTGAGTTTTTTGTTTGTTTGTTTGTTTTTGTTTTTGATTTTTTCCCCCCTAAGGGACAGGGTTTCTCTGTATAGCCCTGTCTATCCTCGAACTCTGTAGACCAGGCTGGCTAAGGAACTAGTGTTGGGTACTAACTATAGTGGTCACTGTCCTAGATTCTAGGACACAATAGTTGACACATAGGTCTTGAAGAGGAAGTGTTGCTTGGGGCTCGGTTCTAGGGTACAGACTAGCATAACACCAGGAACATAAAGTCACATTCCACCCAAAGCCAGGGAGACTCAGCTCATTCTTTGCCTTTCTTTCAACCGGGATCCCAGCCCACAGTCTGTTCACATTTAGGTGTTTCTTCCCATCTCATTGTCTAGAAACTAGATCCTGGGCATGCTCAGAGGTGCATCTCCTCCGGGATTCTAGATCCTGCTAGGTTGTGAATTACCATGAGAATGTCAGACAGGGGGTGTTGGAGTTGAAGTGGGTGGGTTAGACTTTCTAGTTCAGGTTTCTCCCCTTTGCTTCTTGTGGTTCCCCACTGTGATTGGCCGGTAGGTTTCCTAAACGGTTAGAATGAAAGATCTGCCACCAACAAGAGGCAAACATGGAGCTTTGTAAGACATGAGTGTATTGCACTATTGTGCACACTTCATTACTGTGCCAGCAACACTCAGTTCTCCAGGGCAAATTTCATTATAACCCACCCGATTTATAAAAAACTATATTCTAATTATAGCTGCACTATCTCTTCTGCTGCCTCCAGGAACATCTGCTCCTATTGTCAGATATATCAAGACAAATCGATGACAGAGGCACCCACTTCCCAATTTATGGGCGAGATAAGCAAGTTGGCCAACAGTAGCAGCCTGCTCAGTGCCACGAGGAAATAAATAGCCAGCAGGAATGAGAACCCAGGGCCCTTTGTTTTCTCTGTGCCTGAGGCGTGAGGTGGCTTCTATGTCACCAAAACAAGCTTTCCAGCCAGGTGGAGATGGTGAACAACTTGAGTGTGAGGCCAGCCTGGTCTACATAGTGAGTTCCAGGACAGCCAGGGTTACACAGGAAAATTCTTTATGAAAGAAGGGGAAGTAAGGGAAAGAATATCTGGGCAGCAAGAGTAGTGGAGAGAAGGCAGGAAGAACAAGAGGAGGCAGGAGGGACAGTGGGCCTTCTGGGAAGGACAGGGATCCAGAGCCTTCAGAGCAAAGGATTTAGGGTGTGTGTGTGTGTGTGTGTGTGTGTGTGTGTGTGTGTGTGTGTGTGTGTCCAGCAGACAGATAGGCATATAGCAAACCAGAAAAGCCGTGTTTGTTCCACCAACTTTAAGTGAACTGGGGCTTCCAAATATTTAAAAGTTTAGAGGAGGTATTGCAGATATTTAGAAAAAAGATGGCTTTCATTTTAAAAACTGGGCTGGGGATATAGATGTGAGCACACACCTGTAACCCCAGGACCCAGAGGTTGAGGAAGGGGTTCTACGAGTTTGATGCTAACCTGGCCTACATATAGCGAGCCCGATGCTAGCCACGACTACATAGTGAGTTCCTGTCTCAAAAATAAAGACTACCTTTAGAATGATACATTCAAATATATTGTTTGCCCAATTAAAAAATTTCCAGAGACAACCAAGTTCATTAAACACGATTGACCAGATTCTGTTATGTTTGTGAAGAGTTTGAAAATCCTGGCTTTCTTAAATGAGTCACAATCCTAGGATTGTGGTTGTGAATTTTCTCCTTTTGAGAGAAGGCTTTGCTATATAGCCCAGAATGAACTCTATGAACACAGCCTTGAATTTATAATTCTCCTGTCTCAGCCTCTCTTTCAAATGCAGGTATTATGAGCATGTACCACCATGCCCAGTTTACTTACATCATAGTTTATGTTTATTTTATATGCATCAGTGTTTTGCCTGCATGTATGTCTATGTAAAGGTGTCTGATGTTCTAGAATTGGAGATACTAACAGTTGTGAGCTGCCAAGTGGATGCTGGGAATTGAACCCAGATTCTCTGGGAAGAGCAGCCAGTGCTCTAACCACTGAGCAATCTCTCTCCAGCACCTACAGTTGTATCTTCTAAGTTCACTACTTTAGTTATTACTCTAGATATGAGTCTTTATTTTTGTTTTGACAGGGTTTTTCTCTTCAATAGTTGTGGCTGTCCGGGAACTTGCTATATACATTAGGCTGGTCTCAAACTCATAGAGATCGGTTTGACTCTGCTTCCCGAGTGCCGGGATAAAATTGTATCCAGCTCTAGATACAAGTTTTTGGGGGTGTGAGTAATAACAGTTGATTTGATCTTATACCAAGATTAGTAGCAACAAAAGAATAAAGAGGTAAGTTGAGTTCATAAAATAAAGCCTTTTGTGCATCAAAGGACACCATCAAAAGAACAAAGATGGGGGCTGGAGAGATGGCTCAGCGGTTAAGAGCACTGACTGCTCTTCCAGAGGTCCTGAGTTCAACACCCAGCAACCACATGGTGGCTCACAGCCATCTCTTCTGGTGTGTCTGAAGACAGCTACAGTGTACTCATATACAATAAATAAATTAATTAATTTAAAAAAAGAATGAAGATCTGTGAAAAGTGATGAAGAATATTCCTGGTGTCACACACAGAGACAGACCTGTGAACAGTGCAAGAGCAACTCTGAAAGCAAGCTCCCACTTTTGCCAAAGTCTGCACAGTGACCCAAAGGGGTAAGCAAGCTTAGTGTCCACCCTGAGAGTGGGCAGTGGGTATGTTTCGCTCCAAGAGCTCATTAGCTGATGAGATAAGATAAATTCATGATGGCACAGGGCGGGACCGTCAACTCAGGAATGCCTGGCATGCTTTCCCAAGCGGAGGGAGGTAATGGAGTAGTGGTTTTTGGCAGGCTAGCCACCTTTGCTAGAGAAGACTGCTCCAGTTCAGAGGAGGAAGTGTTTGCAAATCACCTGTCTCAGAGATTCCAATCCAGAATGTTTACATTAGAAATCCTATAGTTAGACACGCAGGAATGGCTGGCTGAGTGTGGTGGCCTGAAACCTGTAATCCCACAACTCAAGGGGTGGAATCAGGCAGAGCCCAAAAGTCAAGGCCAGCCAGTTACCCAACGAGACCTGGTCTCAGAAAAAGAATAATGATAATAATAATAATAATAATAATAATAATAATAATAATAATAATAATAAGAGGCTGGAGAGATAAAAGGGGCTGAGAAGGTGGCTCAGTGGTTAAGAGCACTGGCTGCTCTTTCAGAGGACTCAGGTTTGATCCTCAACTCCTGCAGGGTAGCTCAACAATTGTCTGTTAACTCCAGTTCCAGGGGATTTGATGCCCTCTTCTGGCCTCCTTGTATACCATGGCCATATGCTATGCAAACATCTGTGTAGGCAACACTCCCATACACACAAAACAATAAAATAAAATTGAAAAAAAAAAGCAATAAAAGCTAGTTACCAAAAAGTATTGATTAGACATATAATATCATGAGCCAGAGGGAAGTAGAAATGGAAATCATACAATCATAATTAAGCAACACTCTATTCTCATTATGATTGCTGTAATGAGAAAAAATACTGAAAAATAACCAGTATCTTAGCCAGAGTCATAGCAAGAGCTAACTTATCCTGCGGTGACAGGGACGGAGGCAACTGCATCGGTTTCGAGGTTGGATCTCAAGAATATGTTAAGTGAAAGAAAACATATGTACAACTCACACATGATCCCATTTGTGTGAAATAGTCAGGAAAGGCAACTCGAGAGAGAGAGAGAGAGAGAGAGAGAGAGAGAGAGAGAGAGAGAGAGAGAGAGAGAAAGTAGGTAAGTGCTCACCTAAACCGGATGGAGATATAGTGCTCCCGTTTGGCAAGACCAAAAGCAAACCTAAATATTTCTAGGCAACAAAGGAGCATGTGTTCAGAATAAAGGCTTCTTAGAGATCAACAAACCAAAGATGCAACGGAATAGAAATATGTGTGAGAGACTTGGACAGGGACAGCACCAAACCGCACACGTGAGCAACCTCCATAGCAGGCCCAGAGCTCGGATTGTCACACTGAAGCCAGTTAGCAGCACCGTATGCTCACCACGGCAGGCAACAGGAGTGAGACTCTTGAACAAACATTGCCAGTGAGTGTGGAGTAACCAGAAGCTCTTACATTACTGAGAAGATCTTAACTATGCCCGTGGGCCACACTGACCCTCTGTCAACGCGACAGGGTACCACCTAGTCATGGTAGCCACCTTGGCTCCCACATGGCAGCTCAACAACTGTTTTTAGTAGGCACACTCGGTAACACTCATGTAAGAAAACTGCTCAGTGACCCACTTCCCAGAATGAATCCCCACGATTAATGGCACATGACTGCATTTTGGAAGAACAAAGGAGACCGTGCCCTCAGTCCCTGATGCAGAGACTTCATTCTTATTGGGGTTAAAAATATGTAAATGCCCACATGGTAAGTGTGAGGGTGCTAATAGCAGAATTGATGCTAGCGCCAAGTGGAAACAGCACAAACGTACGTGAGCAGCAGCTTGGCTCACTGCAGCATCGGTGGGATACGATCCGGGCAGTACACTGCTGCACAGAGTGTGTGAGAGCAAGCAGGAGAACAAACTGGAAGAATGGAGATTGTAGGCAAGGCGGCCCCGAGGACAGACCAGCCTCCAAGCGGGACAGCTTGAGTCCAACGGTGGTGACCCCACCTGGTGGAAAGACTGCAACTCCTGCAAGTGGCCCTTTGGCTTCCATACGTGTGCTTAGCGTGTTGCCCACAATCGAAAGCATGTGAAAAATAAAAAATTTAATGTGATTATAACTTTTTTTATTTTATATATTATTTTTTTACTTTTTGAGAAAAGGGTCTCTCTACATAGCCCTGGCTGTTCTGGAGCTCACCATGTAGACCAGGCTGGCCTCAAACTCAAAGATTTACATGCCCCTGCCTCCAGATTCATAGAAATGTCACCTACCTCTGTTCTGGGACTCAAGACCTGCACCACTGTGCCCAGCCATTTAAACATTTTTAAAATTTATTTCAACGATGAGGGGTTGGAAAGATGGCCCAGGCTCAGTGGGTTAAGAGCTCTGGCTACTGGTCCAGAAGACCCAAGTTCAATTTCTAGCACCCACGTGGCAGTGACCTACTGTCTGTATGTAACTCTGGATTCAAGAGATCAGATATTCTCTTACGGCCTCTACTAACACCAGGCACAGACATATGCGCAAGCAAGCCACCTATACAATAAAGCAAAAATAAAAACTTTCAAATGAATGATATCGCATGTGTTCAAAACTCAGAAATAGTATTTCAGGTAGAATGGTGGTTAGTTTGGGTGAGGAAGATGGATGTAGAAGGAATAAATCAGTTGTCTGGTGCCAGGACTCCTAGTGGGGAGTGGCACACAGTCCTAGGTTGTACACTTGGGGCTGAAGAGGCAAACCTGTGTTTCCTGAAGACTTGGGGACATAGTAGCAACAAGCCTTTTACATGCTCATCTTTGAGTCATTTCCCCTTGGCATATTCTCTCAGATCACCCCAGTAAAACCACAGTCAGAATGGTCGTCTGAAGCCATGGCTCACCTAACTTTCTCTGCTCTCTCTCCTCCTCGCGTGGCTCCTGGGTTCCCCTGTGGATCTCCTCCAGCAAGGCCTCCAGTTTCTGTGCTATGCACTCCACTTCTCTCATGAGGCAGTCCTGAGGCGCTACATCTTTACTCTGGTCTTCATCCTGATGCTGACATGAAACTACAGTTAGTGACACACCCACCGACAACAAGTGTACTCAAGACACATGACTCCTGTCCACATCTCAAAATCAACAGAGAAGGGCAAACAGCATTTCCATCCATGTGCATGTCTTTGATTAAGTTGAACCAAACAGAATTGTGGGTATTTAAAGCCTAGTTTTTTTTCACTTGTGAAAAACAGTTTCACATAGTGCGGCCCAACACACTAGGGTTAGGTTTATGTGATCACAAAAACCAAATGTAAACACACTTGAGTGTCATCTGACAAAAGAGGAATGGTGCCTCTAGTGTGTATTGTCACCCCCAATGTGTATTATGCGCCAAATAGTTTGCAGAATGCTTTGCTTGTTTCATTAACCCCAAAGTATGTATACTTTAAAAAAAGAAAGTTATTTTTAAAATTATAATCATGTATAAGTGTGTGAGTAGTGTGCACAGCCATGGAAATGCTTGGAAGAGGCTAGAGGAGTCCATTGGAGTTGGAGATACAGAGGGTTGTGAGCCACCCAGTGTGGGTGCTGGGAACCGAACCCTGGATCTTTGCAAGAATAATACACACACTTAACCACAAAGCTATATCTGTACATGCCTCCCAACTCCCCCAAAGTATATGTACTCATTTTGTTTTGTTTTGTTCTGGGACAGGTCTTACTTTGTATCCCTGGCAGGTCTGGAACTTGATTCCACACCCTCTTCTTCTTGAATTAAAGGCCACATGGTATGGCCCAGCAGGATTCTTTCCAATATGTGGGGATGAAATCCAGGACTTTTTGTTTGTTCAGGGCAAGCACCTGTCCACTGAGCTGCATGCCCAGGCTTCAGTGATTTTGTTTTTTAGAAGACATAACACACATTGTCGAAATTTTGATCTATTTGGTAAAGACTACCTATTATTTGACTTTTTTCTCTTTCCCAACTTATTATAATATGTTTGTAATATTTTAATGATAATTTGATCCATCTTACAGTATAAATCCACACATCTTTTTTTTTTAGTTTTATTTTATGTGTATAGGCATTTTGCCTGCACACATGAATAGTTATCACAAACACGCAGCCCCCAGAGGCCAGAAGAGGGGGATAGAAGTCCTGAAAATGGAGTTACATGTGGTTGTGAGCCACCAAGGGGGTGCTGGGAACTGGGCACAGGTCCTTTGGAAGAAGAGTTACTGCTCTTAACTACTGGAACAAGCATATCTGAGTATATTCAGACAAATTAGATAAAAGCTGACTTATAGTTAGCTACATTTATTAGGTAAAGGGATATAATTTTTACTTGACTAAGGTATTTTTTAGGGTGCTGCCCAGGCTCCTAGAAATTCTGATGTTCTTTTTACAAAGGCTGCCAGATTTTCTCAAATTCCATCTCAATGAAATCAAGAAACGGAAGCAGGATCCTGCCTTCTGTGCAAACACAATCGGATCCTTAGCACCCACCTTAAAACTAGGCCTGGCAGCGGGGCACAGGCAGATCCCTGAAGCACATTAACCAAACCATGTCCGTGAGCTCCAGGTTCAGTGAGAGACCCTGCCTTGAAAGGTGAAGTGTAAGGAAGACACCAACACTGATCTCTGACCTCCACAAGCACACAGACATGTTCACATGGGTACAACACACACAGACACACCCAGGATGCCTAATTTTAAAAATATTTGTGCAATAGTGGGATACAAGAATTTCAGTGTATTCTGCTTCCCACCAACCCAGACTTGCATACCATATGGTTTAAGTGTGAAATACTCCCCTACCCCCCACTAAGCTCATGTATCTGAACACCTGTTTCCCAGATAGCTGTTGTCATGAGAGGCTTTAGAACCGTTGGGGCATGGTTTTGTTTCCTGGAACACCAAGATGTGGAAGATGCTCTCCCTCCTCCACCTTCTCCCTTGCTCCTCTGCTGCAGATGGCACTGCTAACTGAGCCTTCCTGCTGGGATGGATGATACCCACTATAGTCAGGAGCTAAAATAAACCTCTCCTTCTTTAAGTGTCTTTTGCAGGTATGTGATAACAACAGTGAGAGAAGTAACTAATGCACATACACTAACCTATTTCATCCTCACAGCTATTCTGTGAAGCAGCTAAGTTCATGTCAGATTCATAGGTGACTCAACTGGGGCTCGTGAAAGTCAACTTGTTCATGCCAAGTCCAGTGGAAGAGACAGTATGACATAGTTTCCTGCCCCTGGAACAGAGCCATCAGGGCATGGGCCTCCCTGAATGTTTATGGCTGCTGTGGGTATAAGGTTTGTTTGTGTAATAGTGTACATATTTTTACATTCCTCCTTGAAGGAATGTCCCTTCTGCCAAGGTTAATGACTCCATGATAATCAGAGACAGCATGAGTCTGGGAAGTGAGAGCATGTCTATGTCTCAGTAAATCATAGAATGCTGAGACCTTCAGGACAGCCCTTAAGGCTGTGGGGAAAAACGCTGAAAACATGAGTTAAAAAATATATAATTTTCAACTATGCAAAATATTAGGATGCAATATAAATTGTACAAGGAGCTTCACAGATCTTAAGGAACAGAGGCAGCTGCACTATGATCCAGCTTGTCAGAAAGATGCTAAGGAAAGAGATTAAGAGCTTTGGGGAGTGGTGATCTTAAGGCAAGATCCCACCCAGCTCAGTTTTTTTTTGTTTATACTCTATGAAGGCTGGTGTATTTCTGAGTTCAGGGTTAGCCTGGGACAGAGCTAATTTAGGTCCAAGCATGGCTAAAATGGTAATTTCAGGGTGGGATCCTATCCAGCTACCTTATTGTTTGTACTTGTGCTTGCTGTTTTTTTTCTAAGAATCAGGGGTCAAGAGATGATGGTTCATTGGATAATTAAAAGGGAACCAGGTAATGACTCAATTGATATGTAAAATAAAACAATTGATATGTTATATAAAAGACCAGGCTTTTTGGTCTGCAATCTATGCAAAAAGTTTTTGGAATAACAAGAGAAAGCTGTCTTGAGCTGAACAGAACCTAGAGAGAGCAGTCTGGAAAGCTATGTATAGCAGAACATAGGCTGCCACATTGTAACTCATGATTTGACTTTGAGTCTTTTGTTTCAAAGCTCTCAAACACACCTTCTCTCAGAACCGGTCTACAAACACAGGCTGGTCCTTGACATGTTCAAATGCTTGCAGCTAGCAGAGGGAGGCCACTCAAATATGAAGCCTTATTCTGAAGTTTCCTGATATTTTAGTGAATAGCTGACTGGATGAATAATGAGGTCTCAGGGGGCCTGTTTTTCACTCAGTTATCTAATTAATTCTAGAATACCTGGGGAAATTCTTTCTGTAGGCTACTGCTTGGATGTTTTCGAGACTCCAGGGTGGAGTCCACAGGTTCCAGGGCCTCAGCCAGTGTCCTCCTTTTTCCCAGTGAGCACACAGTCTGTTTCCCAGGGCTGCTCAGAGCTAGCCTGGACAAGCCTTCTTGACACATTGGTTGCTTTCCCTTATTTGGGCTTCTGTTGGGAAGACATAAACAGAAAAGTATAAAAAGAATTGTAGGTAAATAATTATTGTTTTATAAAATACCAAGGAAGTTACTTAGAATTTGGTAATTAATAAAAATAACATTTACACTGCCCTCTTCTCTCCATCCCTCCAGGGTGTTAGAAAACTTTCAGAAACAATAACATATTATTGGCAGCACATGCCCAATCCCAGCACTTGAAAAGTAGAGGCAGGAAAATCATGAGTTTGAGGTTAGGCTGGGCTACATAACGACAACTTGTTTTGAAAAAGAGGGAAAGGGGGCTGGAGAGATGTCTCATCCAAAAGACATGAGTTCTGTTCCCAGCACCCATATAGTGTTGCTAGCAACCACTTGTAACTCCTTCTTAGGAGTTTAGACGGAGCTTAGATGCTATTCTGGCCTCTATTTAGGTTCACACACATGTGACACACAACAGACACACAAATAAAAGTAAAAATAAGACCTTTGAAAAGAAAGGAAAAAAGAAGTAGAAAGGGAAGGAGAAATGGGAAGGATAAATGAAAAGTTATGGAAGGAAGGAGGGAGGAAGAAAGAAGAAGAAAAGATGTCAGGAAGAGGAAGGAAGGAAGGGAGAAAAGAAGAAAGGAGGGGAGGGAGGAAGAGAGAAATGGAGGGAAGAAAGAAAGGGAGGAAGGAGAGAAAAAATGGCAGGAAGGGAAAGGAAGAGAGGGAGGGGAGGAAGGAGGAAAGGAGAGTAGGAGAAAAAGAACGGTGGAAGAGTATTCAGTCCTCCCTGTCCATTGTCACACAGAAACAGCAGTGACAGTGGGGAGCAGCTCCCACTGCATAAAGTACCTTGTTGCTACCACAGCTTGAAGTGAAAATTTCTCATTTCTTTGAAAACTCAGTTATGTCATATGATGTTTTCCTGGGGCAGACAGGTAAAAGGATGTTTTGCTGAGGCAGACACATAAGAGGATAAGCAATGTTTTTAAAAAGAATATAAAAATGACCCCACAGACAGCGGGTGGGTAGAGGTTCTGGTATTGGTTCGCCTTGCTCCACCTCGCTAGTCTTTTGCTGATGACATTCTGGTCTTGGTTGCTGCTCTTTGCTTGTGACTTTGTAGAGAGTACCTTGAAGACTCAGGCCATTTGGTGGAGCCTCTCAATTTTTCCTGGATCAAACTGCCATCGGTGATTCATGAGTGCTGACTTCTGAGTGGACTGGAACGCAGCTGCTGACTGATGTCGCTGTTTTTCTAGAGGACTGGACTTCTGAAGACCAAGATTGGAATATCCCCAAAGAACGATTTCTAAGCAGGTCCACGATCCCTGTTTCCTATTAACCTTTCTTTTCCACTACCTCTGGTGTGGGGTGGGCTAGAAAGGTGGTTGAAACACCTAAGAACCTTTGAGTTTTTTAAAAACCCAAAGCCAACACCATCCTCAAAAGAGTAAGAGTGCCTTTTAAAGTTTCCAGGGACCCAGGTCTGAACTAGTGCACAGTTGTCTGTTTTCTGAGCAGCTACTATGAGGCAGATGAACTTCAGATGTGGCTCTTTCTGTCCCCGATTCAAGAGAAGCAGTGCAGTAACATCCCTCAAGACACGAAGACTGCGGCCGGCACAGGAAGCCAAGTGACTTGCCCAAGGTCACCCGACAAGTCCTGACCTGGGCGCTTGTCAATGATGACTACTGACCCAGTCCTCTAACTTCTCAGTCCTCTGTCCTATCTGGCCTTCTGTAGCAATCCCCTGGCTCTGTCATTCCAGTAAGAACGGCCTCTCATCCTCTGTTCCCTGCATTCTACTCTCTGACCCCCTCCAGAGTACTCCTAGCTCAGTTTCAACCTCAGAAATTATAACCCATGAGCCTTAGACACCTCCCGAAGTCCCTTCTCTCTGCCAGTTCTCATTTACTGAGTCAGGGTCTCACTATGTAGCCCAGGCTGGCCCTAAACTCCCAGTCCTCCTGCCTCAGGTTCCCGAGAGCTGGAACTACAGGCGTGTGTCCACAGCTGAGAGCCAGGCTGTCGTTATAATCAGAGCCCTGGGAACACGCACCTCCCTGCCCTTCTTTGCTTCTGCTTTAGCTGCTGAGCAAAGTCCTGGTTCATGTCCTCACGGCTCTCCATCTCCTGCGCCTCCTTCCAAAGCCGACCAGGGCTGGAGAGCACTGGCCCGTCTGCTTGGTCTAGTGTCTGCTCATCCTGGTGAAGCCTCGCTGCCGCCCATGCTCCCATTCTCTGTAGAACTCGACTGTCTCACACCCTCTCCCCCAAGCCTCCATCACCGCCCCTTTCTCTGCTTCTGCTCCCCAAAGAACCTCTACACTGCCTTACCAAGCCACGGACTCCTGCATTCTTTCCCCTTGAGAAAACTATTGAGCTGTCCTTGTTCCAAAGGCAAAGCCACCATCACAGTCTCCACAAACACTAGATCCCATCCATCATCTTGCTGTTGGTTTTTTGGAGACAGGGACTTACTATGTAGCCTTGGCTGACCCAGAATTGCTATGCAGGCCATGCTGGCCCTGACATCACAGAGATCTGCCTGCCTCTGCTTCCTGAGTGCTTACATCCATAAGTTATACAGCACTACTTCTGGCATCAAATGTTAGCTTTTAATGCACCAGTTTAATTGAAGATGCTGAACCAAACCACAGGTAACTTTAAAATTGTATGCCAACAGTCTAGCTTGTTTCTTCCACATGCTTCCCTGTAAACTGCACCCCCAGTCTGTCTATGTTGATACTCTAGAACAGAAGCACAAGAATTGTTCTATAGAAGCAAGGGGTAAATGTACATCTGCACTAACACACATCACAGACACATGGTAATAAATTAAATTCTAAAAATTTATGATTTTCTGTCTGTCCAGTGCTGGTTTACAATGTAATATGTTTAAATATCCCAAAAAACCATGACAATCGATAAAGCTCAAAGGAGTCTTTGCTCTTCTTACAAAACATTTCTAAACAGAAGGAATCTGCTGGAACTTACAGTCTCCCAATTCTGTATTATTGAGGAATTATTTCATTCACAGGATATTCCTCATAGTTCCTTATTTCAGGATCATTCAGTTTGCTCAAAGAGTTTCTCTTTGGGGGAGAATAGAGCTGAGGATTGAACCCAGGGCACTGCTCTACTACTGAACCCTGGCTCTAGAAGACTGTTTGACTGAAGCCTTCTATTGCAATTAATTTTTCTTACTTTGAGAGTAATAACTCTTGTGGTGGATGGAATAGGAATGGTCCCCATAGACTCAAGTGTTTGAATGACTGACCCATAGAGAGTGGCACTATGAGGAGGTGTGGCCTTGTTGGAGGAAGTGTGTCACTGTGGCAGCAGGCTTTGAGGTCTTCTATGCTCAAGCTGTGCCCAGTGTGGTCCACAGTCTCCTTTCTACTGCCTGTGGATCAAGATGTAGAACTCTCAGCTCCTTCTCCAGCACCATGCTGCCTGCATGCTGCCATGCTTCCTACTGTAATAACGGACTGACCTCTGAACTGTAAGCCATCTTCAATTAAATGTTTTCCTTTATAAGAGTAGCTATGGTAATGGTTTCTCTTCACAGCAATAGAAACACTAAGACACCACTCAAACAAAAAAATTTTTTTAAGATTTATTTTATTTATATGTGTACACTGCTACTGTCTTCAGACACAGCAGAAGGGGGCATCAATTCCATTACAGATGGTTGTGAGCCACCATGTGGGTGCTGGGAATTCAACTCAGGACCTCTGGAAGAGCAGCCAGTGCTCTTAACTGCTGAGTCATCTCTCCAGCACCCAAACACATTTTTAAGAAAACAGTCATACTATATATCAGCTTGAACCATCATAGTGGGTCGAATACCTGTGCTGCCTGCATTCTGTCTAGCCCGTCTTAGTCAGTGCTCTTCCCGAGCTCCTCCTCCTTTTTATTAGTGGGTGTTTAAATGTTACTCCATGAAGCCTCTTTGACTCTCTGCCCTCCTCTGCTGTGGTAAGAGCTTGGCACAGCTGATACACCTTGGTTCAATAGATGGCTGCATCCCTGTGTGGCTGTTGGAGCCACACTGAAGTTGGAAGAAACACGGGAGTATGGCTGAGACTCCAGGTGTCCTTTAATTATTAAAAAAAAAAGTCCTGGACTTTTCCTTCTTCCCCAGAAATAAGATATTACCTGTAACAATCAAAAAGCTGCCTTCATTATGGCTAGGCAATGTTCATGTGACCGAGTTCTCACCAATAGGAGACGAATGGCATTCTGCATTACTTCCAGGAAGCCCACTCGCTTCCTTACCTTTTCCTGTTTCTACTGGCTGGAGTTCAAACGGTAACTGAAACCTGAGTAGCCAGTCTGGTATCAAATGGAAACCACGTGACAAAATAAACCAAAAGAAGAAACCTGGACCTCTTTCAGTTCCAAAATGCAGCCTACAAAATTAATTTTTTAAATGTGTGTGTGTGTGTGTGTGTGTGTGTGTGTGTGTGTGTGTTTGCATGGATTTCACACACATGTGAAGTAATCGAGGACACCTTTGTCAGCTCTATCCTTCCACCCTGCTGAGGCTGTCTCTCTTATTTTCACAGCTCTGCATAGCCCAGGCTAGTCAGCCTGTGAGCTTCTGGGCCACTCTCCTACCTCCCATCTCGACATACTACAGCCAGGATTGTAGACGCAAGCCACCCAGTCTTCTGTGGGTTCTGCAGATCACACTTGCCGAGCCATCCAACAGCCATCTTCTCTTTTAGAGCAAGTGTTTCCCCCTGAGAATTCATACATGTAACTTCTGTTTCGGAGCTAAATTTCCTACCTACTGTAGCCATTATTACTTGAGCTTGCTGTCACTCCCAGCCAGTTACTTCCTTACCACCTCAAGAGTGTTATCGAAAGGATAAGATGTAAGGTAAGGTGCACACCTGTAACCCCAGCACTTAGGAGGGAGAAGGAGGAGGATCAGGAACTCAAGCTTAGCGGAACCCCGAGTTCCTCATCCTTCTACTTCTATGTGCTCAGGAACAGTGTGGTCATGAGATTCTTAAGTTTTCTTTTTACAAAAGCAATCCCTTATTTTTGGACAGGGTCTCACTAGCATGGAGCTCCTGGTGAAGGCCAGGGTGACACTGAATACACAGAGCTCTGCCTGCCTTCGCCTCCTGTTCTGAGATGACAGGTGTTCACCACCAGGCCTGGCTTCCTGATGCCCTTCTGTCTGGATTTCCCTGTGAGTATACCTCTCCTCTTGGAAGGACAGTCTTTGCTGCTCATCAGTGAGGCCAGCAACCAGTTCCTGAAGCCCTAGACATCATTTCAGAACAGGCCAATGCTTTGTTTCTCTTGGTTCAGACTTTTGAGACCTTTGGTTCATTAATCGTTCTCAAGGACTTGGGCCCTCCTCCACGTGGATAATTGGGGCTCGGTGAGTTGAGATCAGTGCATGGTTAATTGTCAACTGGACGACGTGGCTTTATTCATCCACCATTTCTCCATTGCCTTCTGGAGTTCATAGTTACAGTCACCATAAAGCAACACAGCCTGGCCTGGGTACCATCCTGACCTCTCCAGTCATGTCACCACCACACGGTCCCCTGACCTGTCACTGCTTGCTCTTTCCTCACTTCCTGATCATCTCCCCACGCTTGCTGGCTTATAGTCATTCGTGATTCGCACCGAAGGGTGGAGCGCAGCGGCACTGGCCACAGGAGCGGCTCCTACCAGCTGGCAGCCACGCAGCCTGTGCTCTGTAAAGCCCCGGAAGGCTCATTCCGAATGCAGCTCACTTGCTGCTTAATGTTTGCGTTGCTCTCAGGCAGAGTTCAAACCCCTTTGCTTGGCACCCAAAATTCTCCACAGCCTGGTTCCTGGCTGTGTCTCTCAGTTCATCTTTTGACCATTATTAGCCTTGGGCTCTCAAGTCCTGTATCCAATGCTTCCTTTATGCTGCTGGCGATTAATTCCTTGACTCTGCACACCCATGCCCCCCTGCCTGGGACGGTGTTAGAGCATCCCACAACAAATTTTCTCCCCAGTGGACTCAGACTTGGTGGTTGGGAAATCCTAAAAATCTGATACAACAGAGCTGAAAGCAATAAAAACATGTTTGACTTATAAATGCTCTGATATTTAAAGTGTATCTAAAACTGTCCCCATTTAATAAAGTATATGAGTATAGTCTTTCCTCTGAAGTAGATACTGAAGAAATGATCACTTAGCATCTTAGTGGGTGTAAACAGATTTTTTTAGGCCTCTCAGTCTTCTCACATCTGAAGGGTGAGGCGGTGAGCTCAAGTGTCCAAGTAATAATGAAGTGCAGGAGGAAAGAGGCCAAGCATTTCTGCTCTCTAACAGAGGGATGGTTTTCTGGCTCTGAGGAAGGGACTGGTGTTGAATCATGTGATCTATAAGTGACGCTAAGGAACAAGCAAATGTGCGGCCACAAAACTGGAACAGCCACTCACGTGACTTTTCACCCTAATCTCCCTTCCGGCTATAGAAATATAATTCAAACCCACACAACCTTAAACACAAGGATATGATTCACAAGCGTTTTCAATTCCTAAATATACTTTAAAAAAATGTTAGAAAAAACAAAAACAAAAGATGTAGCAAGGTGAGAAAGGCCCAACAAATAAATGAAGAGAAAAAGAAAAACACAAGCATCCATGTGTAAAATACAAGCATCCATATGTAAAACGCACACCACGAATATGTAAAACGAACGCACACATGAATATGTAAAACGCACATCATCTATATGTAAAGCCAACACTCATAAACCATCAGGTTGCTGTATTATGTCGGACAGTCTCTTAGTTCTGCTGCTGGTTTGTACTTCAGGTACAGTGAGGCGTTTTGTATGCTGTAGGATAATGGATCACAAGGAAGCCCTGGAGCCACGGACTAGGAGCAGGTAGCACAGCCCATGACTCCATGTGACTCCATGTGACTCCATGCCTTGCAAGTGTCTCATAAATCAAAAGCTCCCCTCCCACCCCCTGGTTTAGGGCTGTTTGAGGAGAACAGGAAAAGACTGTAATTTAGCCTTGTCATAATTTTTGTCTAATACTTATCAGAGGAGGGAACACGTTGTAAAAGAAAACCTGCCTCTGTGGTTCTTTCTTCTTTTCCTTCTCCTCCTCTTCTTCCTTCTTTTTGTTTTGCTTTTTGAGACAGGTTTTTCTATGTAACAGAGCCCCTGGCATTCCTGGACTCGATCTGTAGACCAGGCTGGCCTCGAACCTCTGCCTCCCGAATACTGGGATTAAAGGCATGTGCCACCATGCCCAGCTTCTGTGTGTGTTTTCAAGCGATTCTGCTTAATTTTATTTGATGTGAAAAATTAGAAAAGCTGCAGAATTTTGTCCTTTCCAATTTAGTACAGAGAACTGAGTTTTTCACCATTTGGAAATCAGAACTGACCCTCAGCATGAGGCAACTGAAATATTGCTTTAATTGCTTTACTCAGTCTAGGAGATCAAAATATTATAACCCCTAAAATACCTGTTTAAAATGTAAACTGCTCCTCAAGCGTAGGTTTACACTTAAACCCAAATACTGAGAAAGCAATAGTAAGAACCAACATGAATGCATATTATGAGACCCAAGTATGACTTAAATAATACTTTTAAGGATAAAATAAAATTTCACTGGATCTAAATTATTCCATTTTAGACTTTAGAACTTCTGCATTAGTCTTTTTAAAAAAGGGCCACTGGGCCTGCTCCTTTGTCAAAATATGTTTTAAAAGTTGCTCTTGATTGATCCCCTTCACCAAAAGTGTTTTCCAATTTAGAAACTGACACGGAAACACACACACCATGCACGCACGCACGCACGCACACACGAACCATTTCAAGTATCCCCACTCCGGTAAATTTCACAATCCCCCGGTGTTAAATGTACTTTGGCTATGCGGTCGTTTTTGAAGTATGAACATATTGCTTAAATTTATATTTAACATAGTACTTAGCAAGGAACAGAACTTAAACTTTCACATATGGTTTGTGTGTATACAGCTGTCAAGAAGTCCAAAATTGACACTTTTTTTCTATTTTCAAAATACAATAGGTTTGCAGCAGCTTAATGTATGTATTTGCAACGATTACTTCGCCCATCTGAAATTCACCCAAGACAGAGAGAGAAATGGAAACTCCTTACAGGGACTGCAGGGCTGAAAGATGAGAAATGTGCACATGCAAAGCCTCTCTGTAGGGAAGCGGAATGAGGTAGCCTACAGATGACAGAGTGAAGACATTCAACAATGCACAGCGTGGACAGGGAAGGGTGAGATGGTTGTGGGATAAACAGGATAAAAGAGCCGGTGCTCGGATGGTGAGAGAAGTGGATGGAGTTGAAGGCTGAAAGGCAGAAGGCAACTGACTTGATGACCTCGGATGCTGGTGTCCCCAAAGGCCCGCAGAACTTCATCCGGATGCAAGGTGACGAAGCTAGCAACACAGTTCTTTCTCTCGGACCACGCGCAGGGCACAACGGTGTCTCCCGGGCCTTTGTGGCTGTCGGGACCTTCGGGGACAGTCACGAGCACGCCGAAGCGCGCCAGCCCACACGAAGGAGCTCACCGCGGATCCGAAGAGATCTGGAATGTGCACCGCGGGAAGAGCAGGTCCGTCCCGGGACTGGAGGAGGTTTTTCTGAGAGCGCGGGGATGGTGCAGGGTTCGCTCAGCGCCAGCGGCCTAGCCGCTGTCATGGCAACCGTGCTCAGCTGGGGGGATGCGCAGGCGCGACCGGGCGGGAGCCATAGAGATAGCGCACGCTTTGAGTGACCGGGGCGGTTCCTCCTGTGCGGACTGTTGTTACAGCGCACACCATTGGCTTCCAGGATCTACAGACTACCCCATTGGTTCCGGAGGCGGTAGTAACTATGACAACAGTGTACCGCGTCTATAGAATTCACAGGCTGAGAGTAAACATAAGGTTTTAGTTCTCTAGTTTCCCTGCAAGTTCAACCTATCTCCTTATATTTGTTTTTCTGTAAGTGACTTCAAAAATTGGATGTGAGAGTTCACGAATAGGAGGGTGAGGTAGAATTGAGTTTGGAGCCAGCTAGTGTTATACAGTAAATTCCCGTCGGTGCCCCTAGTCTATAGAATGAAACCTTGCCTTTAAGAAAGACAAAGGTGGGGGGGGGGGGCAGGATACTGTGCATGTCAGCAGCTCTCAATTTAGGGCTAGAGTTTGTCGTAACAACTGGAGCCCCTAAGGTAAATTTCCACACTTTTAGACCCTGCTAACTATTGTGACATGAATTACCATGTTGCTTGGAGCACACAGTTGAGATGAACTTTAGGTCTAGTTGGCAGAATATCCAAGACAACAACTGTGCCTCTGGTACAGTGCTGTAAACGATTGACTTTGATCTCTACAGGCACTGCCTTGGCTGTTGACACAATCGCACAGGGATCTAGATGCTAGAACTAGGTGATCTCCACGATATTACTCATGAGGGATCTACTTCGGAATGTTTTAATAAAGCCTGACCAGAATTACTGTGAAGGCTGGAACCATTAAGAAAGCCCAACTAGGCACTGACAGGTCTGTTTGGCTTCTTATATAATGCAAAATAAATATTAAAAAATTATACACATGTAGGCTTACTTTGATAAGTTACTGTGCACCACATACATGCTAGAGCCTAAGGAAGCCAAAAGAGGACAGCAGATCTCCTGAAACTGTAGTTACAGTCCTTGGGAGCCTTGTGTGTGCTGGGAATAAATCTTGGTTCCTCTACAAGAGCAGCAAATACTAGTAACTGTGTCTTCTTCCAGCCCTCAAAATATTTTTAATGATACATTTTAGCACAGGCTCAACTTAAATCTTCAGATGATCTTTTTGCAAGATTTCAGGTGCTTGTCAAAGCTGGATTTTTGGAGGCTCTGTTTTTGGAAGCTTTTTTTTTTTTTTTTTTTTTTTTTTTTTAAACTCTAGTTGGAGCCTCTCCTTCTGGATCATATGGGGACCATCATCTGAATACATCTCCTATTTCTGTTAATCTTCCCTAACCTTGAAAGTGTTTCCCCCTCTCTGATCTAAATGCTCACCTGCATCACAACTCACTCTCCCAATGGTCAGTTTCCACATCAACTCCTTAGGAAAAGTTCCTTGGTCCTCCAATCTTCCAATCTAGATCAAATGCCTGATTTCCCTTTGTAAGCATTTCTACCTGCTCTCTCTCTCTCTCTCTCTCTCTCTCTCTCTCTCTCTCTCTCTCTCTCTCTCTCTCACACACACACACACACACACACACAATCCCTGGAACTTCTACCTGGGTAAGTACTGTTTTTAAGCTTTTAGAACAAAATAAACTGAAGGGAGAAATATCAGTGAGTCTGTAAAACAAGGCAGTGATTGTTTCAGGGCTTTCATAAAACAATCTTAAGTGGATCCCACACAAATATCATGGAGGTCACCTAGTTCTAGCAGCACAGATCCCTGTGCGGATAAGTCAGCAGCCAAGGCTGTGCCTGTAGAGAGGACAGTTAACCTTTTATAGCACTGTACCAGTGGTGAACGAAGCCTGTTGTTGTCTTGGAAGTTCTGCAGACTAGATCTAAAGTCCACCTCAACTGAGTACTCCAAGAGACTGTTTTCACTCCTGGCTGCAGCAATAAACCATCTGTGCTGGAGGACACACTTCCAGATCTCATTGTTTCTGTGTATCTTGCCACTTCTGTTTGTCAAAACTGAAACTCTGTACTGGCTCATCAGCCGGGTTTTTACATTGCTCTGGATCATACCCAAGACCTGCACATGCTAGCCAAGTGCTCAACCAGTGAATCTTACCCCCGGTTCCTAATCACTACTTACTTCTACATAACTAATAGTAGCACTCCCCCTTCCAGCTGTGTTCAGGACTGTCTTATGGCTCACTTACTGGAGATTTTTCTGCACTCGGTATACACTCTTACCCAAAACAGGATAGTTAGAACTTCGAAGTTTCTCAGGGACTCAGTGATCATATGTGTTGGCCTGATCCACTGAGAAAAACGGTAATTGCACCAGCATACTGAGTGTAAAGTGCCAGATATGAGACCAATGCTCTATCTCCAAATGACTTTGTTTTTTCTACACTGTAGATAGTAAATTGAGATTAAGGGTGTCATTTATGAAATTAGAACGCCCACCTGGCTATCCAAACCCCACACTTTATCACATTGTAACAGCTCCCTCAGGGCAGAAGCATTTAGCTCCTGCCAGGGCCCAAGTGGAAGGCTGGCTATTGACCTGAAGAACAGTTCTGAAATATTTGAAAAGTGTTACTTAAATGTCAAATAAATCTAGGACAAGAGGCAAAAAGTAGATGTAAAGAGGTCTATGATCTACAGACTGTCTTTAGGGAGGTATCTGTCTTATCTGTTTTAGCAAACATGAATTCCTTCTCTAAAACTCCAGTTCCGGAGGATCCGATTCCCTCTTCTAGCCTCCAAAGGTACTGCATACCCATGGTGTATAAACATACACATAGGGGGCTGGAGAGATGGCTCAGCGGTTAAGAGCACTGACTGCTCTTCCAGAGGTCCTAAGTTCAATTCCCAGCAACCACATGGTGGTTCACAACCATCTGTAATGGGATCTGATGCCCTCTTCTGGTGTGTCTGAGGACAGCTACAGTGTACTCACATGTAAGAATAAATAAAAGTTGGTTTTTAAAAAAATAAGTAAATAAAATAAACATACACATAAGTAGAAACACTCAAACACATAACTAAATATTAAAAGAAAAAACAATAACAGAAACATACCCTTTCCAAGTGTCCATTTGTGGGCACATACTTTATTGCACATAAACTTTTGTACATCCAGTTTCTGAATGAGACATGCTCATTTATCTTTCAGACCCTCCTAGCTCACAAAGGCCCTGGCACATGGTAGGCACTTGATACTTTTTCAGAGCATGACCATGTACCTACAACCTTTCTACTGTCCAGCGAGCTGACACAACAGCTCCAGTGCTGTCTGCTCTGCAGAACACACAATCCTAGAGTCGTCTTTGTGAATCTTGTTCACTTTCCAGACCAAGGTGTCAAGTGTTTCACTCACATGGCTGAAATCCCAACAGGCATTTGCCTGCACACTGCTTTACTATTTCTTCGAAGTGTTTATCCTTAACAAAGGATTGACTTTAGTTATCGGTGGTGAGAACCCTGGTTTGTGATCCTAGAGGAGCAATTCCTTCAGTTTTTGTCACATATAAAAGCTGTGTGTCGAGACCGAAGGTCATCTACTATCTTCTGTTCTATCACCATGCCTTTAGCTACCTCATCCTTGGACAGTAGTAACTTTGTCTCTGAGTCTTTGGTTACAATAATCACAAAGGACTTTATCGACTCCAGGATATTGGCCACCACTACTTGATGCTGGTAAACTTCCAAAGCATTTCGAGCCCGACTAATTATGATGTCTGGGTCTGTCTCTAGCTTAAACGAAACTATAAATGCTTTGGGAGCCCAATCTTTAACCAGAGGAGAAAGCATCTTTGGCACCATCTTCATTGTTATCTGTATCAGAAAAAGCAAACAAAATTTAGTAAGTTAACACTGGTCAGTCCCTACCAGGGATCTAAGCAACTAGGGAACTTAGGCAACTAATTTTTGCCTAAGGCTTTCTTATAGTTTGGAAACTTCTTGCAGCATACCAAATGCCAAAGACTGGGTTCTGTAGGTTTGGTTAGGGTCATATCCAAGCCTGAATTCAGATACTTTGCTGCAAAGTAAGTTTTCTGAACCTGTTCTGCCATTTTCATCACAGTTTCTCACACGTTCCCCCGTGTTTTACTATTTTCAAAGACAGTTTCTCACTATGCGGTCCCAGCTGACCTAGAGCTTGGTATATGGACCAGGTTGGCTTCAAATTCAGATCTGCCTGCCAGTCTCCAGAGTACTGAGGTTAGAGCTGTGAGCTGCCCTTAACTCATTTAAGTATTTTTAAGTCTTTGAGAATTTTATAGGTTATATTTTAATTATATTCACCTCTATTTTTAAAAGCAAATCTGAAGATAACTATAATCTGTGAAAGTGTTGCTTTGGAAGGATTGCAGTAATACTGGGTTTTAAACCTCTCAGTCTAAAATATATCCTCTGCTGGTGGCTATGGCTTCTGAGTTCTACTCACTTTTTTGCTAACTAAAAGCATTAATACAACAATCACCACAGAGAGCTGAAGATATGACTGACTTGGATGTTTAAAGAGTATGAGTTCTGTCTGCAAGTGTGACAGGAATCACACACAATCTCCCACTTGATCTCTCTTCTTGGCATTTACCACCCGTGTGCAGCAGGGATTCCCCTGCAGACTGAAAGCAATGCCAGCAACTGCTAGTGTATTTCTCTTCCACACTCGGCACTCAGTAGGTACTTGAAATGTGTAACTTAACTATCTCAAAGGCGCACCTCATATAGTTTCATCAATAAACACTACTTATATCAGCCAACAAATGTCTATGATTCCCTCAGGTGCCAAGACGCCAAATCACCTTTAACTCTCAGTGGTGACACTATTTTCCCATTCCTCTTCCTGAAACTATAATAACCCCCACCTATCCCCCCTACTTCCTAGTTCCAAAATGCTAGGATGTTCTTTACAAACAAGACCTTTATTTGTATTCATTTACTTAGAGATACTATCTCACTGTGCAGCTCCAGCTGGCCTATAATTCACTAGGTAGCCTAGGCTAGCCTTGAAATGACAGAACTAACTCACTAGGTAGACTGAGCTGGCCTTGAAATGACAGAGCTAATTCATTAGTTAGACTGGGCTGGCCTTGAAATGACTGACAGAGCCTGTATGTTGCCGGAGGGCTGCCACTAAAGGACAGTGCCTCCATCATTGCCTTTCTCTTCCAGCCTTCACAGGATAAAGTTTAAGGGTCTTAAGGAATACAAAGGTTTTACATACAAGCAGGCAAGCTGCCTCTTCGGGCTTACCAAAGCACTTTGGTTCACAGAAACATTACAAAAAATTGCAAATGCCAACTTGTAACTCCACTTAGAATAACCTTCCCCACTCGATCATGCCCTCTGCCCATCTTGTGATGAGTCACCTCCATCACCCTGACGCCCCCGTCTCACTGCCCCGAGATCTGACTGCACTTTGTACATACCTCCACTACAGCATTTATCATTCTGATCTGTGATTATGGCTGGTGTCCAGGCCCTCACTACATTGTGAAGGCCTTGAGGGAGAGCAGAGTCTTATTCCTCTCTGTATGCCCAGTGCCTAGCTCATACAGAATGCTGAAAGGTCATCCAGATCAAGAGGAAAGTAACCCAAGATTGGTTTTAGGGGGTCAGATCTCTGGAAGAGAAGAGCCCATCACCTGCAGTGGGCCACCAGACGAGTGGATCTTGTGTTCGGGCATTTCAGAGACAGGAATATAGAAATCTGACACTGCCGCAGCCAGGTAAAACATCGCTGAAGAGCCTGTGAGAAAAAAAAAACAAAAACAAAAAAACGGAGTATAAGAAATCGAGGAAGGGCATGGATATTTTCTTTTTAACTCGGGTTTCTTGGCTGTGGTATAGGCAGCAAGCATGAGGGAAAAAAGGCTAGGGAGAATGGCTCTACAGCCAAGAAACCTTTGGATTTCTTAGAGCATTCACCTAATGGGCTGAGAGCCAGGGCCGCAGCCTGCAGTAAATACAGATAATCCGCCAAAGTGGTAAACTCTACGGCCAGGAAAGTGCCGGCAGCAGCAGCCTCTTGGTAGCTCTGCAACGCTGCAGCAAAGCCCGGGAGTGCACTCTCTTCGGCCTCGAAACTCAGCTTGCCCGACTGGGCTGGGCCAGAAGGCCGAAGGGCTGACAGCCAGGCCTGGGGCGGGAAGCGGTGGGCATAGGGGAAGGCCGAGCGGGCTCGGTACAAGAACAGGACCCCATAGCCGGCAGCCAGGAAGACCTCCGCCGACGCTGCCCCGCGTCGCCCGCTGCTGAAGTTGTCCAGAAAACGTACGGCTCGCGCTTCCAGGGGGACCTTGGTGCCTCCAGACGTGACCAGCACCACCCGTCGGCCCTGCTCGCCCAGCCTGGCCGCGAAGCGAGCCATAACCTCGGCCCAGCGCTCAGCACCCTCCGGACGCGGCAAGTCAGCCACCAGGTCCATTTCCGCCATCTGCACCGTAGTCACCCCACGCTAGAACCGCGGCGCCCCAGCACGGCTGGCGCCACGCCCCCTTCCGGATACCTGAGCTGTGCGCAGCCGCAAATAGTGACTGTGGTCATTCCCTTTTCTATGTCTGCCACTCGGTCCTGATCTGGCCGAGGCTGGAAATGCTTGGCCCTTCTATCAGAGCCCGTCGACAAGCGTCGAGAGGAAGAACCTTTCTCGAAAATCCGGAAAAATTATACTTCCTGTGGGTTTCCTAGTCGGAAAAACGAAATGGTTGTTTTTGACCTATACCGGCCACCATAAAGCTCTCCTGAAGCTCGGGCTACATTGCAATCAATTTCTGGCCACTCAACCTTTGAGATGCAGGGTTTGTGCTCTCCCCTCCCCACTTGTCGCTGTTAGTCCCGCCCCTCCCCCTTGTCCTTGAAATTCTGACGACCCGTCTGGCCCGTGGCTGTCACGTGACACCTCAGACTTAGGTATGCTCGCCTGGCAACCGTCCTAGAGACTGACGCCGCTGGCCGCACCATGAACGTGATCTACCCGCTGGCCGTGCCCAAGGGGCGCCGGCTCTGCTGTGAGGTGTGCGAAGCCCCGGCCGAGCGGATGTGCACGGCCTGTACAGTCACTTATTACTGGTAGGCCCTGGAACATGGTGCCTGGTGCCTCTGCTCCCTCCCTGTCTCCCAACTATGGGTCTGCCCTGTGTGTCTATTGTGTGTGGCCTTTTCTGCCAACGACCCCACAAGTCCTGAGCAGGCTTGACGACGCGTGTCTAAGACGTCTGTGGCTTCCTCTGCGTCTTCTCCCGCTCTGCTGGATTTTGCCCTGTCACCATGTTGCAAACCATTCCAGGTGTTGAACGTAATGGGACCATTTCTGCAGATCTGTGCCCCCAAAGCTCAAGCAGGGCTCGGAAGACAGAGAAGCACACCAAAGATCATTTCAGGGAAAAATGGTCAAAGGAAATGGGAGGAGAAATTGGGCAGACAGCTTCTCTGAGAGTAGACGATTGATCTGAAGATAAGGAGCTAAAGAGCCAGTGTTCTTGCCCTAGAAAGGGCACAGGTAGGTGTCCTTCAGGACTAGAAAGAAGACTAATTGGTCAGTACACAGCTAAGGGCGTTTGAATGTAGGGAGGTAGTAATTCAAGATGAGAGGGGTTTATATGTATTCATATTAACACCACTCCCATTCTTTTTTATAAGACAGTTTCATGTAGTTGGTCTCAAACTCACTAGGTGAGCTAAGGATTGAATTTTTGATCCTCGGATCCACACACCCCTCAAGAGCTGGGGTTACAAGTGTCTGTGTAGTACTAGAGATAGAACCCAAGGCACTGTGCATACTAGACAGAGTGCCAACTAAATCACATCCCCACCCTAGACTCTGTTTTGGGCCTCACAGAACTAGGATGTTGACCTTCCAAACTTAACTCATAGCCAACGGACTTAATTCTTTTAAAAGCCTTCATTATTCATTGCATGTGCTAAACACTGTCACTCGTACCCTGAGACTTCTGAGTGGGGTAACATGGTGACTGGGACTTTTTAGACTAGTATCTAAAACTGAAACAACATTTGAGTTGAGTATTGAGAGGCCAATGTGGGCTTGATGTGTGAAGACTCGGAGAAGAAGGGTAGGGCTTTCCAGCCATACAGCACTGGTTTGGCCAAAGGGGGAAAGACCTTGGCTGAAAGCTAAAGTGGGAAAGAAAGCCTTGTGAGGGGCAGCCAGTGACTTCCACATTTCACATAGGGATGCCGCGAGTAGATCACAACCTGCACTTATACTGTGTAAGTCATGTATATCCAGAAGATGCATTTCTTTTATGAGTTTAAAAATCTGATTGGTTAGGAGGAGGAGGAGTTTAAACCAAGAAGATGCAGGTTTGGGCTAGGCAGTGAGAGAAAACATAGGAATTTGGAATTTATCCCTTAGCAAGCCTTATGGGTGGTTTTGAGTCTATGTGATGCTTGTGTTTGGGAAGAGGGCAAGCAGCAGCAGTGTGGTATGCGGGAGGGTAGATCCTACTTCGCCAGCAGAGGCTACTTGTCATGCAGTGGCCTCCCTTTCTCAGACTGTTCCAGGTGCCCTTCCTCCATGTTGTATGCGATACATCCATCCTCAATCTTGCCAGTGGGCATGGGCTATATAGTCCATCATCCCGAGGCTCAGTAAGACAGCCTGACATTTTTGTGAAATTCCTTCAATTTGCTTCTGAATATGGCATAAACTATGACTTGTGAACAAGTTCCTGGGTGATAGGCCATTGAAAGACAGGACTGACTTTATTTAATTGTGTGTGTGTGTGTGTATCTCTGTGTGTATGTATGTGTGTGTGTTTCTGTGTGTGCACATGTCAAAAGACAACTTTCAGGACTGAATTCTCTGTAGCCACAGGCTTTACCACCTTTTTGCTCACAGAAATAATGACTCTGAGGATAAATTATATATAAATAAATGCTTAGGTTAATAACTTTGGCTTTGTTCCCCAACTAGCTTGTACCTCAATAATCCCATTCACTGCATTCTATGAGCACCACATGACAAGTTACCTCTTCTTCAGTCTGATGCTTTTGTTTCTATTAGCATTCCTGGACGAGTTTCCTTCTGCTCCTGACTATCCCCAAAATCTTCTATTCGTATAATAAGAACTTTTACCTCCCTATATCCTGCCTCAGCTCTTAGGCCAATTATTGAAGCTTTCACACATTGGACAAAAGATTCCTTCCACAGGGTTCTCTGCTTCAACAAGTGGGTTCAAGCCCAGGTCATAGGCTTGGTGGGAAAAAAATAATCTTGCTGGCCCAGAATAAAACATTTTAAAGAAGGGTAATGTTATAAAGGTACATATTTCCGGAAACATTGGTAGTAGGTCAGAGAGCCCTCAATTCAAAGCATAGCAGATCATAGCATATAAATAACAGTAATTTGCAATATTTTCCCTTTAATTGAATGCTTGTTATACAAACTTAAAGGCCTTCCCTGCCTAGCAGGGAGAAAACGTCAAGTGGTATTTGATAAGAATCGATAGGAAACTGGGTGTGGTGGTTCATGCCTATAATTCCAGCATGTGGGAGGCTAAGGCGAGAGGATCACTGTAAATTCAGTGTGAATTGTCTCAGAAAGAAAGGGAAGGAGGGAGGGAGGAGGAGGTGGAAGGAAGGGAAGAGAAAAGCTTCAGTGGAGGGTAGAAGGTACGCCTTGTTTAAGGGCACCCAGAGAGAGGTTAATAAACCCTGATGATGCTTGAATAAAACATCCTCCTTTATATCCCAGCCTGTGGTGAATGTTTGGGTGAGACAGCTCAACATTGATGGTACCCAGAAATGTATGAAGAAAGTTGTTTATTTAGAAAGGCTATGCCAGTTACTGTCACTGGAACAAAGGTCAGGAAGTTGGATACATTACCTTTTCCATTATTGACAGGGACTCAGCCTGTCTGTCCCTCTGCAGTGGAATGTGACTGTTTCTGAATCCCAGTGAAGTGTTTTTGTTGATCTGTTTTGTTGATCTCCAACTCATCCCCCACCATTAAACAAAATAACAACAACAACAAAACCCTTAGAATGCATTCTATCATGTTTACAGCAGTAGCATAGTTTGTAAAGACAATACTGTGTTTCTGTTACTTGAAGAGGAGGAAGGAGAGAGAGAGTGGTGGTTGCAGCCATGTAGTTCCTGTGGCTGCTTTTTGGGCTGCATCCAGGGCCTTGAGTGACTGCACCTGAGATCTTGGAGCTCCCGAAACATACAGCAGTTGTTGTCTGGAAGAAAAACAGAAACACACTGGCAACCTTTCCCCTAGATTATATCACCTGCTTTGAAATATGCATAGTGTATGAGAGTCTATAAATGTCTCATGCTTACGTGAAAATGGATCATTAGCAGAAGTGCAAAAGCCGATATCTGTGTGTTCTTAACCAGAGCGTCAGAACACACAACTGGAGCTGACAGACTCAAGGACCACACAGCTGGAGCCCAGAGTCAGGGGACAGTCAGTGCAGTAGCAGTGGTTGGAAGCATTACTATCCCAGTCTCAGTAGTAAAGAGAACTAGGCAGAAGATCCTTAAGGGAATGTAAGACCTGGGCAACACTGTAAATTAACTAGACCCAACCAAGTCTGTAGAACACCCTAATAGAATGTGCATCCTCTCCAGTGCATATAAAAAGTTCTCCATGTTAGGTCATGGCAATAAGATCACAAAAGGTAGATTCAGTTATGGTGCAATTAAATCAATAACCAGTTTACAATCAGGTCAAAGTAACACACTCTTTAAATTCCAGTGGGTCAAGGGGAGGCTGAAAAATGCTCTGAGATAAATGAGGAGGAAATGAAGACATACTAAATCCGTGCTTATAGGATGTCATTGAATTCATAGTTCCTGTGATTCTACTGCTGTTAATGTACACATTAGAAAAGACCTCAGATCAGTAACTTAAGATTCCATCTTATCCTATAAAGAACAAATGAAAAGTTAGGTGTAGACATGCTAGGAGCAGAGGTGGATGAGGTGGAGAACGGGAAAAGCTGTAGAGAGGATAAACAAACAAAGAAAAAAATAACAAAGCTTCAGCTAGAATGGCTGGAAAAAGAAGATTCAAATTATTAAAGTCAGAAACAAAGTTGGTCCATTACTGCTGGCCTTGCAGAAATGAGGGAAATTATAAGAGAACACTCTGAACGCTATGTATCAAGAACTTAGATAACCCAGGTGAAAAACAGACACATCTTAGAAAGCAACAACCTGTCTGACAAGATCTATGACAAGTGATGGGAAACCAAAACCAGACATACAGGCTGGTTTCACCATTAAAGAAAAATTAACTCATTCTCTGAGACCCATGGCGTCCCAGTAACAAAGCCAAATATCAAAAAATGACAGAATAACATCCCTAATGAACACGGATGCAAAAGTTCTCAAAATTTTAGCAAACCAAACCTGGTAGCAAGTGTGAAGGATTGTATATCATGGGCAGTTGAGATTTACTTTAGGAATTAAGGGTGGGTTGAATATACATATGTCAATATAAAACACCATACTAACGGTAAAACACACACACATCTCACTAGATGCAAAAAAAAAAAAAAAACAAAAAAAAACCAAACCATTGGATAAAATCCAGCATCATAATAAACACATAAACTGGAAGTAGGAATTTTTGTTACTTACTAAAAGGAAATGATTAAAAATACAAAAACAACAAACAAACAAACAAACAAACCAAGAGCCGGTAAAGACATAGATGAGCCAGCCCCGAGGGTGTGAGAGGGAGAGCTGGCCCAGCCCCTCACAAGTCGGCCCTGCACTTTGACTGGACAGCCCAAGGAGCTGGCTCTGGAAATGTGGGTGTGAACCTACCCCAAGGGCATGGGAGTAAGGAGCTAACCCTGCCACCCTGCTTTGGGTGCTAGAGAGCTTACCCTGGTGGTTGGGATAAGGGAGAGCCAGCTCAGTTGTTACCCAGGCCCAGATCCAGGGCTCTGGATTGGCCACCCCAAAATCTATATCATCTGCAAATGGTTGGGACTCATGAAAGGGCTGGTCCTGCTGTTCCAAAGCTGCAGGATCTCCACGGTTCAGGGCAACAACAGGATAACCTGGAGGAGTCCCGATGAGGATCCAGTATTGATGGTGTCACAGAAGCCTAAGATCTCAGAACCAGACCAATGATGCATTGCAGTGAACATTTCATATGAAGATGTGTGGACAGAGGGATATAGTGTGGGCCACACTGTGACACACTACAGCTGTCACAATGAGACATTTTCTATGCTTTGTTTTTGTTGTTTGTGTGTTGTATTTTGTGGGGAGGTTGCAAGGACATAGAGTAGATATGAGGGGACAGGGAAATGAGTGGCTCTGAGGTGCATGATGGGAAACTCACACAGAATCAATAAAAAATTAAAAAAAAAAATCCAGAGCAATAGAGAATTAACATCATACTTCCTTGTGGAAGACTGCGAACCTCTCTGTGGATGAGACCCGTGAGAAAGGCAGCCATGCTTGGAAAGAGTAACACAAGCTCATTTACAGATGCCATGACCTTATGGTGGCCAGTTGAATGTCAGCCTGAATGAAGTAAGGGATGTGGGATAGTTGGTAACGCCTTGTTTGGGGGTGTGTTTGAGGGAGAGAGGAGCATTTGGCCTGGTAGACTGAGTCAAGGTTATGCTCACCAAGGGGAGTGGGTACCCTGCATTCCACTAATGGTCTGAACCTAGCAACATGCCTACACAGGGGTGATTTGCTCTCTTGTGTGCTGGTCTATCTGTCTTCTCCTGCCCTTGACTATAAGCTACCTAGTTCTGAGGCCTTTGGGCTTTCAATGTGAAGCGAGTAGATTCTCTCCTTCCTCCCTGACCTCTAATCTCAGCCTTCAGACTCAGTTGAATTACTGCTCTGGCTTTTCTGGTTCTCCAACTCAGGAAGCACTATAAGTCTTAAAGATTTATTTTTTTCAATTGTGTGGGGGGGGCGCTCATGTAGAGAGCTATGTGCATACAAGAACAGGTGTGCACACAAGAACAGTTGTGCACATAAGAGTAGGTGTGCACACAAGAACAGGTGTATACACAAGAACAGGTGTCTACACAAGAACAGGTGTCTACACAAGAACAGGTGTCTACACAAGAACAGGTGTGTACACAAGAACAGGAGTCCACAGAACACAGAGAATCAGATTCCTCTGAACATGGAGTTACAGGGGGTTGTGAGCCACCCAGCAAGGGTTCTGGGAATCAATCTTGTGTCTTCTGTAAGAGTAATAACTGTTCTTAACTGTTGGGCTGTCTCTCTAGCACCCATTGTGCGACTCTGTATGATCAGCATCACATGAACTGATTCGTACAGTAGTGGTTTGCCCTGAAGGATCCTAACAGGCTTTAATGTAGAAACTATAAAGAACTTAGAAAATTGTATTAAAACTAAGCAATGAACAGAGCAAGACTGCAGGATATGCAGAAGTAGTTGAATTCCTATCAACTAGGAATGGACAATCCGAAAGTGAAATTAAGAATGTTACCTTATTCAGAACAGGATAAAATATTAGAGAAAATGTAGACAAGGAAGTACATGATTTATATTCTGAAATACCATAAAAGATGATGAAGCAGTGGTCAGTCCAAAAAGGAAACCAATGTAATCCCTGTAAATAAATCTTACTATACTGAGAAGTCCTGAGATGGAAGAAAAAGCATTAGACAGAAATATGATTTATAGACATGTAAATGTGATGTGGCTTTAAAACAGCCTTTTTCTTCAGGCCAAATTCTTAAACAGTCCAGAGGTGTCTCTGACTGGACAGAAAAAAGGCCTGACTTTTATAACCTTCTAAAGGTGGTGGGGCGTTCACATGGAGGAGTCACGTACCATAAGTTAAAAGTTGTAGCACACAGGCTGGAGAGGTGGCTCAGTAGTTAAGAGCATTGAGTGCTCTTTCAGAGGTCCTGAGTTCAATTCCCAGCAACCACAGGGTGGTTCACAACCATCTGTAATGGGATCTGGTGCCCTCTTCTGGTGTGTCTGAAGACAGCTACAGTGTACTTAGATATAATAAATCTTTTTTAAAAAAAAGAGTAAAAAAAAGTTGCAGCACAGACTGCCTAACAAAACATTGTTGAAAGAAATTAAAAACATTGAAATACTTATTAAGATGGCCACATGTGCTCGCTTCAGCAGCACATATACTAAAAAAGTTAGCCACAACCCCAAATTATTCTGTAGCTATAATGCAGTCCATCCAAATTCCAGCTTAGACAAGCTGACCCTAAAATTCATATGGAAATTTCAGAGCTTACTACTGTGCTATGCTAATTTTTAAAGATTTCTTTTATGTGTACAGATATTTTTCTTCCATGCATAGATATGTGTACCACATGCATGTCTGATGTCATGAATCCTCTGGAGCTGGAGTTACTGACAGTTGCAAGCTGCCATGTGGGTGCTGGGAATTGAACCCAGTGCTCCTGATGAACCACTTCTCCAGCCCCTACAGTGCTACTGTGCTAAGAGTAGAAGCTATAATTCACCCATAAATGTTCACTGAGAACAGACGGTCCTTTAACAAATAGGTGCTGTGTCAAATAGATATCCACATGGAATAAAATGGACTTGGATCCTTACCTTCCACCTCATTCAAAAAAGTAATCATATAGAGAAGATGTAGATGTTAACCATGAAACTGCGGAAGGCTAGAAAAAAACTTAATTACAAATGCGTGTAGTGTCACGATTTGACATCAAAGGAATCAAAGTAAACATAGGAGAGTTAGACATTGTCAAAATTTAATTTCTTGTTTTTATCCAAGACAAACCCTTGCTGTCCCAGAACTCTGTATATAGACCAGACTGTCTTCAAACTCAGAGATCCTCCTATCTCTGGGATTAAAGGTGCAACACCACACCCAGCAAATCTTTACAAAAAGGGGGGATGCTTCAGAGAACATGAGCACAGTTCGAGAACAGAGCTAGTCTAACTGTGAGCAGCGCTGGGAGCTAACTGTGAGGAGTCAGGCCTGACCATGTGAGGGCAGTGTTGGGAACTTTCTGGTGGCCTCCAGGGCTTGCTCAGGTGAGATGGAGTCACCGTGGTTCTGACTTCAGGGCTCCTGTAGTTGACAATCATCCCAAGTCTGTGGCCAAGCTCACACAACGGAGAAATAAATCACCAAGCCACAGAAATGGCACTTGTTCCTGCAAGAATAGCAAGCCGAGTGTCTGGAAACCCAGTCACCTGGGATCTCCACAAGAAGACAAAGAATGGAAGAAACAGTGCACCGGCCGCGCTCTCACGATCCACATACGGGAGCTGTGGAAAAGCAGTGGTCTGAGGAGTACCACACAGCGGAAGAAGAAGCACTGTTAGACACAACCCTACCCTGTTTTCCACCAGGCTCTAAAAACCGAGCCTGTGATTGGGCCGGTACTCTTCAGGACTGCCCATCCCTTCCCGGTCATGCTGTCCCTAACTGATGGAGGTAACTTCTTTTTCACCATGAAGTGTGTGATCACTTCATGTGAAATTAAAACATCAGCAGATACTGATGCCAGAGAGACTGTCTCATGAGCTAGAAACTCAGAGCTACAGAGTGACCCCTTGTCAAACAACCAACAAAAATACTTGTATTTAAAGAAAGTCTACAAACCAAATTGTCGCTATCCTTTCTAAGAAGAACACTAAAGACACTGGCTTTGGGGCTTAAAACACCTTCTCTCTTTTTGCTACCTTATTAATGTTAACATGATCAAACAGATTTTATTTTCAGAGTCAAGTAGTTATGCTCAAGAGCATCTCCCACACCACAGCGACTAGAGAGCATGCCCAGTGCAGTCTGTGAGTGCTTACCCATCCCTGAGCAAGTCTGAAGACATTGCTAGTAGCACCCTTTGTGAGACTGACTATAAAAAAATACACGTTTATGAAGTCTTTTTTAGACCTATATCATAGGTAAATTCCTTTCCCCAAGAAAAAGATCCTCAAGTCCATCAATTTCATTTCTCAGCCATCCCCAAACGACCCTCGAACAATGTAAGGTTGTCTTTGTTGTTCTTAACAGATGAGCCACAGCATACATACTTGAGCAGGTGTCTAAAGAAGAGATTCCTCCACATTTCCCCTCCCTGAAACCCAACGCTTTTATTTGTTTAGTTTTAAATAATTTTTGGTTAGCATACAAAGAAAAGGGTTTTCTTGTGACATTACATGTGTGCATACACACACACATGCGTTCACACACACACACACACACACACACACACACACTTTGTCCTTTTTCATATCACCCTCTGCCCTTTTCCACCCTCCCTTTCCTTCCTGCTGGTCCCCTTCCCTACCCCAAATAGTTCCTTCTGCTTCATGATATATATTTCCATCACCCTCTGTCATTCCTCCTTCCCTTTAGGTATTCTCCTCTCCTTTCATACTGCCCCACTTTTATGGTGTGTGTGTGTGTGTGTGTGTGTGTGTGTGTGTGTGTGTGTGTATGTGTGTGTGTGTGTGTATGTGTGTTTTAAGTCTGCATTACAGGTATGAGAAAATACACTATTTGTCTTCCTAAGTTAGGCTCATTTCATTTAACATAATGGTCTCCAGTTCCATCCATTTTCCTTAAAAAGTCATAATTTCATTTTTCCATACAGCTAAATAAAATTTCCATACAGCTGGATTCATTTCCTGCCTATTGTAAATCATGAAGCAATAAACATAGATGTACAGAATTCTTTGTGGGTATGAGGACTTACAGTCCTTCAGGTGTACAGCAGAGGTGGTAAAGCTTGAGCACATCCAAGTACTGTTTTTAGAGTAAACGTTTAAAGTACTTAGTTATTTCATTTTATTGTAAGAATGTCTTGCTTCCTTGTATGTTTGTGAACCACATATGTGCCTGGTGTCCTCAGAGCTCAGGAGAGGGGTGAGGTCCCCTGAAACTGTATTTATGAATGGCTGCAAGTCACTGTGGGTGTTGAGAATCAAGCCCAGGTCCTCTGTGAGAGCAAGTGCTTGTGACCATGAAGCCGTACACTAGTCTGCAGTCCCACCAGAAGTACAAAAAGGTTCATTTTTTCCTACTTATCTCCAGTATTTGTTGTCTTTTTTTTCTTAGTCAGATGGTTTTTCTATGTAGCCCTGTCTATCCTGACCTTGCTCTGTAGACCAGCTGGCCTTGAACTCCTGGAGATCTGCCTGCCTGGGCCTCCTGAGTGATGGAATTAAAGGTGTGTGCCACCACTTCCTGGTCACAGTGCAGTTTTTATCCAAGTACAGATGTCAGAGAAAATAGACTTCCATCTCAGAAAAGGCTCTGGGCTCCGGCCAGATCTGGGTTGGGCTGACTTTTCTGGAATTTGGAGCTGGGAGGAGACGAAGATAAAGATAACACAGTGTGTTTTTTGTTGTCAGTGGTCCTGTGCATCAGAAGGCTGACTGGGGCAGCATCCATGCGAAGATATGCCAGCTGCTAATTCCTCTGCGTACCACTATGCCTTTCTACAACTCAGAGGAAGAGAGACAGCATGGTCTGCAGCAGCTGCAGAGGAGACAGGCAAGTCCTACAGCTGGTAATGGTGAGAGGGTGTGGCCTTGGTCTTTATGTTCCCAATCCCAATGCCAGTCATTGGGTCATTAGCCACAGTTTCACTGAACACCCACAGGACTGGTTTGCTTGGGTGGTTGTGGGGCAATTGGTGGGCAGTGAAGACGACCCTGATTCTCAGTTGAGATAAGCGAAGCCCCGGGAGCATTAAGTGAGACAGGAAGCTTCCTAATCTCCAGAGATAACAGGCCTCTTCATACCACTCAAAGCTCCACACTGTATGCACCCTTGCCACCCCCATAAAGTGGTGTTGGCCACGCCCCAAATCCCTCCTTCTCAGGTGAAGACTGACCATAGGTCATGTAAGCTCCAGGCAGAAGCAGGACCGCCCTCAAATATGTAGAGAAGGTCTTTCCAAGCCCCCAGGCCCAGCCAATAGAAAGTACCAGTTGTCAGACTTGAACCATTTCAAAAACTATAAATACATGGGGGCGTTTGCTCAAGGGTAGAGGTGGTAGAGGTGTGCAAGAATCATTCCGCTGTCTGAGATCTTCTGTCATAAGAGCTGTTAACACCGCTGTTTGGGAAGAGATTTCCTCTCCTGAAGCTTCTTGCAATGTCCCCCCCCCCCCACTGAGCCTCCCATGGGCTCAGTCCAGCCCAGCTGGGCACCCTCTGGCAGCAGCGGAAATGGGGAAAGGCTGGACCCAGCAGTGGAAATGGCAGAATAAGTTTCCCCTTCCCTGTTTGGGGCTTCTCCCCTCCCCCTGAACCCATGCACCCAGCCAGACCCAGCAGCAGAGGTGGCAGAAGCCACTCCTATCTCTGACCAGAGATCTGTGTGGGGCTTCTAGCACCAAGAAGGTTAGCCTATCTGACACTGAACCCCAGGGCTCTGCCTGTGGCTGTCCCCTCAGTGCTGGGAAAGCAAGTGTGCCCACCACGCTAGCTTTTAACATGGTTTCTGGATATTGAACTCAGGTTCCCATGATCATGAGACTTTACTGACTGAGCCAGCCTAGAACCCAGATTTGGTGTCTCAATGGATGGCTACCTCTTTGTTGAGTCTTCACTGGGTCTTCCATTTGTACACATCCCTGGTATCTCTGTGCCTGTCCAGTTTCTTCTTATAAAGACAACAGTCAGGGGTGGTAGCATGGCTCAGTGGGAAAGGGTTTGCTGCTGAGCCTGACAATCTGAATTTGACCCCCAGAACCCACATGCTCACAGGAGAGAATTAACTTCCAGTTGTCCTCTGACCTCCACACATGCATTGTGGCTCACATGAACACACACACACACACACACACACACACACACTTTGGATGGCATTTTCCCTAAATTACCATCATATTCTGTGGGATTATGGTTTAAAGCTTCAGCACATGACATTTTAGACATGGTTTAGTCCATAGAACCCATGTGTCAATTACTATGATAAGATTGTAGAGGGATTTTAATCCAGTAAAATGGCTGCTCTGACAAGGAATTGCATCCAAAGATATGATCTGGCTTGAATGCAGACATGCTACATACCTTTAATTCCCCTGGCTAGAATATAGACAAACCCTTAGTTTATACCTTTGATGCCTGTGGCTGAAATACACCTTTAAATACCTTTATTAAATATTAATATTTAAATATTAATATTAAATATTAAATACCTTTAATATACACCTCTAATCCCAAACAACGTTGTCTAGTTGAGGAGCAGACAAAGTGACAAATCAGAGAAAGATTTGACAAATTGAGTCAGAGATAGGAGAATAGACAGGAAAGAGAAGTTATGTAAGAGCAGGGAGGGAGAGACAGCACAGTTCAGTTCAGAGCAGTTTAGTTTAGTGCAGTTCAGAAGCAGTCTTCCAAGGAGAGCAATTCAGTCAGAAGACAAGAGAACCCATTTTGAATCAAACAGCTTAGAAAGGCATTTGAGCCAGAAGAGTTGAGTTGAACTAGCCAGCCAGAGTTCAGAAAGAGCTTAGAAGAGTAAGTTTATTCAGCAGTAAGTGTCAGAGGCTGAAACATTCTAGACCTAGGTTAGCAGACAGAGGCTGGAAGCTGTAGCCTTCTAGATCCTGGCTTGCAAAAGATTATATTGTACAGAGGCTAGAAGCTTCCGGGCTTAGGTCTAGGGATATATAGACCCACTCTGGGCTCAACCCACACCATATATTCATAAAGCTTGGGTATGGCTCTCAGCTCATCACTTTCTCTGAGGAAATATAAGCCACCCCTTTGGCAAACCTTTGTCTCCAAAAATATTTACATCATGATGTATAACAGTAGCAAAATTACAGTTATAAAGTAGCAATGAAAGTAATTTTACTGTTGGTGGGAGTTCACCATAACATGAACTGTATTAAAGTGTTGTAACATTAGGAAGGTTGTGAACCACTGGTAAGATATTTAAAATATAAGTGCACAAAAAGGAATACATTCAGATATAAGGGCATTGTCTTTTGTCATCGATAGCTTTGCTAAATTAAAGTTTTATTAAAATTAGGCCGGGGATGTACATCAGTTGGTATGGGCTTGGCTAGCAAACACCAGCCCTAGGTTGGAGCTTTGGTATCACATAAAACTGGATGGTGGCACGTGTTCACCCATCTAATGAGTTTGAGGCGATCCTGGACTACCTAAGACTCTGTCTTTACAGAATAAATAAACACAACAGGGAAAAGAACTACAGAGTTGGTGTGTGCTGTTCCTCTGAGAGCTCGTGTCCAACACTCCTGTCTGCCAAGTTCTGAACTAAAATGAGAGATGACTGTCCCAAGTTTGCATTTTTATCCACTCCACCCCTGAATCTCATGTCCACCTAGTACAGGCAGGCTCACCAAGTCCCTTTGGCCGGACGCTGGCTTCCCTTGCAGGTGTTTCCACCTTGCCTTTTACCTTGTCTCTGAGTGCCTGTTTCTTTCTTCCACAGAAGCACCTGATTGAATTCTGTTACACTGTTGCCCAGAAATATCTCTTCGAAGGAAGACACGAAGACGCCGTCCCTGCGGCTTTGCACTCCCTTCGTTTCCGCATGAACGTTCATGGCCTGAGCTCAGTCGAGCTTGTGCCTGCTTACCTGCTCCTGGCTGAGGCCAGCCTTGGTGAGTGGAACCGACTTTAGACCCCCAGAGCGGGTTGAAGTGCTGTATTGATTCTTCACAGGGGCAGGACACCCTTTGTGGAGGAGCAGGGTTGGGATGAAGGCTGGCATAGGGGCATGAAAGCTAAGGCCGCAGCTGACAGAAATCTACTGAAGCCCGGCTGCTGTCATTCACCTTTAATCCCAGCACTGGAGAGCAGAGGCAGGAGGCTACCCTTGTCTACACAGGGAGTCCTGGGACAGCTAGGGCTACATAGAGAGACTCTGTCTCAAACAAAACACCCAAAAGAAACCCATGCAAGCTGACCTGGACAAAGAGGAGAAATCAATTAGTGTCCTAGCTGGGTTATAGGAAGTTGGCTGGGCTTTCAGTCTTTCTCCTGAGCCCTTTCTTTTCCCTCTCCTTTTTAAAGGGCCCCTTACAAAATTCAGGATGATTTCTAACTCACTAGGTACCTTAAGGGGTGACTTTGAGCTTCTGATCCTCCTGCCTCCACCACCCTTTGTTCTAGTGCTGAGATTTCAAGCCAAAACTACATTCCCAAGATATGTGTTGTGGGGATCGAACCCAGATCTTCATACATGGTAGGCCAATATTCCACCAACTCAGCTACATTCCCAACCTCTCTTTCTTCTTGTCTCTGTGCCTTTGTAGGTATCTTCTTCAGTGTTCCATATCTGTAGACTAAATTTTAACATCCTCTCCTCGCTACAGGAGAGTTTTCCTCAGATATCAGATCTAGTCAAATCTGCAAACCCTTAGGGAAGTAGAAATGGCTTAGCATCTAATTTTCATTACAAGTTCCCAGAGACAGAATTTTGCTAACCTAGTTGGAATGTAGCATCTACCCTTGTTCCCTGGGGTCAGAGTCATAGTTCTGAAACGGTAACCCGCCATCCTGAGAGCAAGAACGCCTGCCTAAGGGCCGCTAAGATGAGCATTCAGAGAAGAGTTTATATTCGTGAGTATCTAGCATTTTAGTCACCATAGACATTGTAACAGCCACCATTTTGAATATCGTTCTTCAGGCTAGGACTGTAGCTCAGTGATAAAGCACATTACCTAGCATATGTAGAGTCCCAGGTTCAAGTCCCAGCTATGAGGTCAAGCTGATGTTGGTATTAGTGTACATGCAAGCCTAACTGTGGAATGCAGAAGTGTCCCTGTGTCTGGAATTCTCTAGTGCACATTCCCCATCAAACTCCTTTACAAGCACAGTGAAGCCTTCCATTCAGACTTCTCCAAAAATATCTTCACAGCCCCCAAAGTTACAGCATCGGAAAGAGTCACAACTCAGAGACACATTTCCTCTCTTGCGATATTTGTTAAATCATCTCTCTGAAATAGTCTCTCAGTCTTTCTTTTGACTCCTTTGACTTTTAGAGATCATTGGCCAATTTAAAATGTGTATATTATTTTATGTATATGGATGTTTCACCTGCAGGAATATCTGTCTGTCACACATCTTCCTAGTACCCGAGAAAGCCAGAAGACACAAGATCCCTTGGAATTAGAGTTACAGCCAGCCATGTGGGTACTGGGGATTGCACCTTTGTACCCTTAACTGCCAAGCCGATCATTATATAAAACATCCTAGTTGGGTTTGTCTGCTTTTTCCTTGTTGGGGACAGAAATAGTACAGAGGTGACAGTATGTTCTCAACCCAAGCACTGACACAGTTTTCCCATTGCTAATGCTAACCCATAGGCAACACTGATCAGAATGTGTCAGATAGAAAATCCAGAAGTAAGATCTGGAGTGGAGGCAGGAAGGTAGACATTCAAGGCCATCCTCAGCTACAGTGTCTTGATGCCATTTAACAGCTGAGCTCTGTTTAAAGCTCATAGCTGGCTTTATTTGCAGTTCTAGAATCAGGAAGTGTCTCCTTCCACGAAGTAGAATATGTGCTCCCAAATGTCACCATCACATCGTACAGTGGTGCCGCCTGACTTCTGTGTCATGAATCATGCCAATTCTAGTTTTGTTCTGTGAGGTAGAACTCTGGAGTCATGTAAACATCCATTTTTTTTTAAAACCAAACTCTCAGTGTATTCATCCATTTATAGCCACTTATTGTGACTCCAGGGTCCCTGTTTTAGTCATTTTTTACATATTTATTTGTTTATTTTATGTATGTGAGTACACTGTAGCTGTTGTCAGACATACTAGAAGAAGGCATTGGATCTCATTACAGATGGTTGTGAGCCACCATGTGGTTGCTGGGAATTGGACTCAGGACCTCTGGAAAAGCAGTCAGTGTTTTAACCACTGAGCCATCTCTCCAGCCCTAGTCACTGGGTTTTTAACCCACTACAGCTAGCATTATTCATGTTTCGAACTGTCCCTGATTTGACCCCACAAGCTGGCTTTTTATCTCCTTGCTCTTTGAAATAGCCCCATTTTTTAAGTGCCTGCTTTCTAAAAAAGTATCTCCTAAAACACCCTCTACCCTCCATTTTATTTTTCCACAGAAATGAATCTGGACTCGAAAAGCTGTTTCAAGAGTACAGCAGGGCTTTTGTGTAAACAAATATTTAACTGGGTTAGGGGATCTAAGGTTTCTACAGGGTGGGGGAGATAAAAAGATTTGAGTTCCTTGTCATAGACAAAAGTTTTATAGTGCTTTACAGAAGAAAATATTTCTCACGTACAAGGCATGGTCTGTGCCACACCATATCTTCAGGCCCTTTCCCTGACAGAGAGGATGATGGGGAGGATGCTGGCTTCCACAACCACTGATGCATTTGTACAGAGAGTGGGCTCTCAGAACCTGAACTCATCCTTTTTTCTCCCGTCTAAGAGTCCGGTCCCAAAGATGCCCTCCCTACCTGTGTGAGTGCTGTGTGGGCGCTACCTCCTTCCTCAGGGCTGTCCTTAGACATCCGGTTCTGGCTCCTGTCCCAGGCCTTGTACTTACAGGAGCACCTGCCTTCCTCACCGTGCTTAGATCTGACACCACCTTCTAGATTGTCGGCAGAACACCAGGCCAGGAAGGGCAAGCCAACCTCTGTGCACCCTGTCACTGTCTATGGAGCTTTGGAAAAGTCATTTAAGCCAAAGTCCTAGTCTTGGCCACCTGCCTGCCCTGCTCTCTCCAGGTCTTCCCAGCTGTCTTCAGTCTCACCTCCATGAGCAACGCCATCCCACTGCTGCCAAAAAGACACATTCTCACACAGTCTGAGGCCCTGGATGGCATCTCTCTCCTGCTGTTTTCTTCTTTAAAGTCCTGGAGGGAATTCTTTGTTCCTTTCTACCTAATTAATTCCTCGTTGATGGGTCTCAGGTTTCTAGTCTTTAGTCTGGAAGCCTTTCCCTATCCCTAAAGACTAGGTTGAGTCTTTTAAAAACAAAAACAAAAAAAAAAACCTTAATTAATTTTACTTATGTGCACACATTCCCAGACACATGTGCCACGGCCCTCATGTGGAGGTCAGAGGGAGAGGTTCTCTCCTCCCACTGTGTGGGTCCCAGTGATGGAACAGGCTGTCTGGCTTTGGCATGTGGTGTCTTTTTACCTGCTGACTTATCTCCTTAGCTCCATGTCTCTTTTTAACTCACTCACTCAGAAACTTCTTCCTCTTGTCCTGATTTTCCTGAGTACTCAGCTCACTCCATCGCTAGTTATAGATTTAATCTGGCTCTCTGAACCCAAAGCCTTGTGGTGTATTCTCCCAAGTATGCCTTTTCCTTCAGGACTGATGTTTAGATGCAGTTGCAGCGTGGCTTTGAGACCTTCTTCTTCAGCATTGCCTCCTTGAGAAGAACCAGGCAGAGAAAAATGAAGCATGAATAGGTTGCGTGTGCACAGGGCTTCAGTTTGCAGCA